>NC_064849.1:65237162-65579662 GCF_024139225.1 Suncus etruscus | reverse complement strand
ACAGGTTACTCCTGGCTCTATGCTCAGAAATCGCTCCTGGAAGGCTCGGGAGACCATATGGGATGTTGGGATTCAAACTACTGTTCTTCTGCAAGCAAGGCAAATGCCTTACCTCCATGCTATCTCTCCGGCCCCTGGGTTGGACCAGGCAGCATTCTAACCAGCAATGAATGAGAGTTCCTTTCTTACTGCATCCCCACCAACAGAGATTGTACCCCATCCTCATTGGTGTAAGATGGTACCTCACTATTGTCTTGATTTGGATTTCCCCAATGATGAGTGATGGTAAAACTGGTTTCAAGTGTCATTGGCCATCTATCTGTTGGTATTCCTCTGAGAAATGTCTGTTCATTTCTTATCCCCATTTTTAAAAGTTTTTTAAGGTTTTGTGAAGCTAACCTTTGTGAGTGCTTTGTATATCCTAGATTTCAAACATTTATCTGATGTGTTGAGTGAAAAATTTTTTTCCCAATCTGTTATTTGTGATTTAGTTTTAGCCCATGTTTCTTTTGCCATACATAAACTTTTTAGTTTGATATAGTCCTGTTTATTTAGGTTTGCTGTGATAGCTCTTGCCATTGACATCCTATCATCCAAGACTTCTTTGAGGTATAAGTCTTGGAGTGTTCTGCCTACTTTTTCCTCAATGAATCTAATCATTTTGGGTCTGATTTTTCAGGTCTTTACTCCATTTTGAGTAGACTTTTGTGTAAGATGTGAGGTATGGATCAGTATTTATTTCTTACAGGTTGTTCCAACACTATTTATTGAAGAGATTTGTCTTTGTTACATTTCAGATTCTTAGCTCCTTTGTCAAATATTAGTTGACTGTATATTTGGAGAGTATATCACTGGATGTTCTAGTCTGACTTCCATTTGTTCCACCAAGACTATTTATTGAAGAGATTGTCTTTGTTACATTTCAGATTCTTAGCTCCTTTGTCAAATATTAGATGACTGTATATTTGGATATTGGATATTCTATTCTGACTCAGGTCCATACAGACAATCAAATTAGGCAAATGTACACCATAGACTTTTGTTATAGACCCCGTTCATTGAGAATATTTTTGAAAATACTATTATCTTTTAAATTTTTTCTTCTATCTTTTTTCTCAATTCAAGCTATGGTACTATTATATCATAATGACCATGCTGGCAGTTTCCTTTCAGGAAAGGAACCTTGATGCACAGGACATGGTGAATAATAGATACTACATGAGGTAGACCCCTATTTAGTTAAGTATTCTAGACTTGTTTAGTACTCTAGACTTGAACATTATGTTCATCCTAAAATGTTCTATGCACAATATAACCCCAAAAGCTTCAGTTAGCAAAGTTCACTCCCACCATCGATGAAGGGTCTAGAAATTGAAAAATCTTTCCCCTCCAATGTGCGGGCCTTTTTTGTTCAGTGCTCTGACCAATCCCATAAGAGTCAGTCCTCCAACTATAACCTATGAATAGATCTCTAATGTTTGTTTATAAGTGGTGTGAGTGTTTATGTGGTGGACTCCTCAATGTTTGTCTTTCTGGATTGTACATAATCTCTGCTTATATTGTATATAACCCCTATTATATATTATCCCTCCTTCCCCCATTCACCACCCTACAAAACTTCTTCTATCCTTCCACTCTCTCAACCATGATCCATTCTCTCTATTTTACCCTCTTTACCCTCAGTTTTATTATTTTTGGTTTTTGGGTCACACCTGGCAGCACTCAGGGGTTACTCCTGGCTCTACACTCAGAAACCACTCCTAGCAGGCTGAGGGAACCATATAGGATGCTGGGAATCAAACCACTGTCTATCTTGTATTGGCTCTGTGCTATCTCTCCAGCCCCCAGCCTCAGTTCTTAATTCCTCAAGAAGCAGGACCTTCCCTCTGCCCCAGTAAGTTGCCACCTGAATCTCAAAGTGAAAGAACACCCTCTCAGCCCCCATCTCTCACAATACCAGGAAACTGCAGCCACTGCTTGTGCTGACTTATTCTATGCGGCCCTCTCTCTCCCACTTCTCTTCAATGTGGACTATTGTTTGCTACCAGATTCAGCTCCAGAGGGATCCCAGGCTTGAGGATACTACTCGAGGACCCTGACTGCTACAAATAATTTCTCAGACTCCACAAGACCATAGTGTGAGATGAAAAAGTGCCCTGGATCTTATCCCTCCCCCTTAGTCTATTTCAAAAGACTTAATGGAGATATCTATATTATTTTGTATGTTGACTTCCTTAATAGTTAGAATTCTTAGTGTTTATTTTTATATGTAGAAGTAGTCCCCCAGCCCCCTTTTTCTTTTTTTTTATTTTTGGGGGAGACTATATTGGTTCTGTTTAGCAATATATTCTATTAGAAAAGTCTTGCTTGGATAAGAACTCAGGTCAAAAGTAGGCCATAGAGATTGCATTGCTTGTTTTTTTTTTTTTTCACCCCCCAAATGTACCAATAATATAATCTGGCATAGTTTTTTCCTGCATAGGCACACTAAAATAGGGAAATATTATGTATAGAAAGAAGTTCTTATTTAATAGGGGTAAAAACTCATGAGTTTTATAATGCAGGGGTGCCTTCCACCCTGAAAAATCATCATGGGGACTTGACTTAGACCTCATGAGATAGGACATCGACTGTCCAACCCTAATACCCAGATCCCAGTCTTAGAACTAGCAGTTCCCTCACCAGCACCAGGAATCAAACTTCCCCTGGGGAGGTCTTAATACTGCTCTGGCACCAACTTGCACCAGGGTAGATTCAATGACAATGAGGAAGCAGCAACAACTTGAACTAAGGGCAGGTTGCCCTACTTAACCACCTAATAGTGAGATGAAATCAGAAGCCCCTCTGTCCTAGATCTGTGCTAAAACCAAGATCTCTAATTATAGAAGACTGACTTTGATAACTGCCACTGAGCAGAACTTTTTCTGGGACCGCAAAGAAAGACCTGGGGGTTTGATAAGTAACATGCCCAGAGCCTATATCTGTCTCATGACAGTATGCTTCAAGGATAGAGACACCTTGTATCTCTTAGGCCAAAAAATTTTCTTTCTAATTTCCCTAACATTTATTGCACCTATGCAAAACAAACAAACAAAAGACAACAACAAATCTTGCCACATCTGTCCCCATTTAAAAATTTTTATTTATATTTATAGCTTCTTGATATGCCCCCCATCTTTTTTTTTTTTTTTTTTTACAGAACCATAGAACATGAATAATCTTGGTCTGCCTCACATTTATATGTCTTCCTATAAACTGAGAAAAGAAAAAAAATAGTGGTCTCAGGAGCATAGAGTGAAAATAAAAAATGGTCAGCCCTAAATACCCAAACCAAAGTCAATGACAGTAGAATCAAGAGACCCAAACTCTAACAGGCTATACACAAAATGGTCCTGTTACATTAGCAGTCGAGGGGGCTAAGGATGGAGGTATATGATGCATTCTGGGAACATATGGTGGAGGGAGGTCAACACAGGTGGTGAGAACAACACTAATTTACTGTCACTATGACACTGAAATACAACTGTGAAAAAAATTGTTCTCAAAAAAAAAGTTTTTTTTTTAAAAAAAAAATGACTACTTTTTATTTATTTATTTATTTATTTGTTTTTTACTTGTTTTTTTGGTCACACCCAGGGGTTACTTCCTGGCTTTGTGCTCAGGAATCACTCCTGGAGGGTTTAAAGGACTAAATAGAACGTGGGGGATCAAACCAGGTCAGCTGTATGCAAGGCAAATGGCCTACCCACTGTGCTATTGCTCCAGCCCCTCTACATGGCTTTTTTTTTTTTTTTTTGATTTTTGGGCCACACCCGGTGATGCTCAGGGGTTACTCCTGGCTATGCACTCAGAAGTCGCTCCTGGCTTGGGGGACCATATGGGACACCGGGGGATCGAACCGTGGTCCGTCCAAGGCTAGCGCAGGCAAGGCAGGCACCTTACCTCTAGCGCCACTGCCCGGCCCCTCTACATGGCTTTTTACAACTCTTTGAACCCTCATTTCTGACTTCAAACCTTTTGTATTTTTGGGGAGGGTTTCAGGTAGTGCTCAGCAGATCCAGGGCACCACCCTTTGAATTTTCTGCCAACAGTTCTGGTAGTTGAATGTGAGGGCCCAAGCACGCAGTAGATTACTCAGACCACCCCAGCAAAGCTCAAGGGCCTCCAGAACCACACCTATGAACTATTCCCTATAATGCTTGTAAGCATATAAGGTTCCAGGAATTGATTTGTATTCAGTCATATACACTAACACTAACTCCTATGGTATCTCTCTGTGCCAAATTGCCTTTTGCAGTCAAATGTTCTACCCTTTTCATTTAGACATAATGTCTAAGTGCTGATTTGGTTTCTTTCTTCCACTAGACTGTAAGTTTGCCTGGGACAGAGACTGCTGCCTTTAATACTTGGGTGTTTGTTTTGATTTTGGGTCTAGCAAGGTCAAAGTGCTCATCAAAGAATTTATCCTGGGCAGCATGTAGTGATGTGTGAGTGGGTGGTGGGTGTAGCAGGGATGGGCCTCAGTGCAGTGCCATGAGGGCCAGTCTCAGAGCAGCAGCAATGGCCTCTCTTCCTGGTTCAGAGCCCGAGCACTTCTGGCCCTACTGGAAATGTGCCTGTGACTTTGTATTCATGACTGTCTAAGCCTGGGGGCTGCTTGCCTGCCTCCTTCTCCACAGCATGAAGCTTGAAGCCTGCTGTAGTGGTTTTGTTTTGTTTTTTGCTTTTTTGTTTTTGTCTGTGTGAGGCAAGTCTGGGGCCTGAGGGACAGACACACAGGATGGGGTTCTGAGACAGCACTAACAGAATTCTTTATTGTTTGTGGGGAGACATCCAAGCAGTGCATAGGACTTACACCTGGCTCTGCAATCAGTAATCACTCCTAACAGTGCTCTAGGCATTTCTGGAGATCAAAGCCAGGTCAGTTGCTTGCAAAACAAGCACCCTATCCACTAGACTGTTGCTCTGGCCCCCTGGCATTCACAGCATTCTTCTAGACATTGCTCAGACCTGTCCTGCTCTCTCTAGCCTGGCCTGATTATGGTGATGTCATTACCCCCTACCCTGTTCTAGGACTATAAATTTCAGGAATCAGCTTTATTTCAGAAAGGAGCAGCAGGGCATAACATCCAGCCTGTTGTCTGCTCACTTCAGACACAGTGAAGAAGGAAACTCACCTGTGCCTGAAGCCAGGAGTGAAACCAGGTAAGGTGGGCAGGCTCCTCAGCCCAGCAGAATTGGTATGACCTATGCAATTCCTCCAGCTTGGGTCCCCAACTCCTGAGGCTTCCTTAGTCCTGGCTGCTTACAGCCCCATGTTTGTTTCTTTTTCAATTCACACCACAAAGCTTTTGGAGCAACCATTCACTCCAGCTGTTCACTTGGGACCACACGCAGTAGCTGGAATGGGTGGACTCGTCTGTTTCTGACAAATTTCCCTTATCTCTCTGTTGGTCTTCATTGATCCTGTCATTCCATCTTTTTTTCCTTTTTTCCCCTTTTTTTGGCTTTTGGGCCATAGTTGGTTGTGCTCAGGGTTACTCCTGTCTCTGCACTCAGAAATCACTTACTTCTGGTATGCTTGGGAGACCATATGGGATGCTGGGAATTGAATCTGGGTCTGTCCCAGGTTGGCCATGTGCAAGGCAAATGCTCTTCCACTGTGCTATAGTGCTGGTCCCCAAGTCCATTTTGATCTCCCCTCTCTTCCCCTTTATTCTTATGCTTAGCCCCCAGTCGAGACATCCACCTTTAGGGGTAAGTGGAGGGTGCATACTGTCTCTCTGTTCAGCTACATGTTTAGATTTTGAAGGTAGAATTGAGGGGACAGTGCAAGGTTCAGAGGCCATGCCAAGTATACAGGGTCTACCCTTGCCCTCTGGTAGAGAAGAGTGAAAGAAAAAATAAAAGTCAGTCTACAGGAACAGGAGTGGAAGGACTTGGGCACTTTGGTAGCGGTTAAGGGTCCATGAGTTTTATATAACAAAATTATAAATGTTAACACTACTCTAGCCATGTTACTTAAACTACAATAAAAATTTAAAATCTTGGAGCCAGAGAGATAGTCAAGCATGTAGGGATGCTTTCTCTGTGTGATTGACCTAGGTTTTATCCCTGTCATCCTATATCTTCCCCTGAGCACCACCAGGGATGATTCTAAATTATAGCCAGGAGTAAGCATTGACCATTGCTGGGGCTGGCCAAGAAAACAAACAAAAGTCTAAAATATTAAAAAAAAAAAAAAAAAAGAAAGAACAGGGTAGACAGCTGAAATGGTAGGGCTTGACTCTAGCTCCACAAGGCCCTGAGAAAAGCCCACTTCAGCCTCATGCACCACATAGCCAGACTGACCACCAACCAGTCAGGCCTCCTTCCCCTAATCTCATGACCAGCAGGAGGGAGTAGCTATGGCATCCTTTGTCGGCTGTGGAGACTGCCAGGGGCTGGGAAGCCTCGTCTCTGGCCTGGGAAAAGATTTGAATAGAAAGAGTATCAGCATACAGAAGTTCGGTCTTCTTTCTCTTTCCCAGCAACTGGCTGGAGCTACTTTGTCTTCAAGCAGAACAACTTTCAGGCAAAACTCCCTCTCTTCTCTAATTTTTAAAAAAACTTGGGGGTTGGATCAATGGAGTATGTCTTGCAGGCATTTGACCTGGGTTCAGTCTCCGGCACTATATATATAGTTCCCCAAGACCTCCAGAAGTGATCCCTTATGCTCTGTGTATCGCTGGGTGTGGCCCAAGCACCTGCCCGCAATTTATTTTTATTGATTGACCTGTGTTCACCCATCACCAGTGTATCCACCTCCCTCCCAGGGGTGTACTTAACACCCCTCCCTTTCAATCTGCCCGGCCGCCATCAACTCAGTTGCATGGATCAGTTCTCCAACAGGCCAAACAGCGAAGTTAGAACTGCCAGCCTTGCTGATAGCTGCCATTCAGCACTCCAGTTGGATTTATAAGCCAGGTTGTCCAGCAAGGGGAGGTGAGGTTCAGCTCTGACAAACCATGAGTTTTCTTTTTGCTGCTTCTCTCCCCACCAAGGAGACCTGATTCCTCAGTCCTCCTGGGGATTGATTCATATCTGTGTAGAGTGGCAACCCCCCCTCCTCACACCCCAACCACCCCTCCCACTGCCTCAGAGACACAACAGTGCTGAAATCTGTTGTTGCTGTTAGGGAAGGAAGGACAACCAGATGTTAAAACCATTTATCTCTTTGAATCTAAAGGCTATAAAGATGACCTTGAAGAGTAAGAAAAAAAAGGGGTGGAGGGGACAGGAAAAGAGGTTGGAGGTGGAAGGGTTAGGAAAAGGGTTAGGGAGAGAGGGGGGGAGGAAGAGAGAGAGAGGGAGAGAGAGAGGAAGAGAGAGGAAGAGAGAGAGGGAGAAAGAGGGAGAAAGAAAGAGAGAGAGAAAGAGAGGAGAGAAAGAGAAGAGAGAGAGAAGAGAGAGAAGAGAGAGAAAGAAGAGAGAAGAGAGAAGAGAGAGAAGAGAGAGGAGAGAGGAGAGAGAAGGGGAGAGAGGAGAGAGAGGAGGGGGAGAGAGGAGAGAGAGAGTAGAGGGAGAGGGGAGGGAGAGGGGAGGGAGAGAGGAGAGAGAGAGGAGAGAGAGTAGAGGGAGAGGGGAGAGAGAGGGGAGGGAGAGAGGAGAAGGAAGAGAGGGAGAGAGGGGAGGGAGAGAGGAGAGGGAGAGAGGAGGGAGAGAGGAGAGGGAGAGAAAGGGGGAGAGAGTAGGGGGAGAGAGGGGAGGGAGAGAGGAGAGAGAGGGGAAGGAGAGAGGAGGGGAAGGAGAGAGGGGAGAAAGGGGGGAGGGGGAGAGGGGAGAGAGGAGAGGGAGAGAAGGGAGAGAGAGGGGAGGGAGAGAGGAGAAAGGAGGGGAGAGAGAGGGGAGACAGAGGAGAGAGAGGGGAGAGAGAAGGGGAGAGAGAGGAGGGAGAGAGGGGAGAGAGAGAGGAGGGAGAGGAGAGAGAGGGGAGAGAGGGGGGAGAGAGGAGGGAGAGAGAGGAGAGAGAGAGGAAGGAGAGAGGGGAGAGAGAGGAGGGAGAGAGGGGGGGAGAGAGGAGGGAGAGAGGGGAGAGAGAGAGGAGGGAGAGAGGAGGGAGAGAGGGGAGAGAGAGGAGAGAGAGAGGGCAGAGGGGGAGAGAAGGGAGAGAGGAGAGGGGAGAGAAGAAAGAGAGGGGAGAGAGAGGGAGGAGAGAGAGGAGGGAGAGAGGGGAGAGAGGAGGGAGAGAGGAGAGAGAGGAGAGAGAGAGGGCAGAGAGAGAGGAGAGAAGAGAGAGAGAGAGGGTAGAGAGAGAGGAGAGAGGAGACTGAGAGGAGAGAGAGGAGAGAGAGAAAGAGAGAGGAGAGGAGAGAGAGAAAGAGGAGAGGAGAGAGAGAGGAGAGAGGAGAGAGAAGGAGAGAGAGGGGAGAGAGAGGAGGGAGAGAGGGGAAAAAAGAAGGAGAGCGGGAAGAGAGAGGAGGGAGAGAGGGGAGAGAGGAAGGAGAGAGGGGAGAGAGGAGGGAGAGAGGAAGGAGAGAGGAGAGAGAGAGGAAGGAGAGAGGAGGGAGGGAGGAGAGAGAAGGGAGGGAGGAGAGAGAGGAGGGAGAGAAGAGAGAGAGGATGGAGAGGAGGGAGGAGGGAGAGAGGAGAGAGAGAAAGAGGAGAGGAGAGAGAAAGAGAGAAGAGAGAAAGAGAAGGAGAGAGGAGAGAGAGGAGAGAGGAGAGAGGAGAGAGAGGGAAGAGAGGAGAAAGAGAAGAGAGAGAAGAGAGGAGAGAGAGGGAGAGGGAGAAGAGATGGAGAGGGAGAGGAAGAAGAGAGGGAGAGGGGAGAGAGGAGAAAAGAGAGAGAGGAGAGAGAGAGGGAGAGAGAGGGAGAGAGAGGGAGAGAGAGATATGGGGGAGAGAGAGATGGGGGAAAGAGGGACTAGTGCATTAATAGAGCAGGTAAGGCATTTGCCTTGCATACAGCTGACCTGAGTTGGAACCTTGGTACTTCATAGGATCTCCTGACCTCACAAGAAGTGATCCCTGTGTGCAGAGCCAGGAGTAAACCATGGGCATTACCAGGTGTACCCCCCCAAAAACAAACAAACAAACAAGAGAGAGCAATATAGGGAGAAAGCAGTGGGGAGAGAGGGTGGGAAGAGGGAGGGAGGTAAACATGAGTATCTTGGAAATAGTATTAGAAGAGATATAAACTGGAAGCTGAAGCTGACCTCGCCAAAGCAGAACATTTCTTCAACCTCCATTGTGTCACTGGTCCAATTTGATATTAAACTGAGATTCTCCACAACCCCCAAGCAGCACCCTTTCACTTAGCATGGATGGAACCAAGCCCTACTCCAGAGAGTTGGGTTATGTAGGGTTGCTAAGGAACGAGGGCAGATGCAGGAGGAAATGCAGAGGTTGCTTAGTAACCACAAGTCCCTGGGTGATGAAGTGGCCAGAGAAAGTCTGGAAGGGTCTGCAGCCAGTCAGCCCACACCAGAGACTCCCCACAGAGGCACAACTATGGAGCACAGCAGCCTGAGCCTTCAGTCCTTCTGCAATTAGGTTCTGCCTAACTGTAGGAAAGGCATCCTCGAGTCCTGAGTGTCCTTAGTGATCACTTGAGTCCTCTGTGAAGGGAGTTTCCATGCAGGAAGTTCTTTTGCAGAAGACTTTTGTGCAGAATGGCTCTGAGAAAAATGCTGAGATGCTGGGAGGTTGGCTTCTGAGAAGATTGAAGTTTGCAATTCTGAAATGCTAAATACATAAGATGGGAATCTTTCCTTTTCCGACTTTCAATTTGTGACACATTATATATAAAGTATACATGAAGCCAGAGAGGCAATCTAGGGGATAGTTAGTACATGTGGTCAATCCTGGTTTGATCCATGGTACCACAAGGATCTCCAAGCATCAAGGGGTACAGTCCTGGTGGTCCTTGGTACTGCAAGGTCCAATCAGCACTGCAACCTTCACTAAATGGCTGTTTCATTGAGAATCACTGTCATGGGTCCCTAGACCTCTTAGCATAGTTTGGACTCCCAACCCACAATATATGGTTAATATATATTATTACCCTCATTTTCATTGCCTTATCCCTGATTTACAATGCTAGGGACTTTATACAGTTTATAATACTAGGGAATTCATACACTATGTGTATGTTGTAATCCACCAAAAATTTTCTAGTGCCATCCCACCAACAAAAGAAAGATTCATTTGCCTTTTCCTTCTCACCACCCCTTCCTCTAGTATTCACCATGCTTTTCACCACTGGTTTAGGAGCTAGTTTTGTTGATTTTTGCCAATTCCTTTACTTTAGTTATTTAGAGTCCACACACAACTCATATCCCTTTCTGAGTTGTCAAACATCACCACCTGCATGGCAACTCTGGGGACTATATGGGATCCTCGGGTTGGCTGCATGCCTTACTGCTGTGCTATCTCTCTGGCTCCACAGTTCATATATATTCATCGCTGTCTAGTATTCCATAAGACAAATGCAACTCTGGTCTATTATTAGTGGACATTTGTGATTGTTTGCAGCTCAAGGCTCTTGCAAAGACTGCTGTTGTGAGCAGGTGCTCAGGTCCCCCTTGCCATGCCCTTTGCCAGGAGAAGCTGACACATCCCACTAGTACTTCTGTCAGCAGCAAACGAGTTCAGTTGACTCTTCTTCAACTAAAAGCTTCATCATATTAACGACTGGAATACTTTCAGTTGGAGGCTTACATCCTCCCCCTGGTGGTGGGCTCACCCATGGATCACAGCTGCCACATTCATACAGGCTGTTGTAAGGACTCCAGGCATGCTTATGAGATGAAAGGAACATAACCCTAGTACTAATGTGGTACTAATACTCACATCCTAATTGGCCTGCTTCATAAACTGAATTCTCATAGGGAGGTGTTTGAAATTCACCCCAACTACTACCTCCACAGGCCCCCCTCCAGCTGTGGCCTGTTTGTCGGATGGTAGATCAGACTCAGCTCAGTGATTCTTTCCTTAGGGAAGATTTCAGGAGCAAACAGAGTCGTGGTGGCCATGTTCCGAGCAGAGACCTGGTTCCGGGCCCAACGGTACCTGTCTGCCACTGTACAGAGGAATAGCTGCTGGAGAAACCCGAAGGGCTGCCTGGCTGATCGTGTGGCCGTGGTCACAGGCTCCACCAGTGGGTGAGTGCCCTGATTTCCATTTGACTCTGACATGTAGAAGAACTTTTACAAGTGGCCCAGGAACAAGGAGGCCACCTGGCCTCCAGGAGAGAAAGCACAATGGAGCTTGATGCTGAGGTTGACTTGTCTTCCTTTGCAGGATCGGCCTGGCTGTGGCCCGACGTCTGGCCCAGGACGGGGCCCACGTGGTGGTCAGCAGCCGGAAGCAGCAGAATGTGGACCGCACTGTGGCCATGTTGCAGGGTGAGGGGCTGAGCGTGTCCGGCACCGTGTGCCATGTGGGGAAGGCCGAGGACCGTGAGAGACTGGTGGCAAAGGTGAGTGGGAGAAATAGCACCCAGGGCCACACACACTATATTTATCTTTCGTGGCACAGTCCCAGGAGGGTCAGGGACTGGCTGCGGGCCACCTCCCCAGGTCATGCTTACTCCTTGTCTTACTGAGCAGAATTGCTCCCCTGCCAGGTGGCCAGGTGTATCCATGTCTGTCCACCACAGACCCTGCATTCAGAGTTTGCTTCTGCCACACCTTGTCACCCACTGCTTCTGGCCCAGAAGTAACCTGTAAACTTGGCCTCCCCCTTGCACCTGGGGTGTTCTGCAGGGATTTTGGGAGGAACTGAGCCACTCCAATGTCTCTGATCTTTCTGTCATCCCTTCCCCAGGCTTTGGAGCACTGTGGGGCTGTAGACTTCCTGGTGTGCACTGCAGGGGTCAACCCCCTGGTAGGGAGCACTCTGGAAAGCAGTGAGCAGGTGTGGGACAAGGTAAGGCCTAGGGAGTGGCTAAGGGTGTGAAATGTCCTCTGAGCTGAGCCCTCTTCCCCACCCTGCCCAGAGACAGCCAGGACACAAGACACAAGACAGCCACTCCCCTCAGCACTCCTTCCCCTTTCTGTCCCTCCAGCTGCTTCCTGTTGTGGGGTTTCTCCTTTTTTCTCTCCCTCCTTCCTTCCTTCCCTCCCTCCCTCCTTCCCTCCCCTTCCCTCCCCTCCCTCCCTCCCTCCCTCCCTCTCTCCCTTCCTTCCTTCCTTCCTTCCTTCCTTCCTTCCTTCCTTCCTTCCTTCCTTCCTTCCTTCCTTCCTTCCTTCCTTCCTTCCTTCCTTCCTTCCTTCCTTCCTTCCTTCCTTCCTTCCTTCCTTCCTTCCTTCCTTCCTTCCTTCCTTCCATCCAACTGGCACTCTATTCTAGCATCAGCTTGGCCAGATCCTTTCCTTGACTGTTCCTTTTTTCTGGGGCTAGAGAGATAGGCCAGGAGACAAGGTAGTTGTCCTGCCCACCACTGAGGCAACTGAGAGACAGTTCAAGTCCCTGGCACTGCATATGGTTCTCAGAGCATTACAGTGATCACTGCTAAGCACAGAGCCAGGACTAGCCCCTGAGGACTGCAAGGTGTGGTGTTCAAAAACAAGACAGTTTCTCTCTTCCTTCTGTCCTGTCACTAGACCCACAACCGAGTCCCCAGACAGCCTCTGTCTAGCCTAGGTATTAGGAACAGGCAACATCAAAATGGGATCCTAACTCCAAGAACAACCCTTCTCTGCTGTGTATTCCTCTTTGTGTTGGCAGAGGAAAGCTCAAAGACAAGCCTGCAAGAAACCCGAGTATGCAGAAGTGTTCACATGGGGCATTCTTTGTGAGCCAATAATAGAATAATGCTCAGTCCTTATTTACTGTGCTTATTTACTTATTTACCTTATTTACTATGGGGATGGTAACCTTAGTCTTCTTGCTTTTCTGCACTACTTTCTGAGTCTCCATTCTTCACATATAACACCTATGTGATTTGTTTGAGCCAATTGCATTGTGGGTATGTCTTTAATTTTTTCAGACAAGACAAGAGAACAAACATATTAACAGAAAGACAGAGGAATTCTCAAAGAATCTTCAAGCTCCCACATATGCTTTCTTTCCACCTGTTCTCCTCTGATCTTTTCCTGATGGCCTCTGTATCACTCCTCTCTGCTCAACCAGAGTGTAGTCTACCTTCTGTAGAAGGCCCAAGTTTTTCCTTGAACCCTGAGCAGTTCATGTCACTGGGCATTACTCTCAGGCCTGCCCCCCTCCCCTTAGTTTCTCTGTTATCCATTAGCAATTTGATGCACCTGGACTTTGGCATTTACACAACCTGCTTTTGTCACACAAATGGTGGAAATCTTCGTGTCTTGCAAGACTAGGTCCTGGGAAGGCTATGTCTCAACCTTCGTTTGCTCTGATTCCAGATTCTGGACATCAATGTGAAGTCCCCGGCTCTGCTGTTGAGCTTGCTGCTGCCCCATATGGAGAAGAGGGGGTAGGACTGACTGCAGGGCAGGAGTTAGGACTGGTGGCATTTGGAGAGACTGAGGCATAGGAATGGTGTCTGGAGAGATAGGGATGTTGCTGGGAGGTTTGGAGGACAGAAGGGTCTTCCTGAGGTCCCCTTCTTCTGTTTGTCTTTGTGCAGCTGTTTCCTAGAGCAGTGGTTTTGGGGAAGAGGTGATGTTTCCAGTTCCCTGCTGGTCTGGGAATGCTGTCCCACAGTTTGTGGCCAATAGCTTGCAGTAGGGTTTGCCCCATTTCTGACCACAAAGGGAAGTCCTTCCAAAGCCCTTCCTTGTGCCTAGCTTTTAGTTTTTGTTCCATATTCTACATGTCCCAGGGGCAGAGTGCTTATGTTAGGATCTTGCTCTAGACATTTCCTAATGAATTGGGCAAAAGGAAAGTTCCTTGCTGTTGTGCTGTCTTCTTAGTGTAGGATCCTTTGTTCCAAGCCCATTCTGCCTGGCTTCTGGGGAGAGGCAGTAGAGAAAGTGATTTCAAGCATGGAGACTGGAGTTAGAGAGGGTGGGGATTCCAACTCGGCCACTTAGTGATGATATTATTGAGCCTCTCTGAGCCTTGGCTATGGAAGTGGGGTTGACAGCAGTGACTGTCCTCCTGCGGTGGGGACTGTGTTGCTCAATGGCTGCTCAGTACTCAGCTATTGGCCCCCTATTTCCCCTGGACACTGTCTTCTTAGGAGTGGAGTCGTCATCCTGGTGTCTTCCATTTCAGCCTACACACCAATAGTGGTGAGTGGTAGCACCATGTGCTCTTGGTTGGGAACAGGTAAGGTGAAGGGCTCTGGTATTCCCACAGACTCAGTGCCTGGAACAGAGTCCCCCAATGCTTATGCCCCCAATGCTTACTTTTGTTGCCTTGAGCTGAGCCCAGGCCTGGGTGACCTAGATCTTGCATTTGCTCCCAGACTAGGCTGGGGGAGTGTGTCTAGGCTTTGAGCATGACACAGGTATGAAGATCTACAGGTGACTTGTCTCTCACTCCCATGTCCTTTAACCCCCTTCCAGGATCTGGGTGTCTACAACATCAGCAAAACAGCTCTGCTGGGTCTCACCAGGACACTGGCGCTGGAACTGTCCCCAAAACACATTCGGGTGAACTGCCTGGTTCCAGGCATGATCAATACTGAGTTCAGCAAAGCGGTGAGGGCAGGGCATGCCTCCTAAGTCCTTGTTGGGCTCCAAGAAAAGGTTCTTTAATGATGTGGGAGTTTGGGATGCTTCATAGTGGCATCCTGACAGCAGACATGCTCCCTGTCCTCTGAACATAGTCTGCCCTAGTCCATCCAGTTAGCTTTGGAAAGGGTGATCATGTTATTGGAGTCCCACGTGCCTGAACCCCTTGGCCTCTCTCATTGAACCACCTCCCATCTTGCTCTAATAGAAGCAACTACTCATTACTTCTATTTATTTATGTTTTGGGGGGAGGGCAAACCCATTAGTGCTTCTGGGCTTACTTTAGGCTCTGAGATCAGGTATTATGGAACTTGGGCTCAGAGAACTATAGGGAGTTGCCAGGGATCAAACCCGTGTTGACCTCACCCATTGTACTATCTCTCTGGCCCTAATTGCTTCCTTTTGTTCCAGTTCCAAGGGTATGAGGATTCTGCCTGGGACCAGCTCAAGAAAACCAACAAGATCCAGAGGCAAGAGGAAATTGACACTAGGCAATCTGCATATGTGGAGGGAGGAGTGGCTACATCAGTCTCAAGATAGATTCTGTTTGCTGGCCATTTCTTGTGTTCTAGTCTGGGGTCCACACAGCTCTGGAGTGAGCAGTCCTTCAGGGTTGAATCCATCCTGGGCTCCCTCCTGTGGCATTGCTTTGAATCTTCTCTGACTGGTTCTTTCCAGAAGCAGAACTAGAGCCTGACTCATGGCTGTTGCCTTCCTTTCTCTCCCCTGCAGGATCGGGCAGCCTGAAGACTGTGCAGGCATCGCGTCGTTTTTGTGCTCCCCAGAAGCCAGCTACATCACTGGCCAGAACATCGTGGTGGCCGGCTATTCCCCTAACCTCTGAAGAGGCTGGGTTTAGGGTGTGGGCAGGGGTGCAGACCTATGGCTTTTAGCTAGTAGTTTCAGGCTGGCTGGGCTAGATTCTGGGCACAAAGGCCTGGGAAGTGGCTCAAAAGTTGGCTCAGGCTTTGTATTTAGGAGTTTTGTATATGACTGAGTTTGATCCTTGATACCACTTGGTGCCCCAAACTTCCCCTGGAGTAACCTGCAAACACGGTGGTAGGAACCACTGAGCACTGCAGGATTTGCTCTCTTTATTCCCTTGCCCCCTGCACTCCACAAAATCTATGGAAAGAAGGCCAGGGAAATGGCCTAAAGGGTTGTGGTTGGTGGGGATGTAGGTTTGTGCAAGAGCACTTGCTCTGCACGTGTGTATCCCAAGCACTGTGAAAAAATTAAAAAGCCAAAATCAAAGCCAAACTAATATAATGGAAGCATAATATAGAGGTTTACCTTGTATGTGGTTGTTTCCAGCTCAATTTCCGGCACATATGGCACTGTCAGGGCGACCTCAGATACAGAGCTAGGAGTAAAGATCCACCCTCCCAAAAAAGTTGAAGCATATTTGTATGTAGTAGGCCCAGATTTGATTCCAGTACCACATGATCCTCAGCACTGCTGGTAATTCCCTCCCTGCCCCCAAAGATCTGAAGACAGAATTGGAAGCTCAAACCAGGTCATACCAGGCTCATGCCAGGATTGAGGAACAGTCTCATATTTTAGACATTTCATTTTGATTCTAGTTTTGGGGTCACACCTGGAGGTGCTCAAGACTTATTTCTGGCTCTGTGCTAAGAGATCATTCCTGGAGGGCTTGGGGACCATATATGATTTTTGGGATCACATTTGAGTTGCCCTGATGTGCAAGGAAAGCATTCTATCACCTTAAACATTTCTTTCCTAAAATACACTCAATATTCTCAAGCCTGGAGACTCCTGGTAAGGAAGAGTCCAAGGACACTGAAGCTGGAGGTAGCCCATTTTGTTTCCTGCCCTCTGGCTGCCTGAGTTCAATGTCTCATGAAGGTCATGGGAAGTCTATGTTCACAGTAGCTCTGTTGTGTTCTTTGAGGTGGGGCTGTGTAAGGACAGAGGAAATGGTAAAGATGAAGAGTCTGGAACTCCGAAAAGGGCAGCAAAACACACTTGATGAGTCCAGAAAAGCGGGTTGCAGCCTGGTATGGGGTACAAAACTCCAACAGTCAAGGATTTCTTCCTCAGACCGAGATCAGGAGGCTTGTAGTTGTGGCTGAAGGAGATGATTTTGCGTATGTGAAGGGATTTCTGAAAATTAAATGTTAAGGATTAGGAAGAGAGAGGGAAGGATAAGGAAGATTAAATTGGGGAAGATAAAGTTAGGAAAAAAGAACTATATACAAAATATGCAAAACAGACAGACACAGAACAAGACATACACATACAGACTTCACAAAAAATATGGCCATAACACTCACTCATACTTACCAAAAAATATTTGTTGGAAAGGATCCAAAATAGAGCAAAAGAAAAAAAAATTCAGCTGAATCAACAAAAAGCGCTATAAAATGTAAATCCGGCAAGCTGTTTAGATGAATCATTTTAAATTCAAAAAAAATTTTTTTATGGCAGAGCAGAGCAGATCTGAAAGAGAATTTCATGCACAATACAAACATGGGAAAGTCTACTGTAAGTATATAACAGTATATATACAAAGTTATTGTATATCAGTAACTCTGTGATAGTCAATCATAGGTGAGCAGCACTGTGAGGAGAGTAAATCTTAAAAGTATTGTTATGTCAGCATTATGAATTCATTTCAGTCTTTTTTTTTGGGGGGGGGTTTTGGGTTTTTGGGCCACACCTGGCATTGCTCAGGGGTTACTCCTGGCTGTCTGCTCAGAAATAGCTCCTGGCAGGCACGGGGGACCATATGGGACACCGGAATTCGAACCAACCACCTTTGGTCCTGGATCGGCTGCTTGCAAGGCAAACGCCGCTGTGCTATCTCTCTGGGTCCAAATTCATTTCAGTCTTAAAACCTAAATTGAGAGAAATAAAGCAATGATGTTAAAATAAAAAGAGTGAGAGTCGTTAAATGAGTATACCTATAAAAGTAAACAACATTAATATGATGAGAAATTTTTCTTGCAGGTGAACTTTGAGTAAATTAAATTATAAGATTTTATGATTAACTGTGACCTAGAGCAATAATGAAATTAAGACATAAATCTACCATGCAAGGAAACACATTGAGGTTCAACCATTTTCAATCCTAGTCATTGATAATACCTGTGGAAAGAATCATAGAGCATTAATAGCAACCGATAAGGAAGTGAAATGATTATCTGGTATTCACTGTAGATCTCTAAGAAGTATAAAACAGGATATATGCTGTTGTGGATTTCACCAATGTATTAGAAACTTTTTTGATCTCTTTGTCATCGAAATTGATTGTTATTGTCTTGCAGCAATTTTACAGTATGAAATACAGTGTCCATAGTGCACTTTACCATAATGGTTTGACACTGATGATAAGTTGTATATCTTTGTTTTTTTTTTGTTTTTGTTTTTTTTGGGTCACACCCGGCAGTGCTCAGGGGTTATTCCTGGCTCCAGGCTCAGAAATTGCTCCTTTCAGGCACGGGGGACCATATGGGACGCTGGGATTCGAACCGATGACCTCCTGCATGAAAGGCAAACGCTTTACCTCCATGCTATCTCTCCGGCCCCCCTTTTTTTTTTGGTTTTTGGGCCACACCCTGCGGTGCTCAGGGGTTACTCCTGGCTGTCTGCTCAGAAATAGCTCCTGGCAGGCACGGGGGACCATATGGGACACCAGGATTCGAACCAACCACCTTTAGTCCTGGATCGGCTGCTTGCAAGGCAAACACCACTGTGCTATCTCTCCGGGCCCTCCAAGTTGTATTTCTTAATCTTGCTTTTATTCTCTGAAGTGAATTCTATTACATTGAGGTCTTCTAAAGGAAAATCCACATAAGTGTGCAATTTTTTTTATTTGCCTCAAAAAAAAGTTTCAAGTGTATTATTAATACTGGTGTCAGTTTCCATAAATATGTTTTCTTTGAAAAATCTCTTCTAGTGTTGAAACTGTTGCACTGAATTTTGTTGTCATCCCTTAACTCTTCTTCTTTAAAAAATTCAGAGAGGCATTCCTGTAATGTACATTTATCTGTAGATGTGACAGCCAGAGGCAAATGAACAAATGTCTCATAAACCTCAGACTTTTGGTGGCATGTGACACACTGTAGTATAGATTTGAATTGTCCTTGAAAGAGATCATAAATAATAGATTTATGAGCCTTTTGGTGTTCTGGACTAAATTGTTCAAAATTTTCATTTTCCATAAGATGTATAGTTTTATCTGTCATTAGATTTACAGTAAGCAAATCCTGATGTAGTCCCTCTATTAGAAACATCAGTAGTTCGTGTTGATCCTGCTGATTTGTGTCCAGCAAACTGGTCATTAAGTAAACCAATTGTTACTTTAAAGCTTTCAGGGTTAATATATCTATGAAATCTATTTCCCATGGTTTTGATGAGCTGACCAAATTCTTCGGCTAACTTACCTTCATGCCCCATTGGATTTTTTTTGTTAATATTCTTTTTATAATGATCTTGATGAAAATACTAATTCAACCTATATTCATTGCAGCACTATTTACCATAGCAAGACTCTGGAAACAGCCAAGATACCCTTCAACAGATGAATGGCTAAAGAAACTGTGGTACATATACACAATGGAATATTATGCAGCTGTCAGGAGAGATGAAGTCATGAAATTTTCCTATACATGGATGTACATGAAATCTATTATGCTGAGTGAAATAAGTTAGAGAGAGAGAGAGAGAGAGAAAGACACAGAATGGTCTCACTCATCTTTGGGTTTTAAGAAAAATGAAAGGCATTCTTGCAATAACAACTTTTAGACACGAAAGGAAAAGAGCTGGAAGTAACAGCTCACCTCATGAAGCTCACCACAAACAGGGATGAGTTTAGTTAGAGAAATAACTACGTTTTGAACTATCCTAATAATGAGAATGTATGAGGAAAATAGAAAGCCTGTCTAGAGTACAGGTGGGGGTTGGGTGGGGAGGAGGGAGATTTGGGACATTGGTGATGGGAATGCTGCACTGGTGATGGGTTGGTGTTCTTTACTTGACTGAAACCCAAACACAATCATGTATGTAATAAAGTTGTTTAAATAAAAAGAAAAGAATTAAAAAATACTGAGTCAAGGCTGAAATATTATACAGGCATTGCAATATTGAGTTCATGTAGCAAGATTTTCCTATATTTTGGAGCCCAGTTAAGACAGGTTCCTGTCTTTCCTTTTACATCTTGGAGTTTAAGGGTTTACACTACTGTCAGTCTCACTCAATGTATGGTGTGTGACAGCTAAATCCTTGTTCCCTGTTGGAGAGAGTTTCCTGTCAGAGATCAATTTTTCTGTCTTCTGTCTTTACCCAGCTTTTTCACCTAAAAGCTGCCTACGTGCAGTCTTTGCTGTAAGCCCTTGAGCTAACAGGAAAGGTATTTGCAGCTGCTAGATATAATTCACTTTGAAGCCCGGAGAGAAAGCAAACAACCCGGTACCATTCCCAGATATAGGCTACTCCCTTTAACTTCATTCCGGAGTTAATGGCTATGCAACAAAGCTTGCCCCACCATAAACTGCTGAGAGTTCCGGAAAGTGGGCTACAGACCCTACTTTAGGGTCATAGGGCAATTCCTTGAAAGCTGCTGACTTAGGAATGATTGTAAAATTGTCACTGCTTCTCCCTCCCTTCTGGAAGACGATTTACTGCCTTTGCCTCATGGCTTTCGCGCCAAAATGTATGATTGACACCGTATTTTGCCTGCCCCCTTCTCCTTCTCTATATAAGAGATATTGGAGCCTAATAAAGGTACCTTAGACCGGTTTTATCGCCTGAGGTCATTATTACTAACCTCTCTTAGATTTTTTACAGGTGTGGTTGTCCTTCTAACCCAGCTAAATAAAGGTGTGGTCGTCCGAGAGCCTCTCAGCCGATTCCCGCTGGCCGGGCCCCTCCGGGGGGCTTGCAGGACCCCGCAGTTCCCTACCCCGGAAACCTCAGCAATATTACTCTTGTTAGTGTTTTGAGTATTTTGTATTTGATCTGAAGGGGAGTTTATAGTCAGAACCTGATCATTTGTGCCAGCCCGATTTCTAACAAGGCATAATGGAACCCAAAATTTCTTGGGAGGGTTGTCATTTGTAAAAACATAGGCATAACCCCTTCCTTTCAGGAGAAGATATCCAGCTATCCTTTTTTCATCCTCCTTGATCCAAATAGGTTTATGGGTTATTTCTTGTCTCTGAATATCTTCTTTACAATGTCTTTCTGCTGCAGTGTAACTTTCCCCTTGGGATATGTTTAAGTAATTTACTGTGATAAGAGTCAAAGATAGCAAATCCGTTGATGGTAAGCCTCTTTTTCTATTTTTTTGTAATTGAGTTTTTAAGGTTCTGTGAGTCCTTTCTACAATGGCCTGTCCCCTACAATTGTAAGGAATTCCCTTCAGATATCTTATCTACCATTCTTTACAAAAAATTCAAAAGTTTTGCTAACATAGGCTGGCCCATTATCAGTTTTTATAGAATATGGAATACCCATCACAGAAAAAAACATTGTAAAAGAAAACTACAAACTGCTTTAGACTTTTTTTTTTTTTTTTTGGTTTTTGGGCCACACCCGGTGACGCTCAGGGGTTACTCCTGGCTATGCGCTCAGAAGTCGCTCCTGGCTTGGGGGACCATATGGGACGCCGGGGGATCGAACCGCGGTCCGTCTCCTAGGCTAGCGCAGGTAAGGCAGGCACCTTACCTCGAGCGCCACCGCCCGGCCCCCTGCTTTAGACTTTTAAGAAGACATAGGAATTGCCACATAAACCAAGAATAAGTGTTCACCATAATATGAAGATAAGGTTTTCTTGGAAATAAATCTGTTTGAGTTATTTCCATTTGCCAAAGTTTGTTAGACTGTAAGCCTTTTGGGTTTGCTCCTGCTATGTGAGTCTTTTTTGTTAATGGTGCACATATGTTACAGTTTTCTACAATTTCTCTAGCTTGCCTCCATGGAATTTGGTAATTCACATGTAAATGACATGCATTTGTGTGTAGAGCTAAATGTTCCTCTCCAGGTGATTTAAATATAGGCATTGCTAACAAGTCAGCAGTTTTATTTTCTTGAGCCATCGGTTCCGGAAGATCTGAGTGGGCTCTAATATGCATGATGAACATGGGTTCAGTTCATTTTTAAAGAAGCTGCTATAGTCGTTTAAGTTAATTCTGTATGATTGGGTTATTAGCATTAAGGGAGGCAGTGCCTATTACATGACATAAATTTACCACATACAAAGAATTAGAAACGATATTCATGCTTCAGATACATTTTTTTTTTTTTTTGGTTTTTGGGCCACACCTGGCGTTGCTCAGTGGTTATTTCTGGCTGTCTGCCCAGAAATAGCTCCTGGCAGGCACGGGGGACCATATGGGACACCGGGATTCGAACCAACCACCTTTGGTCCTGGATCGGCTGCTTGCAAGACAAACGCTGCTGTGCTATCTCTCCGGGCCCCAGATACATTTTCTAATAGGTAAATTAACTTTGCTAATTCAACTTTCTGTACAGATTTATATTTGGTATCTATGGTCATATTAATGTTGTCTCTGGTTATTCTTCCCTTTCCATTTTGAGATCCATCGATGTAAAAAACCTTGGTATTGGGAATAGGGGAATCCCAAACAATTGAAGAAATAACAAACTGAGTTTTCTTTAAAAAGTCCCAAGTTTTTCCTGCTGGATAATGGGAGGATATTTCTCTTGTGAATTCTGAGAGGGCCCTTTGTAGAAATTTATTAAGAGGCAATATTGACTCAATTTCTTTTTTTGGTATTGGCAAAACTATTACATCTGGGTCAAAACCTAGTAAAAATATAGATCTGATTCCTGCCTTGATAATAGTCTCTGAAATCAGTTGCAAGTAGGGGACAACTGATCAAGGCTGTTTGTTATGTAAATACACCCATTCCAAAGGTCCTGCCTGTTTCATCAAGGCCCCCGTGGGGGTTTCTATAGTAGGGAAGATGAACAGAAATACCTTTTCTCCCAGGATGAATTTTAAGAGAAACGATTTTTGTAATCTGCTCAAGATATCCAATTCATTTTTGGCAGCTGTTGTTAAGTTTCTCAGGCTATCTAAAGCAGGGTCACCCTCCAAAGTTTTAAACAGATTAAACAACTCTGCATTCGAGATTCCTAGTGCAGGGTGGAGCCAATTTATGTCACCTAAAAGTCTCTGAAAATCTTTAAGTCTTCTGAGGTTTTCTTTTTTAATAGAATTTTTTTGTGGACTATTGACGTTTGGTCCAAAATAAAACCCAAATATTGATACGGTGTCATTGTCTGTATTTTTTCTAAAGCTATTTTCATTCCTGATGTTTGTAAACAGTCAATAACATAAGAGTATAAGTCTTGTAAATTTGGCTCATTGTTCATTGTGAGGAAGATATCATCTGTATAATGAAATATCATGGCTTGAGGAAAATTTTCACGAGCAGGGCTCAAAACCTTATCTTCAAAAAACTGGCACATTGTTGGGGAATTCAGCATGCCTTGTGGGAGAACAGTCCATTGGAAACGTCTGCAGGGATGGGTATTATTGAGAAGGAACTGAGAATGCAAAACATTTTTTATCATCTGGGTGAATAGAAATATGGTAGAAGCAGTCTTTCAGATCAATTACAATTAGTGGCCTTTCCTTGGAATAACTACAGGTGATGGTAAACCAGTCTGCAATTTGCCCATAGGTATCATGGATAAATTTACAGCTCTAAGATCCATCAAAATTCTCCATTTTCCAGATTTCTTTTTTTATAGTAAATATAGGCGAATTCCATTGAGAAAAAGAAGGTTCAGTATGTCCTAATTTTAGCTGCTCTTCTACTAATTCTGTCAGCACCTTTTTTTTTTTTTTTGTGGTTTTTGGGTCACACCCGGCAGTGCTCAGGGGTTATTTCTGGCTCCAGGCTCAGAAATTGCTCCTGGCAGGCACAGGGGACCATATGGGGTGCCGGGATTTGAACCGATGACCTCCTGCATGAAAGGCAAACGCCTTACCTCCATGCTATCTCTCCGGCCCCTGTCAGCACCTTTAATTTATTAGTTTTAAGGGGCCACTGATCTGTCCAAATTGGTTTGTCAGATTTCCATTTTATTTTTATTGGTGCTGGGGTTTTAATGGTAGTGGCCCCTACTAAAATTTTTGGGTTTTTAAATCAAGAGAAGTTTTGGGCTCTTCTGGAGCTAATGGGATGTGGAATTCTACTTTCTACTGTTTGAGTAGGTCATGGCCCCACAGCAATGGTGAAAATGGGCCCACATGAGGTCTGATTATTGCTTTTTGATTTTCTGGGCCGTAAAATACCATAGTCCTTGTACTCAATAGACAGGAGCTCAGGCCTCCTTCTCCTTCTTATGAACACGAGATTTCCCAGAGAGGCCAATTTTCTGGCCATTCTTTATCAGAAATTATGGTAACCTGAGCACCCATATCTATCATGTCGTCAAAGGGTTGCCCTTCCAAGTGAAGTTTGATCATTGGGTGTTTATCTTTAAATTTAGAAATCAAAGCTATGAGTGGGTTTTGAGCAGCACCCGATCTGTGCTTCCAAAACCTCCAATTCTTTTCTTATCTAAGTTCCCACATTAGACATAAGGCACTCTCACAATCTGGTCAATTGCTTCCCCTTTCTTAAAGGTCCATGTAACTGGTACGGTAATAACTACAATGATTTCTCCTATTGAATCTGAGTCAATGACACCAGTGGTTATTGATACACCCTTTATGTTGAGGGAACTTCTGCCAAGAATCAAACCCATAGTATCTGGGGGTGGTGGGCCCACAATGCCAGTTTCTAACATGTAAGGGTATGCTCCTGGGTAAATTGTAATGTCCTCTGGGCATAATATGTCTAATCCGACACTCCCTGATGTAACGTGAATTAATTCCCTAGTCATGATGAATTTCCTTGGGCTGGGCTGGGAAGAATTATTGTCTGTGAACTTTGCCCCTGATTTGGAAGGGCCTGGGGGGAGGCCCTGTGGGCGTTTCCCTGCATCTTGTATGTGTGTCCTTGAGGAGCTGAATTTAAAAGAAGATGGCTATTTCTTTTGATATGCCCCTGTTTTCCACAATGGTAGCAGACGATTTGCCTCCTGGGGATTGTGTTGAAACCTCTCCTCAGATTACTATCAATGAGGTTTCTGGATCTACTAACTTTTGCCCAATTACAGCCTTTTCTGTGTTTTGAGCAAAACCCTGGTTTACGGAAAGTGCTTTGTCCCCGAGGGGAGTAAGGCATAGTTCCCTTGATAACTGGAAGGGTTGTACTGAGTCTAAGTGGGGTGGGTGTTGGGGTTCCCCTTGACATTCCCACAAGCATAAAGGAAATCATTCACATCTGCCTTTTCATTTAATGTATTCAATACTAATCTACAGGCCGAATTTGCATTATAATAAGTCAAAGATTTTACTAGAAAGTTTCTCACCTCCTCATCTTCGATTTGTAACTTCAGCTCATCTTTAAGCATACCCAGAAACTCTACAAATGGCTCATAAGGACCTTGGGTAATTTTTAAAAAGTTTCCTATACCAATGCTGTTACAATCATTTTTTTCCCCATGAAGACAATGCAATATTCCTAATTAAATTTAAGATTTCTTTAGGTAAAGCTGCTTGTGTCTGAATATTTGCAAATTGATTTTCTGCCATCAATAATTCATACAATAGAGTAACCCCTGCCACTTGTTTTTTCATACCATCCAGGCTATATAATTTGGCTTTTACACCTTCTGAATAGAACACTTCCCATTCAGTTCACTGTTTAGATGACAGACATATATCAGTGATTGTTTTAAAATCATACAAAGTGTAAGATGAGTTATGACTCCAAAGTTTTAGTAACTCCACACTGTATGGTGATGTTGTGCCATACTCTTTACATACTTTTCTTTTTTTTTTTTCTTTCTTTCTTTTTTCTTTTTTTTTTTTTTTTGGATTTTGGGCCACACCTGGCAGTGCTCAGGGGTTACTCCTGGCTGTCTGCTCAGAAATAGCTCCTGGCAGGCACGGGGGACCATATGGGACACCGGGATTCGAACCAACCACCTTTGGTCCTGGATCGGCTGCTTGCAAGGCAAACGCTTCTGTGCTATCTCTCCGGGCCCTACATGCTTTTCTAAACCGATTTAATTCTTCCATCTGAAGGGTACATAGTTAGAAACATTTACCCCATGTAAAGGGGATGAAGCCGGATTAGCAAAATTACTCTGAATAGAGCTCTGAGGCCGTGCGTGTGGTTCATCATCTGAATCTGCACTATTGTGCGATTCAATTTTGTGAATAGAATCAGGCCTCACTCGTGGAGTTAGCACCAGAGGTTGATCATTGTCTGACTCACTACTGTCATGTGATTCAGTAGAATCAGGCTTCCCTTGTGGAGATAACACTAGAGATTGGTCATTCGTGTTAAGATTTGGATTCAGATTATTATTCCGAGTTGTTTTTCTTCCAGGAATAATGCCTATATTTTTTATGGTGGGGCTGGATTTGTCAACCTGTAACCTTGGTCTGAATTTTCGTCAGAAAGATTTCCTTATTATCCATACTGGTTTTAGCCTCACCATTTCTACACTTTCTATTTCCTAAATACTAGCAAATACCTATGCCCACCAATAACATTAGCCCACACTGAAATTCCACAAACTGTGCAACAAACTATGACGGTTGGAGACAATCCAAATTTCATTTGAAATATAGACCCCAACCATTCAACTGCAGTGGTTTTCCTTAGATCCAAACCAATTGGTTTAAAACAAAATGGAATAATCCACTTGAATAATAGAGAACTAATGCGTATGCAAAAAGGTGGCAGAATCCACAAGACTAACCAAAGAAACCATCTAATGGTCAGCAGAGGAAATTTCCAATGAAGTATTTCACTTACAGTTATTGAGGGTCCAGCTTCAGCCTATTCGAGTGCCATTATGTTGCAATACTGCCCTTGATGGGGTTGACTGATGGAGGGATGGTGGATGAGGCCTTTCTCCTCCAGCTCGGACCACGCATCTGTTAACCTGTTCAGCCGGTGGTTTTGAGGTGAATGTGGCGGGAAGAAAGCTAACAGGCAGTCAGCCTTCTGAAGAAAAAGCTTGTATTCCGTGGAAGAGGCTGAAGCCGAAAGGCCCCAGAATCAGCCCCAGGAAAAAGCCCCTCGCCTTCCACAGACCCTTGCTTTTATACCCCAGAATCAGGTACCACCCAATGGTGGGATCAGGTACCACCCAATGGTGGGAGCAGAATCAGGTACCACCCTAGGGTGGGAGCAGACTCAGGTACTACTCTAGAGTGGGAGCAGAATGCCAGGTCACATCCTAGGGTAGGGCACAATCACTGATCAGGATAGGGTTAGTAACATAATAACCCCATTGAAATGTTTACATATACAATAGGTTTGACCTGCAAAAGTGCTTAGAACAAAATAATTGCTACATAAATAGTACTTATCATGATCAGTTGTGGCTTACATTCTAATAGCAAAGTAATACATAAACAAGAAAAAGTGTGAGGCAGAGAGAGAAAAGTGTACTGAGAAAATAAAGGAGAAGAAGAAGAAAGTGGGAGCCTCTGGGGCCAGGGGCCAGGGACTGTGATAGGAGCTTCTAAGCATAATGAGTTGGAGACTAGATAAAGAAGAGGACAGGATGGTCAGTTTGGGGAACTTTCAACCTAGAATGCTGATGCCAGAGGCAGAATGCTACCCGAGTGGGGATCCTTTAACTGCTCTATCTCTGTCTCCTCTGCTGGAAGAATATTTCTTAGAGAAGTCCCATTACAAAAATATTTATCCTAATAAACTGAGGCCTTCAGATGTGTAAAAGTCTAGCCAAGACAGATAAAGATAGTTGGGAATCTGACCAAAGAATGTTCTTCTCTTTCTAATGATTACTGGTTGTAAGCAATAATGTACATGGAGGACAGTCAGGATCCTCAGTCTATGAGGCTGTGCTAACTCCATGCTGTTTATCTCTTAATTATTTTATTTATTAATTTATTTATTATTTTTGGGGGGGTTTGGGTCACACCCAGCAGTGCTCAGGGGTTACTCCTGGCTTTATGCTCAGAAATTGCTCCTGGCAGGCTCAGGGGACCATATGGAATGCCGAGCTTCGAATCAGTGACCTTCTGCATGCAAGGCAAATGCTCTACCTCCATGCTATCTCTCTGCTCTACCTCCCTTTTTTATTTTATTTCTTTCTCTTCTCTTAATCCTTGTTGTTTCTGCTTCAGTCCTACTCACTAGGGCCTGATTCTTGGCAATAAAGTTCTCAGGGCAGACCTGAGCTGCTACATCTGGGAAAGAAAAAGGTTGGAGATGCTGGGGCAGGCTTGTGATTGTGGCGAGTCAACATAGTGGGAATAAAAGACTCCTGTAGCTCCTATAGTACTTTGCAAGTCAAGTAAAGAATTTAAGTTTTGGGGCTGGAGCACTAGCACAGCTGGTAGGGCCTTGTATATAGCTGACCCAGGTTTACACCTTGGTCCCCTGAGCCTGCCAGGAGTAATTTTGAGAGCAGAGCCAGCAGTCACCCCTGAGTGCCACCAGGTGTGCTCAAAAACAAAAATGTAATTTAAATTTTGATTCTGAGTGTATGTGAGCTATTGTAGGGTGTTATGCAGAGGTACTTATGTTTAAGACAAGAAATCTGGATCCAGGGAGATGGCTCCATGGACTGGAGTACAGGTGTCATGTGTGGGAGCCCTAGAACTGAGGTCTGGCACTGTATAGTCCCTCAATCAGCACTGGGAATGACCCCTGAAGGCTGGGTGGGAAGTATTTCCCCAAGTTGTGCTGGGTGAATTTTAGCTGCAGAGTGAGGGAGAATGGCTATGCAGGTCAGTAGTGAAAAGATCAGTTTAGAGACTACTGCAGGGCCAAAGAGATTGTACAGTGGGGAGGATGTTTGACTTGCATGCTGCTGACCCAGGTTCAATATGGTCCACCTGAGCACTGCCAGGAGTGATTGCTGAGAGAGGAGTCAGGAGTAAGCCTTAAAAAAAAGAAAGGAATAAGCCCTGAGTTAGTGAGAGAGAGAGAGCGAGAAAGAGAGAGAGAGCGAGCGAGCGAGAGAGAGAGATAGAGAAGAAAGAGAGGAGAGAGAGAGAGGAGAGAGAGAGAGAGACTACTGCACTTAGAGTAATGAAGGAATGAAGGAGAGGATCCTTGGTTCCGGAGAGACAGTATGGAGGTAAGGTGTTTGCCTTTCATGCAGAAGGACAGTGATTCAAATCCCGGCACCCCATATGGTCCCCTGAGCCTGCCAGGAGCGATTTCTGAGCATAGAGCATGGAGTAACCCCTGAGAGCTGCCGGGTGTGATCCAAGAACCAAAATAAATAAATAAATAAATAAAATAAAAAGGAGAAGATCCTATATGTTCTTTGGAAGTGGGATAAAAGTCCCTGCTGCAGAAGTGAGATGAGGAGAAAAGTCAGAGTGAAAGAGAGAAGGTAGGGCCCGGAGAGATGGCACAGCGGCATTTGCCTTGCAAGCAGCCGATCCAGGACCAAAGGTGGTTGGTTCGAATCTCGGTGTCCCATGTGGTCCCCCGTGCCTGCCAGGAGCTATTTCTGAGCGGACAGCCAGGAGTAACCCCTGAGCACCGCCGGGTGTGGCCCAAAAAAACAAAAACAAAACAAAACAAAAAAAAAAAAAAGAAAGAGAGAAGGTAGAAAGCAATGAAGATAAGAAAGAAAGAGAACATGTTTTCTGAAAATGGGGGATAGGTTTGGTCAATTCTACACAATGTTTAATATATGGAAGAGATTATACCTCCCTATTTATTTATTTATTTATTTATAAGAGTTTTGGGTCATATTGTCACAAAAGTTAACATTTCATCTTTAATTTTTGGTTTTTGTTTTTGGGCTATACCTGGTGGCACTCAGAGACTACTACTAGCTCTGCACTTTGAAATTGAATTGAACCTGGGTTGGCCATGTGCAAGACAAATGCTCTACCTACTGTGCTATTGCTCCAGCCCCCTCATGTTTTTTTTTTTTTCTTTTCTTTTTGATTTTTGGGTAACCCCTGGCAGTGCTCAAGGGTTACTCCTGACTCCATGCTCAGAAATCACTCCTGGCAGGCTCAGGTGACCATATGGGATGCTGGGATTCGAACTAATGACCTTTTTTTTTTTTTTTCGGGCCACACCCGTTTGATGCTCAGGGGTTATTCCTGGCTATGCGCTCAGAAATTGCCCCTGGCTTGGGGGGACCATATAGGAACCTGGGGGATCGAACTGTAGTCCTTTCCTTGGCTAGCGCTTGGCTACCTTACCTCTAGCGCCACCTCGCCGGCCCCTCTAACTAATGACCTTTTGCATGAAAGGCAAACACCTTACCTCCATCTCTATCTCTCTGAACCCCATCCTCATCTCGTTCTTTCTCTTTCTTTCTTCTTTCTTTTCTTTCTTTTCTTTCTTTCTTTTCTTTCTTTCTTTCTTCTCTTTCTCTTTGTTTCTTCTTTTCTTCTTTCTTTCTTTTCTTTCTTTCTTCATTCTTTCCTCTTTCTTTCTTTTTCTTTCTTTCTTTCTTTCTTTGTTTGATTCTTTCATTCTATTTCTCTTTCTTTCTTTCTCTCTCTTTCTTTCTTTCTTCTTTTTCTTTTTCTTTCTCTTTCTTTCTCTCTTTCTTCCTTCTTTCTTTCTTTCTTCTTCTTTCTTTCTTTCTTTCTTTCTTTCTTTCTTTCTTTCCTTCTTTCTTCTTCTTTCTTTCTTTCATTTCTCCTTCCTTCCTTCCTTCTCTCCCTCCCTCCCTCCTCCCTCCCCCTCCTTCCTCCTTCCTTCCTTCCTTCCTTCCTTCCTTCCTTCCTTCCTTCCTTCCTTCCTTCCTTCCTCCTTCCTTCCTTCCTTCCTTCCTCCCTCCCTCCTTCCCTCCTTCCTTCTTCCCTTCCTTATTTCCTTCCTTCCTTTCTTTTCTTCTTCCTTTCATTTTTTGGGGATCATACCTGGGGGTGCTCAGGGGTTACTCTTGGCTCTGTGCTCAGAAACCACTTCTGGCAGACACGGGGGTCCATATGGGATGCTGGGATTCAAACCTCTGTCTTGGATCTGTTTCGTGCAAGGCCCTACTGCTTTGTTATTTCTTTGCCCTCCCCCCATCATTTCTTTTAGCTGAATGATATTCCATTGTGTCCATCTAACACACTTCTTTAGTGATTTGTCATTGCGTCTGGGCTGTCTCCATATCATGGCTAATGTAAGTACTGCTGAGTTCATATAGGGATATGAATATCTTTTTGAGTGAGGATTTTGATAATCCTCAGCAATGTGCCTATGAGTAGAATTGCTGGGTTGTGTGGCTGACTTATTGTTGGTACTGTGAGGAACCTCTATACTGTTTTCCATAGAGGCTGCACTAGTATTGTTGCCACCATCAGAGACTGAGGAATTTTTTCACTGCACCCTCACCAGTGCTTACTGTTTCTGGCTGTTTGACATAAGCCATGCTCATAGAAGTGAAGTGATATTGAGTTCTTTTTTTTTTATTATTTGTTTGTTTTTGAGCCACACCCAGTGACACTCAGGGTTTACTCCTGCCTATTCGCTCAGTAATCGCTCCTGGCTTGGGGAACCAATTTGGATTGAACCAAGGTCCATCCTGGGTCAGCTATGTGGAAGGCAACATTCCTACCACTTGCACTATCACTCCGGCTTTGTATTGCTTTCAATTTTTATTTATTATTTTGGGGGCAGTTATCCATGGACCAGGCAGTACCAGGAATCAAACCCAGGGCTTTCCCCTTGTAAAGCATGTCCTTTAAGCCACCTCCATTTTGCTTCTTTGTTGGATTACTGGTCTCACCCTAGTCTATATTTGTAGTCCACCCTAGGGAGTGGTGGTGATGGGATCTGGTGATGGGATATTGGATTATTCCCTACTTGGTATTTCTCTCCCACTCTAGGGTTGGGCCCGATTCTTGTCAATAAAAGCAGGTTTCTGAGGAAGGCAGAGGCTCTTTTTCTGGCCTTCTTTCACTGAGCTATGTTCCTTCATAGGAACAGAAATCTTGGGTGTTTGGTCTTCTTGCTGGAGTAATAAATTTCCTGTACTCGTTCTTGTACCTTTCACTGTATGGGTTATTTCCTGCATCATCCTTTGCTTCCAGACCCAAATCTCACTAGATCATCATTTTGGAGGATGAGGCTCTGGTTATACTTATTTATTTTTTTCTTACAAAAAACACAAAAAAATTTTGTGCATGGTTTCGTAGACTGCCACTATACCATATAAATTTATTATTTTCAATAGCTTTTAAATGGAGCCTGTAGATCTTTTAAAATATGTATATTATGTTACCTGAACATATTTATAGCTTGACTTCTTTTCCAAATTAAATTCCTTTCATTTACTTTTTGAGGACATTTCTCAATCATTTTTATGAATTTTTAAAGATTTTTATCTTGATGCTAAAACCAAAGACCAAAAAATTGTAAAAGGAGAAACAGAAAGAAGAAATTGGGGCCGAACTGATAGTACAGCAGGCAAGGGCAGCCTTGTACTTGGTCACCCAGATTTGATACCTGTTTCATGCAGTCAACCCAGGTTTGAACCTCATATCCTGATTCCCATTAGGAGTGATTCCTGAATGCAGCTCCAGGAGTAATCTCTGAGCATTGCCAAGCATGGCTTTCAAACAAAGAAAAAGAAAAAAAAAACATAAAAAAAACTACAGAGCAATATCCTTCATGAAAAATATGACACAATTACTTGGTACAGAGATGTGAGCATCTCTGGGTATGGCCCCCAAAACAAAAGAAAAAAAAGTAAATAAAAATCAGTAACTATACTAAGTGGGGTCTTTGTAATGTGATTAAGTTCACAAAGCTGGAACCCTACTATATGTAATGAATGTGCTTCAACCTGTTGATCTTTCTTGTTCATACAGTCATTCCCTATAGGTACTCTTACTGAGATATCTTTTCCCTGGTAAAAAATGTTAATTGCTCCGTTGAATCTTTGTTTATCATAATGTGTTTTTGGTCTCTCTGGTAACACTGTGTGTGGAAGACAATACTGAGCAGAAAAGATGTCTGGAAACAATAGTTTTTTATTTTTTCTATGCTCTTTAAATAATAAATTTTGTGTCCTCAAGTTACCATAATTTATGGGACAAGGCAAAAGCAGTACTAAGAGAAAAATTTAATTAATTAATTAAATTAATCAAAAATTAATTTAAATTAATCTAATATAATTAGCAAGCACACATCAGAAAGAAAGATGAAGGCTATAAAAAGCTTAATGACAAAGTTTATAAAAAATTAGAAAATGATCAACAAAAGAGCCAAACATAGGTAGGCAGTGTAGTATAAAGTAATAAAGTGGCCCTTTGGAAGGAGTTGGATGGTGATGGGATGAATGGAGGGCCTTTTTCTGCCATCCCAGCACCATGTGTCTTCAACCCCCACCATCTGGCGGGTCCACCCGTTCAGGTTGGCGGGCAAAGAGAAAATCCATTCACAGGCAGGCTTCTTCAGGAGATAACATCTTAATTTGCCCTGGCCAATGAGTGTGGCCTATCATAACCATTTATGCTGGATCCTAATTCAGCCCTGCATTCTAACTTGTCTTTTAGCCATCTCTTCTGCACCTTCTCCAACTCCATCCATGCAAATTTTCTTTTGCCCCTGAACCAAACCTTTTGAAACCTCCCAGACCCCTTCCAGAAATGGGAGGATCTTTCTTGTAGGTAAGATTACACAAGAAGAATGGGGGGACGGGGCTACATCTGCCCCCCATTTTTTAAAATATAAACAAAGAGCATAAGTTATCCTTTGTTTTTCTGGTTCCCGCCTATAGCCAAGGACGGGTAATATTTCCATAGCAACAAGGTTTAAAGTGAAAATTAACATATTAGCCTTTTCCAAAAACATAACTTTTCTGCAAAATACACCATACACCTGTAATTTGAAAAATTTTAATGCTTTCTACCAAGCAATATCTTGGAACTTCCTAGTTCCTATACCTCTTAATGCTAATTAAAATCAAGCATTTATTCCTGGAACTTTCATGTTTCTATTACGCCATTTACCCATTTTCCTGAACTTTTATATTTCTATTAATCTTTCCCTATACACAATGCACAAAAGCATATATAAAGAACATACGTTTTGAAAACAGGCTTTTGTTGCCCCATTTGTTGGGTCCCATTTACTCCTTTGTTGATTGTTTGAGTATCTGCAAAGAGCTCCCAGAATGAGAAATTGATTCCCATTCTCTTGTCTTCTTTAGGGGGAAGATCTTGGTAATATTTATCCGCAGCAAATAATCCACACAGACAAGAGGGTTAAGAGGCAAAAGGTTGGTCAAAAAGAGTCCTTTGTCAGCCTGCTGCTAGCTCCAAGACACACCTAGATCCAGCCAGCCAACTCTGGAAAAAGATCTCCAACACCTTGCTCCTAAACTATTTATTCGTCTCTCAACAGCGCCCCCACCTGGAAGGTCAAGGTGGGGCAACAAGCAAAGAAAAATCTTACGGAAACCTTTCCATATACTACAGGCAGAAGGAAATAACAAAGTTTAGAGCAGAAATCAATGAAGTGAAAATTTAAAAACAATCAGAAAGATCTACAAAAGCAAAAGTTGGGTCTTTAAAAAAATAAACAAGAGGGGCCAGGCGGTGGCGCTAAAGGTAAGGTGCCTGCGCTACCTTGGAAGGACCGCGGTTCGATCCCCCCGGTGTCCCATATGGTCCCCCAAGCCAGGAGCAACTTCTGAGCACATAGCCAGGAGTAACCCCTGAGTGTTACCAGGTGTGGCCCAAAAAATTAAAAAAACAAACAAACAAACAAAAAAACAACAAAAAAATAAACAAGAATGATAAACCACTAGTTATACTCACAAAGAAATTGATGGAGAGAATCTTGATAAACTGGATGAGAAATAAAAAGGGGGAGATCACTATAGATACTGCACAGATTCAAGGGGTTATCAGAGACTATGTTATTACATAACATGAGAACCTGGAAGAAATGGATACATTTTTGGACTCTTATAATCTTATAGCAGGGGTCTCAAACTCAATTTACCTGGGGGCCACAGGAGGCAAAGTCGGGGTGAGACAGGGCCGCGTAAGGGATTTCACAAAAAAAAAGTCCTAAAACGTCATTAACAGTTTTTTCTTTTATTTTTTTCATTATTAACAGTTTTAATTATTTCTTCTGAACATGAATAGAACATTGTGTGAAGATCATAAATAGTTCTTCTGAACATGGCATCTTATGCCTATTCCTCGCTGCCAGACACTTGACAGCGCTTCTCACAAATCCGAACCACATTTGGCTTTAGAGAGGAAGCAGTTGAGACCCTCAGTATGGCTTGAAGATGATCATCAAGTCTAGACCTGTACTTTGACTTATTGAAGTTCAATATGAAGAATAACTTCCCACAAATATGTGCTCCCAAAAAGGCACATGGTGCGCTTGAACATTCAGGAAAGCTCAGAGAAGCTGGGGGGGGGGCAATTCTCTCAAAAATTGCCCATGCATGTCTGCTTTTCTACTAATCTCCCTGAACTTGGCTTTGAGATCAGAGTTGCATTGCAGGTCAATGAGCTCCATTTGAAGCACAGGAGGGGCATCTTGCACATCAAAGGAAAAGGGGTCCACAAAAATTTGGAAAGTGGCTCTGTGCTTTTTGAAGTCTGCAAATCTGTGATCAAATTTTTTCTCTAGCTTAAAAATAACATCAACATATTTCTCACCACTGAATGGTATGCCTGCATCCACAAGTTCCTTGCATGTTGGGAAATGGTAAAGGTTTGTCTGAGAGAGCTTGGATTTCCATAACACAAGTTTTGTGGAGAATGCTCTCACGTTGTCATAGGCAGCACTGATAAGCTGTCCCAGGCCTTGTAACATCTGGTTTAGTAATTCAGCTTATGTGTGTTGTCAACAAGAAAAGCTAAGTCCATGAGCCATTTGTGATCACTCAACTCAGAAACAGCATTCCCATCCTTCTCCATGAAGGCTTTCACTTCTTTTTTTTTTTTTGGTTTTTGGGCCACACCCGGCGGTGCTCAGGGGTTACTCCTGACTGTCTGCTCAGAAATAGCTCCTGGCAGGCATAGGGAACCATATGGGACACCGGGTTTCGAACCAACCACCTTTGGTCCTGGATCAGCTGCTTGCAAGGCAAACTCCGCTGTGCTATCTCTCCGGGACCTTCACTTCTCTCAACTCAAAAAATCTTTTCAGGACATTTCCCCTGTTGAGCCAACATACCTCAGTGAAATAGAGCACATCTCCATATTCTGACTCCACTTCCTCTAAAAAAGCATGGAACCTCCTGTGCTTTAAGCCCCTGGATCTGATTTGGTTGATGCATTTCACAACAACAGACATCACATTGTCACATGGCAGGCATTTACTGCAAAGGGCCTGCTGATGGATAATGCAGTGAAGAGCAATGGCCTTCTCTACACCCTCCTCTTCAAGTTTTTTTTTTAACATAATTTTTATTTTGATCATAGTGGCTTACATATTGTTGACAATAATATCTTAGTTACATATTTACATAAGATCAAAGGGGATTCCCATCACCGGTTTGTCTTCCCTACACCTCCCTTTTTGTCCTACCACCCATATCCTCTTCCCTCACCCCTAGGGCTGCTAGAACATGTGGTCCCCTCTGTACCTATCCTATTACTTCGTAGTCTTACACCTGTTTGGTCCTGATGCCTCCTTTATTTCCCCCTCTAGTTAGGAGGCAGGAGAAGGTAGTTCAAGTTATGTGGTTTTGTTTGAAGAGGAGAAAAGTGATAAACTGGGGTAAAAGTCTAATACGCCGGAAATAAGCAAAATTCTTCTAGAGGCTCTCGTCATCGATTTGAGAGGTGAAGGAGAAAAAGAAGGTGAAACACTCGACCCCTACGAAATGCAGTGTCAAATATCTATTAAGAGTTCCAATGCGAACGCTAAGCACCACCAGAACAGAACAAAACCAACAAATACACAACCAAAAAAAACCAAAAAAAAAACCAAAAAAACAAAAACGCTGTGATCTTGAGATAGGCACCATGGCATAGCACATGGAGAGGGAAAAGAAGGGGCCAGAGAGATAATATAGAGGCAAGGCGTCTGCCTTTCATGCAGGAGGTCATCGGCCCGAATCTTGGTGCCCCACATGGTCCCTCATGCCCGCCCGAAGCAATCTCTGAGCCCGGAGCCAGGAAAAATCCCCGAGCGCTGCCTGGTGCCTCCCAAAAATCTGAAAGAAAGAAAGAAAAAAAAAAGATAAATGAGGCAATAACTTCAATAACCACACTAAAACAAAGAAATCGACCAAAAATAAATAGGTAAATAAAATGATAATAGTAGTACATGAAGATAAAAAGTAATATATGAAAAATAAACAAGATTTTTTTCTCCCTGCCCAGGCACAGTAAATATTGGGGTCATTCAAAAAGGGATTCACATGGCCTAAGATGTATGGGGTTTCTCCGCCCTTGGAGTATATTGTCATGGGATCCACTATAGACTCTGTTCATGATCCTTTATTCTCCCGGTGGTCCATTTGTGATGTTTGGGAGGCTTCTGGTCCTTCCTGGGTGATATAGTGAGTCCTCTGTATCTAGCAATCTCAGTATCGGCACAGTTACAGGGGTGGGACTTATGATGAAGTCAGTCTTAGTGGTTGTAGAAGTTCTGTTCCATCAATATTATTTTAGTCCATCTTCTGTGGTTGTTGGTCTTGGTCTTGGCACTAAATCTGGGATGGCACCTAGGATAATGCCTTTCCTTGTGTTTCCAGAAGCCCCATTCCGTTACAATGGTCTCTGCCAGACCTTTGGAACTGGGATCATGGTTGTTGTGCAGGTTGTAGCTCAAACCCTAGGTTAGGGCTTTTTTATTGGTCCCAAGATATATACAGTCTGGTCATGGTTCTAGCAGCCAGTCCTCTGCAAATCGCGTTCTTGGTTTTTGGACCTACCAGCGGGTGACAAGTCTTCTGATTTTGTCTTATCAGTGGCTAGAGGGCCAGGATAACCTGCTCTTAAGTCAAGTTGTTCCCCTTTTCCTCGTTGTCAGGATATCATATTAGAGCTGGCACTCGTTGGTGTTCCAGCAGTAATAAGGTTGTCTTGGATGGGGTTTGTTACTTGCAGCTGTTGTGAAGGACTGTGCCATTTCTGTGACTGGGATCCAGGGTTCAAGGTTCGATGGATGGGATCTACTCTCCTGAAGTCTAAGTTGATTCCACATGACATATTTTCAAGGTAGGAGTTATCCCTATATTGTAAACAACTATGAGTTTCTATCTCTAGTAGATAAAAGCTCTTTTTTATGTGAGAGATTTCCCCTTTTATTTAGTGTGCCTTTGCAGGGAGAAATGGTGCTTCGTTATATTGTTGGTGCATTTGGGGGTGGACAGAGAGGAAAACAAAAACAGGTCACATACCCAAAAAAGATTAAAACAAAACAAAACGAAACAAAACCAAACAAAACCAAAAAAAAAAAAAGATAGGATTAAAAATGTATGTGCTCACATATGTATATGTGGACCAGAAAATTAACGGAGTATTTAAAGGACCAAAGAGGTGCAAAAGACTACCTTACATTTGGGGAAAGGCAGGTAAAGAGGAGGTGTAATACAAGTCTTATGTTTATGTTGGGAGTACAGGTTTTCCCGTTGTCTTTTGGGTTTTTCTTGTAGTGTGTGGGTTCTCAGGCACCTTTCCATCACACCCCCTGACCTTCTTCAGATTGGTGAAAGATTTGTGGCAGGGAGGTCTTGGTAAGAGTTCCTGCATTGGGGCTACTTTTGGGCCTAAGTCCGGTTTCATGTAGCAGTCCACCTTAGGGGAAGATGGTAGGGGGCACCGCGCAGCATGGGTCCACAGTAGAGTTAGCTGCTTTTTCTTGCAGGAAACGAAGTGTGGGTTTGACTGGGTGTCTCTTCGTTTGGGTACTGGGTACTGGTTCATTGAGGTAGGAGGTCAATCTTGATGCCTAATAGATTTAGGACTGAGGGTGAAGAGTGTTAATACAGTGGGAAATATGGATGGGAATGAGGGATGAGGGGGTAGTTGGATTTCCAAAGGGGGGAAAGGGGGAGGTATATGGTAGGAGTAGGAAGGGAGAGAAGAGAAAATACATTAGAAAGGAAGGGAAAAGAGGAAAGAAAGAAAGTAGAGAGCGGAGTAGAGAAGAAATGATAAAAAAAAAGTAGTGAGAAGAGAGGAGAGAATAGCAAGGGAGTGTTAGTTTGCTTGAGCGTGTTCGGTGAGTATAGTCTGTAGTTTAAGTCTGAATGTCACGGTTACTGCTTCGGTGATCTGATTGGCCACGTGCTTCGATTCCTAAAAGAAGGTATAACCTTGAAATAAAGTGTATGTTAAAGGGTTTTCTCAGGAACATCTCGTAGTACCAGCTAGGTATGGTATCTCATGTGGCATCCCGAGCTGCCCTCTTGGTTTGTCCACCCTTTGTATCGAAGGATGCCTGTGGGCAGAAAAGCTGAGAGGTTATTTTAAATATAGTAATATAAGGCATTAAAACATGATGTTATGGGATGATTCCATTGGAGTCAGCGATTTCCCATGGCATTCTTTACCTGTAATCCTGATTGCGATCTCCAAGGGATTATTGTGGGCCTTTGTCATAGAAGGCTGATTACATACCTGTTCTCTCTATGCTGTTGTTTCTGGTGTTGCTGCTATCTTTGTGGTATAATGCAGTCAAGGGTTTGCGTTGTTCCTTTTTTTCATGTATTTTGGGGGCTGCAGTCGAGTATATGTTGGCTATTACAGTGTTTAGAGTTTCTACCTTTTAAATCCTCTTATTTGATTGTTGAGTGTTAGGTGTGTATAAGATGTATGATCTGGGTGCTTCAGAATAGTGCTATCATTCTGTGTTTATCTTTGGTCTTCTGACTTACTTCGTTTAACATAACATGTTCTAGATCCATCCATGTTGCTGCAAAGTCTGTGATTGTATCATTTCTGACTGCCATGTAATATTCCATTGTATATATGAACCACATCTTAATGATCCATTCATCTTTTGTTGGACATCGAGGTTGGTTCCAAGACTTGGCTATTATACTGAGTGCTGCTATAAATAGTGGGGTGCACACGTATTTTGGAATGAATGTCCTTCCAAGTTGGGGGTATATACCTAGGAGAGCAATTGCTGGGTCAAATGGCAACTCAATTCTGATTTCTTTGAGCACTCTCCAGACTGTTCTCCATAGGTGTTGGACTAGGGGGCATTCCCACCAGCAGTGGATGAGAGTTCCCTTCATACCACATCCCCGCCAACAGAGATTGTCCCCGTTATTTTTGATGTGAGCCATCCTTACTGGTGTAAGGTGGTATCTCATTGTTGTCTTGATTTGGATCTCTCTGATGATGAGTGAAGGGGAGTTTTCATGTGTTTGTTGGCCATCCTTGTATCTTCCTCAGAGAAGTGTCTATTCATTTCATCTCCCCATTTTTTATGGCTTTATTTGGTTTTGGGGGGCTCAGCTTTCTGAGTGCTTTGTATATTCTAGATATCAGTCTTTTGTCTGATATGTCGAGTGAAAAGATTTTTTCCCATTCTGTTAACTGTCTTCTTGCATTAAGTAAGGTTTCTTTCGCCATGCAGAAGCTTTTTAGTTTGATGTAGTCCCATTTGTTTATGTTTGATGCTAAAGTTCTTGCCATTGGTGCTCCATTCTCGAAGACCTTTTTGATATATAGGTCTTCGAGTGTTCGGCCTATTTTGTTCTCGATAAACTTTATAGATTCGGGTCTGATTTCAAGGTCTTTGATCCAATTTGAGTTGACTTTTGTATATGGAGTGAAGTATGGGTCAATTTTCACTTTCGTACATGTGGTTTTCCAGTTGTACCAACACCATTTATTGAAGAGGCTTTCTTTGTTCCATTTCAAGTTCCTGCCTCTTTTATCAAATATTAGTTGGCTGTATATCTGGGGGTTTATGTCTGGTAATTCTGTCCTGACCCACTGGTCTGAGGTTCTGTGTCTGTTCCAGTACCATGCTGTTTTGATTACTATGGCTTTATAGTATAGTTTCAAGTTAGGTAAGGAGATGCCACCCAGCTTCTTGTGTTTTAGTATTTGTTTGGCTATCCTGGGTCTTTTGTGGTTCCAGATGAATTTTGAGATTGAATGTTCTATTTCTTTAAAGAAGGGTGTTTGAATTTGGATAGGGATTGCATTAAATCTATATAGTAGTTTGGGTAGGATAGTCATTTTGACTATGTTAATTCTACTTATCCATGAGCATGGGATATTCTTCCATTTCTTTAGATCCTCTTCAATTTCTTTCTGAAGTGTTTTGAAGTTTCCCTGGTATAGGTCCTTGACTTCCCTTGTAAGGTTGATTCCTAGGTATCTGATATTTTTAGATACTATTTTGAATGGAATTGTGTTTTTAATCTCTCTCTCCTCGACTTCGTTGTTTGTATATAGAAATGCTACTGTCTTTTGTGTATTGATTTTGTATCCAGCTACTTTGCTATATTGGTTGATTATTTCTAGGAGTTTTATTGTGGACTCTTTAGGGTTTTCAATGTATATCATTGTATCATCTGCAAATAGAGATAGTTTGTGTTCCTCTTTCCTGATTTGGATTCCTTTGATTCCCTTCTCTTGTCGGATTGCTATTGCTAAGACTTCTAAGGTTATATTAAATAAGAGCGGAGAGAGTGGACAGCCTTGCCTAGTTCCTGATTTTAGTGGGAATGCTTCTAGTTTCTCGCCATTAAGAATAATGTTGGCTGTCGGTTTTTCATAGATAGCTGTAACTATCTTGAGGAAGGATCCTTCCAACCCTATTTTGCTGAGTGTCTTTAACATGAAAGGGTGTTGGATTTTGTCAAATGCCTTCTCTGCATCGATTGATATGATCATGTGGTTTTTGTCTTTCTTGTTGTTGATGTGATGTATAATGCTGATTGATTTGCGTATGTTGAACCAACCTTGCATTCCTGGTATGAATCCCACTTGGTCATGATGTATGATCTTTTTGATGAAGTGCTGGATTTGGTTTGCTAAGATTTTGTTGAGTATCTTTGCATCTATGTTCATTAGTGAGATTGGTCTGTAGTTTTCTTTTTTGGTGGTGTCTTTGCCATCTTTGGGAATGAGTGTGATATTGGCCTCATAAAAGGAATTGGGGAGGATTCCAGTTTTCTCTATGGTTTGGAAGAGCCTATGGAAAAGTGGTAGTAGGTCTTCTCGAAATGTTTGGTAGAATTCACCTGTAAATCCATCTGGGCCTGGACTTTTGTTCTTAGGGAGTTTCTTAATTACATCTTCAATTTCCTCTGAGGTGATTGGTCTATTTAGGCTTTCTATTTCTTCCTTTTCCAGTCTTGGAAGATGGCATTTTTCTAGGAATCTGTCCATTTCTGCTGGGTTCTCTAGCCTAGTTGAGTATAGTTGTTCATAATATGATCTCATGATATGTTGTATTTCTTGGGGTTCTGTTGTAATCTCTCCCCTTTCATTTGTGATCCTACTGATTTGGGTGTTTTCCCTCTTTTTTTTGGTGAGTTTTGCCAGTGGTTTGTCTATCTTGTTTATTTTTTCGAAAAACCAACTCCTGGTCTCATTGATTTTTTGTATTGTTTTCTTGGTTTCTATGTTGTTTATTTCTGCTCTGGTTTTTATTATTTCTTGCCTTCTGGACGTGGTTGGGTTTCTCTGCTGCTGCTGCTGTTCCAATTCCTTGAGGTGATCATTTAAACTGTTGATTTTATTGTTTTCTTGTTTCTTGACATAGGCCTGTATTGCTATGAGTTTCCCCCTAATTACTGCTTTTGCTGTGTCCCACAAATTTTGACAAGTTGTCTCCTCATTATCATTTGTCTCAAGGAATCTTTTTATTTCTTCCTTGAGTTGTTCTTTGATCCAGCTGTTGTTGAGCAGCATGTTGTTTAATCTCCAGGTATTAGTTTTTCTCCATTGTTTCTTCTTGACATCAATTTTGACCTCTATTGCATAGTGGTCTGATAGGGTACTTCTAATGATCCTTACATTTGTGGTCTTATATAGGTTGGCTTTGTGTCCTAAGACATGATCAATTCTGGAGAAGGATCCATGTGGGCTTGAGAAGAATGTGTATTCTGCTTTCTGGGGATGGAGGGCTCTATATAAGTCTATTAGCCCTAGATCTTCTAATTTTTCATTTAGGTCTCTTATTGCTTTGCTATTTTTCTGTTTGGTGGATCTGTCTAGTGGTGATAGTGGAGTATTGAGGTCCCCTACTATTATCACATTTCCCTTCATGTGTTTCTCCAGGTTTGTGAGCAGTTGCCTCACATATTTTGCTGGCTCTATATTAGGTGCATAGATATTGACCAGAATTAGTACTTCTTGATCTAATGTTCCCCTGATTAGTAGGTAGTGACCGTCTTTGTCTTTGATCACTTTCTTGAGATTGAATGCAATTTGGTCTGATATAAGAATGGCTGTCCCTGCTCTTTTTTGTTTTCCATTGGCCTGTATAATTACTTTCCATTCCTTTATTCTAAGCCGGTGCTTATCCTGTAGTTGTAGGTGTGTTTCTTGGAGACAGCAGAAGTCTGGTTTATTTTTCCTAACCCATTTGTCTACTATGTGTCTTTTTATTGGTGAGTTTAGTCCGTTAACATTTAGGGAAATTATTGAGAGAGAGGACTGTTGTGCAGTTGTATTGTGTGGAGTGGTTGATGTTACAATCGGGGGTTTGGATTGTGTAATTCGTCTCTGAGTAGGTTGTTTAAGATCGGCTTAGTTTGCACAAATAGTTCAAGTTCGTTCATGTTTGACAATGTTTCTAGTCTGCCCTCCCATATGAATGATAGTTTTGCTGGGTATTGGACCCTGGGTTGGAAATTTCTTTCATTCAGTCGTTTAAATATGACATTCCACTGTCTTCTTGCTTGGATTATTTCAAATGAGAGATCTGGTTTGATTATTATGTCCTTTCCTTTGTACTTGAGGGTTTTTTTCTCCCTTATTGCTTTAAGGAGTTCCTCTCTCTCTTTGTTTTTTTGCCATTTGGATTATTATATGTCTTGGTGTTGGTTTATTCGGATCTATTTTATTAGGGATTCTCTTGGCTTCCTGGATTTGTCCTGACTTTTTTTTTCCAGAGGGTGGGAAAGTTCTCTGTTATTATCTCCCTGACTACCTGTTCTTCTCCTTTCCCTATTTCCTCCCCTTCTGGTATACCCACGATTCTTAGATTGTTTCTTTTGTCCTTGTTCATTAAATATTGGATTTTTTCCTTCCAGTGCTTTGCCTTTTATTTCTTTGTTGGTTTCTTGATCATTTTTTGTTTGCAGTTTTTCTTCGAGTTCTTCAATGTGCTTCTCTAACTCTGTGTTTCTGCTCGTAAGGCTTGTTATTTTGTCTTTTAATTCCTTCATTTCTTTTTGTATGGACTCTCTCATGTTCTTTGACATTTCTTCTTTAATTTGGCTGATTCGCTCATCCAAGGATTTCTTATATTCAGTAGCTAGGGTTTCTTTGATTCCTTTTATTAATTCTTGCATTTCCTTCCTCATGGCTGCTTTTAGGTCTTCTTCCCCTGGATCTATGTGTTTTGGTGGGCTCGGAAACTTGCTAGGGTTTGTGATGGTGTCTCCAGATATTAGGGATCTCCTTGATTTACGCATATTTCTTTGTATTTAATAGTGTGCTTTGGAGTGCTGTGGCTTCTAATTTCGGCCTCCTTTGGTCCCCTGTGGTGTGAAGATGGGTCCCTTTCCTGAGGGTGGTTCTAGGGGGGGGCTGTTGGGTGAGCTTGTTGGACTTAGCTCTTTCTTCTCCCCTTTGCTACTTAGCTGTCAGCCTTGCCTTGCCTTTAGGATTCTTTTCTGTTCCTTGTTTCAGTCAGCGGTGCAGTTCCGCTCCTGGCCACAATGGTTGCTGGCGCTGTTGAGCCTAGCTCTCTGTCCTCCCTCCTCTCTCTGGGAGTTTATGGAGCTCCGTTTCCTCCAAGCCTCTGCTGGCCCCTTCTCCTCTGGGTTCGGGCTGTCTGGCTCTGGGCGGGGGTCCCCGTGGGCAAGGGGCACTCACCCGGCCCCTTCTCACTGGGTTCGGGCTTCCTGGCTCTGGGCGGGGGTCCCCGTGGGCGAGGGGCACTCACCCGGCCCCTTCTCCACTGGGTTCGGGCTGTCTGGCTCTGGGCGGGGGTCCCCGTGGGCAAGGGACACTCACCCGGCCCCTTCTCCACTGGGTTCGGGCTGTCTGGCTCTGGGCGGGAAGCTCCCCAGGCCCCTTCTCACTGGGTTCAGGCTGTCTGGCTCTGGGCGGGGGTCCCCGAGGGCAAGGGGCACTCACCCGGCCCCTTCTCCACTGGGTTCGGGCTTCCTGGCTCTGGGCGGGGGTCCACGTGGGCAAGGGGCACTCACCCGGCCCCTTCTCCACTGGGTTCGGGCTTCCTGGCTCTGGGCGGGACGCTCCCCAGGCCCCCTCTCCGCTGGGTTCGGGCTCTCAAGTTTTTTTTTTTTTGAACAGTGCCACCAATCCATTTTTCCTCCCTGTCATCGATGATGCTCCATCGGTTATTATTCCAACAAACCTCTTCCATGGCAAACCTGCATTCTCAATGGTATCACACAGATGCCGAAATATCTCATGAGCGGTGGTCTGGCCATGCATTGGAATTATTGTGAGCAGCTCCTTTGTCAATTCAAAATTGCAATCAACACCACAAACATAAATTGTGAGCTGCACAGTGTCTGTTATATCTGTGCCCTCATCAAGAGCAACTGAGTATGCTCACACAGTTGATGATAAATGTCACTTGACATGTCAGAAATGTGCTCTGCCACAGTGTTGGCAGAAAGGCTGATTTTGCTAAACTGCAAGGAACTTGTGGATACAGGCATACTATTCAGTGGTGAGAAATATGTTGATGCTATTTTTAAGCTAGAGAAGGAATTTGATCACAGATTTGCAGACTTCAAAAAGCACAGAGCCACTTTCCAAATTTTTTTTTTGGTTTTTGGGCCACACCAGCAGTGCTCAGGTGTTACTCCTGGCTGTCTGCTCAGAAATAGCTCCTGGCAGGCACAGGGGACCATATGGGACACCAGGATTCAAACCAACCACCTTTGGTCCTGGATGGGCTGCTTGCAAGGCAAACGCTGCTGTGCTATTTCTCCGAGCCTCCACTTTCCAAATTTTTGTAGACCCCTTTTCCTTTGATGTGCAAGATGCCCCTCCTGTGCTTCAAATGGAGCTCATTGACCTGCAATGCAACTTTGATCTCAAAGCCAAGTTCAGGGAGATTAGTGGAAAAGCAGACATGCATGGGCAATTTTTGAGAGAATTGCCCCCCACCCCAGCTTCTCTGAGCTTTCCTGAATGTTCAAGCGCACCATGTGCCTTTTTGGGAGCACATATTTGTGTGAAAAGTACTTTCCACATTGAACTTCAATAAGTCAAAGTACAGGTCTAGACTTAATGATGATCATCTTCAAGCCATACTGAGGGTCTCAACTGCTTCTTCTCTAAAACCAAATGTGGTTCAGATTTGTGAGAAGAAGCGCTGTCAAGTGTCTGGCAGCAAGGAATAGGCATAAGATGCCATGTTCAGAAGAACTGTTCATGATCTTCACTCAATGTTCTATTCCTGTTCAGAAGAAATAATTAAAACTGTTAATAATGACGTTTGAGGACTTTTTTTTGTGTGAAATCCCTTATGCAGCCCTGCCTCACCCTGACTTTGCCTCCTGTGGCCCCCAGGTAAATTGAGTTTGAGACCCCTGAGTTAAACCCAACTACAATTATCTTTGTAATCAAATTGTATAAATAGGGGCCAGGAGAGATAGCACAGTGGTGATCCCAGTGTCCCATATGGTACCCCGTGCCTGCCAGGAGCTATTTATGAGCAGACAGCCAGCAGTAATCCCTGAGCACTGATGGGTGGGACCCAGAAACCATAAAAAAAAGAAATAAAGGAGGACACAAAGAAATAGAGACACATACCCAGCTCATGGATTGGGAGGATTGACATAATTAAAATGGCAATACTCCCCAAAGCATTGTTCAGATTTAATGCAATCCCTCTAAAGTTACCCTTGGCTTTCTTCAAAGAAGTTGATCAAACACTCCTGAAATTCATTTGGAACAATAAACACTTGTGACTCACTAGAACAACCCTTGGAAAGGGAATATGGGAGGCACCACTTTCCCCAACTTTAAACTGTATTACAAAGCTGTAGTCATTAAAATAGCATGATGTTATAATAAAGAGAGACCCTCACATCATTGGAATAGCCTTGAGTATTCAGAGAATGTGTTCCAGATATACAATCAATTAATTTTTGATAAAGGGGTAATAAATGCCAAATGGATCAAGGAAAGCCTCTTCAACAAGTGGTGTTGGCAGAACTAGTAAGCCACTTGCAAAAAAGCGAACTCAGGCCTCCATCTAACACCATGCACAAAGGTCAAATCTAAATGATTAAAGACCTTGTTATCAGACCCAAACCCATAGGTATTTAGAACAATACGTAGGTAAAACATTCCATGACATTGAGACTAAAGGCATCTTCAAGGAGAAAACAGCATTCTCCAAACAAGTGGAAGCAAAAATAAAGAAATGGGATATATTAAACTTAGAAGCTTCAGCACCTCAAAGGAAATAGTGCCTTGGATATAAAAGCCACCCACAGAATGGGAGAAATTATTCACCCAATACCCATCAGATAAGGGAATAATATCCAAAATATACAAGTTACTGACAGAACTTCATAAGAAAAAAATAAACTAACCCCATCAAAAGATGGGGAGAAGAAATGAACAGACACTTCCTCAAAGAAGAAATACAAATGGCCAAAAGGCTCATGAAAAATGTTCCACCTTCTTTCTGTGGGAGCCAGCCCAGAGACACCAAGGATCATAATCTCTCCAGGACCTACACCTGGTAAGATGTCCCCACCCAACTAGTGTGGGGCCAATTCTTTCCATGTGATTGGGCACCCAGAGACTTTATAAAGGACTGCTGCCCTGCTCTCTGCCTTTTTTCTGTGGGAGCCAGCCCAAGGACACCAAGGATCATAATCTCTCTGGGACCCACATCCAAGGAGCGTGGCTGCTCTGCAGCCATGCTTATCTTTTAACCCCTGAACCCCACTTCTCCACATTTTAAAAAGCACTCTAAACAATGAGAAAATTTTGCAGTACAACCCCATGTTTAAAGAGTCAAGATTGCTGCTCTGATAATCTAAAAAGTACCAAACAGTTAGATATCCTTTCAAATAAGATGTTTAGAGTAGAATTATGGAACATGTTCAGGGAACTCAAAAAAAGCATCTATAGACTTGACTGGAGCACAAGTAAACATTAAGGAGATTTGACGAGTGAAGTTAAAAATGTTCACACTGAAATAACAGAATTGAAAAACGCGGCTTGTGAATTGAATACCTCAATGGAAAACCTCTCCACTGTAGTAATGGCAGCTGCAAACGGGGTCAGTGAGCCAGAGGATGAAATGCAGAACAATTCCATACAACAGAAAAGATTGGAAGAGAACTTTAAAGCAAATGATCAGACAATGTCTAAACTACTCAAAGAATGTGAACCGATGAAAATAGAAGTCTTTGAGAAACTCAACAGAAACAACACAGGAATCAATGAAGTCCCAGAAATGAGTTGGAGGAAGAGTGAGAACAGGAAGAGGAGGAAAAAGAATTTTAAGAAGAATAAGGCAAAGATGAAAAGTAAGAAAAATAAGGCAAAGAAGAGTAAGAATAAGGCGAGGAGGAGTAAGAAGATTATAGTGAAAAATAGTAACAAGAAGAGGTGGAAAATGAAAAGGATTCATCCTTTTCTTCTGTAAAAGAAAAGGAGGAAGGAGAGTAAGAAGAGGGCAAAAAATAGTAAGAAAAGAAGAGGAGGAAGAAGAGGAGGAGGAAGAAGAAAAAGAAGAGGAGAGGTGCCCCTCCCCCCAGAGACCCCTGCGGGCCAGCTGGGGAGGCCTGAGTGAGTTTCTGACCTTTGGCTTGGCGTTTGGGCGTGCCCCTCCCCCCAGAGACCCCTGTGGGCCGGCTGGGGAGGCCTGAGTGAGTTTCTGACCTTTGGCTTGGCGTTTGGGCGTGCCCCTCCCCCCAGAGACCCCTGCGGGCCAGCTGGGGAGGCCTGTGTGAGTTTCTGACCTTTGGCTTGGCGTTTGGGCATGCCCCTCCCCCCAGAGACCCCGGTGGGCCGGCTGGGGAGGCCTGAGTGAGTTTCTGACCTTTGGCTTGGCGTTTGGGCGTGCCCCTCCCCCCAGAGACCCCTGTGGGCCGGCTGGGGAGGCCTGTGTGAGTTTCTGAACTTTGGCTCGGCGTTTGGGCGTGCCCCTCCCCCCAGAGACCCCGGTGGGCCGGCTGGGGAGGCCTGAGTGAGTTTCTGTCCTGTTGCTTGGCATTTGGGCCGGCCCCTCCCCCCAGGGTGGCGCCTAGAAAGGCAAGTTGAGTGACCCGAATAGACGGGGGAGATAGGGAGATAGGGCCAGCCATCTGGACTTGCAGGTGACCTAGAGCAGTCCACCCCCCTGGACCCTGGAGTGGACCAGGGACTCCTCAAGGGCGTGGACAGAGCCTGCAGGGTCGAACTGAGGGAACTCATTCAAGGGAGTCTTGGAGGGGGCGGAGCTCCACTGAATCCCAGAGAAAGGAGGGTGGATTGAGAACTAGGCTCAATAGCGCCAGTAAACATTGTGGCCAGGAGTGGAACTGTACCGCTGACAGAAATAAGGAGCAGAAAAGGGACAAGACTAACTGCAGGAAGGCTGAACTCTAGGTAGCAAAGGGGAGGAGAAAGGGCTAGGTTCAACAAACTCACCCAACAGCCCCTCTGGAAACACCTTCAGGAAGGAGACCAAAGCAGGCCGAAATTAGAAGCCACAGCACTCCAAAACACACCATTAAATACAAAGAATTATGCGTAAATCAAGGAGATCTCTTATAACTGAAGACACCATGACAAGCCCTATCAAGTTTCCAAGTCCACCAAAATGCACAGATCCAGGGGAAGAAGACCTAAAAGCGGTCATGAGGAAGGAAATGCAAGAATTACTAAAACAAATGAAAGAAACCCTAGCAACCGAGTATAAGAAATCCATGGATGAACGAATCAGCCAAATTAAAGAAGAAATGTCAAAGAACGTGAGAGATTCCATAAAAAAAGAAGTGAAGGATTTAAAAGACAAAGTAGCAAGCCTTACGAGTAGAAACACAGAGTTGGAGAAGCACATCGAAGAACTCGAAGGAAAACTACAATCAAAAAATGATAAAGAAACCAATAAAGAAATAAAAGGCAAAGCACTGGAAGGAAAAATCCAATATCTAATGAACAAGGACAAAAGAAACAATCTAAGAATTGTGGGTATACCAGAAGGGGAGGAAATAGGGAAGGGGGAAGAACAGGTGGTCAGGGAGATAATAACAGAGAACTTTCCCACCCTCTGGAAAGATAATTCAGGACAAATCCAAGAAGTCAAGAGAGTCCCTAATAAAATAGACCCTAATAAACCCACACCAAGACATATAATAATCCAAATGGCAAAAAACAAAGATAAAGAGGAACTCCTGAAAGCAATAAGGGAGAAAAAAAACCTCAAGTACAAAGGAAAGGACATAAGAATCAAACCAGATCTCCCATTTGAAATAATTCAAGCAAGAAGACAGTGGAATGACATATTTAAACGACTGAATGAAAGAAATTTCCAACCCAGGGTCCAATACCCAGCAAAACTATCATTCATATGGGAGGGCAGACTAAAAACATTCTCAAACATGAACGATCTTGAACTATTTGTGCAAACTAAGCCGATCCTAAGCGACCTACTCAGAGACGAATTACACAATCCAAACCCCCGATTGTAACAACAACCACTCCACACAATACAACTGCACAACAGTCCTCTCTATCAATAATTTCCCTAAATGTTAATGGACTAAACTCTCCAATTAAAAGACACATAGTAGAGAACTGGGTTAGGAAGAATAAACCGGACTTCTGCTGTCTGCAAGAAACACACCTACAGTTACAGGATAATCACAGGCTTAGAATAAAAGGATGGAAAGTAATTATTCAGGTCAATGGAAAACAAAAAAGAGCAGGGACAGCCATTCTTATATCAGACCAAATTGTATTCAACCTCAAGAAAGTGATCAGAGACAAAGAGGGTCACTACTTACTGATCAGGGGAACATTAGATCAAGAAACACTAACCCTGGTCAATATCTATGCACCTAATGTAGAGTCACAAAAATACGTGAGGCAACTACTGGCAAACCTGGAGAAACACATGAAGGGAATTGTGATAATAGTAGGGGACCTCAATACTCCATTATCACCACTGGACAGATCCTCCAAACAGAAAAATAGCAAAGAAATAAGAGCTCTAAATGAAAAATTAGAAGATTTAGGGTTAATAGACTTATATAGAGCCCTCCATCCCCAGAAAGTAGAATATACATTTTTCTCAAACCCACATGGAACCTTTTCCAGAATAGACCATGTCTTAGGATACAAAGCCAACTTATATAAGACCACAAAGGTAAGGATCATTAGAAGTACCCTTTCAGATCACTATGCAACAGAGCTTATAATTGATGTCAAGAAGAAGCAATGGAGGAAAACTAATACCTGGAGATTAAACAACATGCTGCTTAACAACAGCTGGATCAAAGAACAACTCAAGGAAGAAATAAAAAGATTCCTTGAGACGAATGACAATGAAGAGACAACATGTCAAAATTTATGGGACACAGCAAAAGCAGTAATTAGGGGGAAACTCATAGCAATACAGGCTTATGTCAAGAAACAGGAAAATAACAAAACCAACAGTTTAAAAGATCACCTCAAAGAATTGGAACAACAGCAACAGAGAAATCCAACCACAACCAGAAGGCAAGAAATAATAAAAACCAGAGCAGAAATAAACAACATAGAAACTAAGAAAACAATACAAAAAATCAATGAGACCAGGAGTTGGTTTTTCGAAAAAATAAACAAGATAGATAAACCACTGGCAAAACTCACCAAAAAAAAAGAGGGAAAACACCCAAATCACTAGGATCATGAATGAAAGGGGAGAGATTACAACAGAACCCCAAGAAATACAACATATCATGAGATCATATTATGAACAACTTTATTCAACTAGGCTAGAGAACCCACTAGAAATCGATAGATTCTTGGACAAACACCCTCTTCCAAGACTGGAAAAGGAAGATCTAGAAAGTTTAAACAGTCCAATCATTTCAGAGGAAATTGAAGATGTAATTAAAAAACTTCCTAAGAACAAATGTCCAGGTCCAGATGGATTTACAGGTGAATTCTATCAAACATTTCAAGAAGACTTATTACCACTGTTCCATAGGCTTTTCCAAACCATAGAAAAAACAGGAATCCTACCCAACTCCTTTTATGAGGCTAATATCACACTCATTCCCAAAGAAGGCAAAGACACCACCAAAAAAGAAAACTACAGACCAATCTCACTAATGAACATTGATGCAAAGATACTCAACAAAATCTTAGCAAACCGAATCCAACACTTCATCAAAAAGATCATACATCACGATCAAGTGGGATTCATACCAGGAATGCAAGGTTGGTTCAACATACGCAAATCAATAAACATGATACATCACATCAACAACATGAAAGACAAAAACCACATGATCATATCAATCGATGCCGAGAAGGCGTTTGACAAAATCCAACATCCTTTCATGTTAAAGACACTCAGCAAAATAGGGTTAGAAGGCACCTTCCTTAAGATAGTTACAGCTATTTATGAAAAGCCTACAGCCAACATTATACTTAATGGCGAGAAACTAGAAGCATTCCCACTAAGGTCAGGAACTAGACAAGGCTGTCCACTCTCTCCACTCTTATTCAATATAACCTTAGAAGTCCTAGCAATAGCAATCCGACAAGAGAAGGGAATCAAAGGAATTCAAGTAGGGAAAGAGGAACACAAGCTAGCTCTATTTGCTGACGATATGATGATATACATCAAAAACCCTAAAGAGTCCACAGAAAAACTTCTAGAAACAATCAACCAATACAGCAAAGTGGCTGGATACAAAGTCAATACACAAAAGACAGTAGCGTTTTTATATACAAACAGTGAAGTTGAGGAGAGAGAGATTAAAAATACAATCCCATTTAAGATAGTATCAAAAAATATCAAATATCTAGGAATCAACCTTACAAGAGAAGTGAAAGACCTATACCAGGGAAACTTCAAAACACTTCAGAAAGAAATTGAAGACGATCTAAAGAAATGGAAGAACATCCCATTCTCATGGATAGGTAGAATTAACATAGTCAAAATGACTATCTTACCCAAACTGCTATATAGATTTAATGCAATCCCTATCCAAATCAAGGCACAATTCTTTAAAGAAATAGAACAATCAATTACAAAATTCATCTGGAACCACAAAAGACCCAGGATAGCCAAACACATACTGAAAAATGAGAAGTTGGGAGGCATCTCCTTACCTAACTTGAAACTATACTATAATGCCATAGTAATTAAAACAGCATTGTACTGGAACAGAGACAGGACCTCAGACCAGTGGATCAGAACAGAATTCCCAGACATAAACCCTCAGATATACAGCCAACTAATATTTGATAAAAGAGGCAAGAATATGAAATGGAACAAAGAAAGCCTATTCAACAAATGGTGTTGGTACAACTGGAAACTCACATGTACGAAAGTGAAAATCGACCCATATCTCACTCCTTATACAAAAGTCAACTCAAAATGGATCAAAGACCTGGAAATTAGACCTGAATCTATAAAGTTTATCGAGAATAAAATAGGCAGAACACTCGAAGACCTTTATATCAAAAGGGTCTTTGAGAATGGAGCACCAATGGCAAGAACGTTAGCATCAAATATAAACAAATGGGACTACATCAAACTAAAAAGCTTCTGTATGGCAAAAGAAACCCTACTTAAAGCAAGAAGACAGCTAACAGAATGGGAAAAAATCTTTTCACTTGATATATCAGATAAACTGCTGATATCTAGAACATACAAAGCGCTCAGAAAGCTGAGCCCCTCAAAACCAAATAAAGCCATAAAAAAATGGGGAGATGAAATGAATAGACACTTCTCTGAGGAAGACAGAAGGATGGCCAACAAACATATGAAAACATGCTCACCTTCACTCATCATCAGGGAGATCCAAATCAAGACAACAATGAGATACCACCTCACACCAGTGAGGTTGGCTCACATCAAAAATAATGGAAACAACTTTTGTTGGCGAGGATGTGGTATGAAAGGAACTCTCATCCACTGCTGGTGGGAATGCCCCCTAGTCCAACATCTATGGAGAAAAGTCTGGAGAGTGCTCAAAGAACTCAGAATTGAGCTGCCATTTGACCCAGCAATTGCTCTCCTAGGCATATACCCCCAAGATGGAAGGACATTCATTCCAAAATACGTATGCACCCCACTATTTATTGCAGCAATCAGTATAATAGCCAAATCTTGGAACCAACCTCGATGTCCAACAACAGATGAATGGATCATTAAGATGTGGTATATATATACAATGGAATATTACATGGCAGTTAGAAATGATACAATCACAGACTTTGCAGCAACGTGGATGGACCTAGATCATGTTATGTTAAACGAAGTAAGTCAGAAGACAAAAGAAAAACACAGAATGGTAGCACTATTCTGAAACACCTAGAACACATTTTATACACAACTAATACTTAACAATCAAATAACGGGGTTTAACATGGTAGAAACTCCGAACACTGTAATAGTCAACATATACGTGGGAGCAGTGTCCAAAATACATGAAAAAGGAATAATGCAAAAATTTGATTACAGAATATGCCATAAAGAAAACAATAACTACAGAAACGGCAGCATAGAGAGAACAGGTAGGTAATCAGACTTCTACAACAAAGGCCCACAATAATCCCTTGGAGTTCGTATACAGGAACACAAGTATTGAACACCAAGGGAAATCACGGACTGCAATGGCAACATACCATAACACTACCTTTTAATGCCTTTATCTTACTATATTTTAAATAACCTCTCAGCTTTTCTGTCCACAGGCGCCCTTGGATACAAAGGGCGGACAAACTAAGGTGGCAATTCGGGATACCACACGGGATACCATACCTTGCATGCACTACGAGATGGCCACGAGTAAACTCTTTAACATACACTTTATCTCTAGGTAATACCTCCATTTAGGAATTGAAGCACGTGATCATTCAGTTCATCGAAGCAGTACCTGAGATGTACAGACTTAAACCACAGGCTCGATTCTTTGAACACTTTTAATTAAACCAGCATTCCCTTGCTAGTCTCTCCTCTCTTCTTACTACTTTTATTTTCTTTTTTTTTTCTCTCTATTCTGCTTATTACTTTTTTTCTCTTTCTCTTCCCCTTTTCTCTCTAAGGTATTTTCTTTTTTCTCTTCCTTCATACCCTTCCCATATACCTTCCCCTTTCTCCCCTCCGGAAATCCAACTATCCCTTTACCCCTCAATCCCATCCAGATTTTTCACCATATTAAAATTTTTCACCCTCAGTCCTTATTCTATTAGGCATCAAGATCGACCTCCTACTCAACGAACCAGTACTCTGCACCCAGGTGAGGGGACACCCAGATAAACCCACACCTTGTCTCCTGAAAGAAAAGACAGCCAACTCTCCTGTGGACTCATGCTGCGAGGCCCTCCCTACTAACTCTCCCTAATGCGGACTGTTCCTTGAAACTGGGCCTAGCTCCAAAAGTATCCCCATTGCAAGAACTCTTCCAAGACCTCCCTGCCGCAAATTTTAATAATCTGAAAAAATTGTAATCAAATTCTTGTTGTTGATTTTTCCTTTCAGTCCATGATTGCCCCCAATCTAACGTTTTTTTGCCTGTTTCACTAGTTTATCTCCCCCATTGTTTTACATTTGTTTCTTTAGTCCTAGTACCACTGTGTTTTGGTTGTTTTAATGCCTAAATTGACTGTTAGATCAAAAATTGCCTTATTACCTCTTAAATATAATCTTGTGTCTCTCCCCGCTGCAGTACAAAAATCAAACACTACCATCACCCTAGCCTTATTAAAAGGCCTAGGTGTTATTGGTGTAAGCACAAATATTTATTCATTGGTTCATACTCTAGAATCTGCTAATGCCTTATAACTGTGGCTAAAAATGATTACAAACTTAAAGAAGTTTACACTACTGTTGATTTCCTAGCAAAGAGTGCAGAATAACTGCCGTGGTTCAAAATTAACATTTTTTTGAGGGAGGGGGGAATTTGTGTCATCCTTAGAGTAAAATGTTGCTTTTTAAAATAAATTCGGCTTAGCTAGAGATAGCATTCAACACATAGAGGTTAATTTAGTAAATAGACAAAAAGATATAGAGCAGAGTGAGAGCTGGTACAAAAATTGGTTTTCTACCACTCCATGGATAACAACAGTGCTCCCAGCCTTTTTGGGGCCCTTCATTGGCTTTATGTTGCTAGTTTCCTTTGGTCCTTGGGCTTTTCGCAAACACCACCTTCGTAAAGAATCAAGTGGATGAAGCAACCAGAAAGGACTCAAAGGTTCTGTACCAACAACTATGCACCTCAGAAGACCAGCTGACACCTGACATCTCCCCTCCTGCCAACTCTCCGCCACTTAAGTTTGAAGTTATTGAGGAGCTGGTGCATAGACCTCAATCTGTGCCTTGCCAAGCTTTGGAAACGACTGAATCAAAGGTAGCAGATGCGGTGACTGGAAGCCCCACACCTCTTCACCCAGTGTGGCCAGTCCACCGAGGCACGTCTGTCCCTTCTATATTGTATACTAAACAGGGGGAGATGTGGGAGATCGAGCACCCCACATATCAAAGGAACTCTGAATGAATTTTCCACCACCTGTCTGATTCAAGCCACAAAAGTTTGCATAGCCCCGAACCAACAGAAAACTCTGCAAATAAATTTAGCTCAGCACAAAGAATCTGGCTTAACCAGATGCCTTAACCTTTCCATGGAACCTGTTTTTGTAACTGCTCTCAAGTATGTAGTTATTGATATGTTTTTGTAAAGTTTAAATTATGATCCTTATTGCTTGCACAAAAGATAGATCTAAATGGAAAATAGGCTAAACAAATAATTGTATTTGCGTAAATTTCATTTAGCTATTTGTTTAAGAATTTGCTTCCCCTCCCCCCATCATGCCAGGTTCCTCTTTATCCTTCCCGCCATCAAAATGTGTTTATGCTCCCACTGGTTAAAATTGTTGTACTTGTACAAATCTGATTGGTTTATGTTTCAATCCTATGTTACTAAAATAGGCCCTGGATTGAGCTATTATGAAAGGGGCCCTTGGGCTACTGTGAAGGTTAGAAGCGCTCAGGCCATGGGGGTACTGTTGGAAAGTTGTGTGCAGAAATAATGTTAACCGTATATTAACTTCTGATCTTCAATAAAAATGAGCTATTATAAAAAAAGGAAAAGGAAAAAAATATATGTACATACACATATATGTGTATATATATATGTGTGTATATATACTTATACAGAGAGAAAAGAAAATATCTCACTCAGATGCAGCAGGGCAGGAGGAAATTAGGGAAAGTGGTGGCAGAATACATACACTGGTGAATGGTGTTGTGCATTGTATAACTGAAATTCAATCATGCATACTTTGCAACTGTAAAAAAATACTCCTGACTGTATTGTGAACAACCTGTTGTAAATATAGTTAGTTTTTTAAAAAAAAAAGAAGAGGAGAAAGGGAAAGAAAGAAAAGAAGAAAAAGACAAGAAAAGAGGAAGAAGGAAAAGAAGAAGAGCAAAAAGGAAATGAAGAAGAGAAGGAGAAAGAAAAGGAGAGGAAGAAGTAGCAGAGGAGGAAGAAAAGAAAGAAGAGGAGGTAGAAGAATAAGAGAAAGAGAAAGAAGAGTCTACAGTCATATCACCCTGAATGTGCCTGATCTTGTCTGATCTCAGAAAGAGGAAGAAGAAAAAAAGAGGGAAAAAAAGAAGAAAATGGGTCGATGATTTATTTTTAATTTTTTCTTATAATAGTGTCTTTCTTTAAACACTGTGAATGTGACATGTTTGTAGTTGAGTTTCAGTTAAAAAATAAAAAAATTAACAAAAAAGCACAAGGTGACACTGGTGGTGGGATTGGGGTTGAAAAATTGTATGTCTAAATCTTAATTATGAATAAAAAAGTACCAATAAAAAGAAAGAAAATTGTTCCACATCATGGGGCTGGAGAGATAGCACAGCAGTAGGACATTTGCCTTGCACGCAGCCATCCCAGAAAAAACAGTATTCGAATCCCGGCATCCCATATGGTCCCCTGAGCCTGCCAGGAGCGATTTCTGAGCACAGAGCCAGGAGTAACTCCTGAGTGCCACTAGGTGTGACCCAAAACCTAAAACAAACAAACACACCAAACACAAAAACACCCTGCTCCACATTACTAATCATCAGGGAGATGCAAATCAAAACAACAATTAGGTCCCATCTCATGCCACAGAACTGGCACACATCACGAAGAATCGAAGAATAAGAGCAATCTGTGCTGGCATGGATGTGGAGAGAAAGAAACTCTAGTTCATTGCTGATGGGAATGCTGTTAGTTCAATGCTTACGGAAAACAAAATGGAGATTCTTAACTAAACTGGAAATTGAGCTCCCATATGATTGAGCTACACCACTCCTAAGGATATACCCAATGAATACAGAAATGCATTTCAAAAATCCCTTTCTCACACTATATTCATTGCAGTGCTATTTACATTAGCCAGAATCTGGAAACAACCAAGATGCCTTTCAACTGATGAGTGGCTAAAGAAACTGTGGTTCATATACACAATGGAGTATTATGCACCTGTCAGGAGAGATAAAGTCGTAAAATTTTCCTATACATGGGTGTACATGGAATCTATTATGGTGAGTGAAATAAGAGGGAGAGAGATAGATACAGAATAGTCTCACTGATCTATGGGTTTTAAGAAAAATCAAGGATATTATTGTAATAATACCCAGAGACAATAGAGATGAGGGCTGGAAGGGCTGGCTCATTATATGAAGCTCAGCACAGAGAGTGGTGAGTGCAGTTAGAGAAATAACTACACTGACAACTAATATAAGAATCTAAATGAATGAGGGAAGTAGAAAGCCTGTCTCAAATACAGGCGGGTGTGGGTAGGGAGGTGGAAGATTGGAGGTATTGGTGATGGGAATGTTGTACTGGTGAAAGTAGTATTCCTTTTATGATTGAAACCCAACTACAATCATACTAGTAATCAAGGTGCTTAAATAAAGATAAAAACATTTTGTGTCCTTAAAGCTTATAATTTTATATTTTATTGTAATAAACAAGACCAGTGGCCATGCAGAAGCTCTTCCCTTCTCTTGCTTTGCATGCAGCTGATATGGGTTCAATCCTCAGAACCCCATATGATTCTTTGAATTCCTCCAGGAGTAATCTCTGAGCACAGAGTCAGGAGTTAGCCCTAATCACCACCATGTGTGGCCTCCAAACAAAACAAATCCAATATAGGGTCTGGAATGATAGTACAGTGGTTAGGGCATTTGCTTTGCATGAAGTTGACCAATCATCTCATATGGTTCCTGAGCACTGTGTGGAGCCAGGAATGAGCACTAAGCACAGGCAGATGTGACCCCCCCAAACAAAACCAAATTCACAAAGCTTTATTTAAATACTGTGGTTTACAAACTTGTTCATATTACATTTGTTTTGGGCATTCAATGTTAGAACACTAATCCCAACACTAGTGTGACAATCCTTCCACTGTTGTCCACAGTTTCCTATTCACTCACAATTCTGCTCCCTTAGCAGGCACAAAATAATTTATTTTATGTTGTTTGTTACAACAAAATGGTAAGTGAAATTATCAAAAAATAATTCAATAAAAGAAAGCTTGTAAAAATTGTATTTCACAATGGGGTTATTAAAGTCATTGAGGATTTACTGAGCTGTTTGTTTCTGGCTGAATCTTCTGGTTTTTGTTTCTGCTGACTGAGCTTTAGTGGGCTTCTATGCTACTTTCCCCTCTACTTTGCTGGGCTCCTACTGGACTGTCAGGATTGTGGAATTTGGAGGTGTTGTAGAGCTGCATATGTGGCTGTGCTCTTCAAGGCTCCAGGATCTGTTGCACTGGGACAAATCTTGGCTCACCCCCATCCTGACAGTGCCCCTGAGTCTTCAGCCAGAAGACCTGTGTTCCTATGAGTTTTATCAGCTTGACTTGATATCTCTTCTGAGATTAGTTGTGAAGTGTGAGCTGGGCTGCTTACATAGTGGGGACTATGGGTTGTAGGTGTGACTGCCAGGGTTTTGACAGAGCCAGGACTTGGTGTTCTTCCCTGCTAGCTATGTCAGAATTTTTAGTCTAGGGGCCTGAGTAGGGCTTTTGCCTTGCACAAGCTGACCTGAATTCTATTCTTGGCATATCATATGGTCCCTCAAGCTTCCCAGGGATGATTTCTGAGCACAGAGCCAGGAGTAACCCCTGAGCAAATCTAGGTGTGGCCCACAAACAACAACAACAAAAAATAATTTCGAGCCTAAAGACAGATGTGCCCTTGACTTTCAGTGGTTTGATTTGGCATCTCTTCTGAGATTCATCATAAAGCTGTGTAGCTTGGCTGTTAACCAAAACAAATTTTTTTTGTTTGTTTGTTTTTATTTTGGGTCACATTCCGCATTGTTCAGGGCTTATTTCTGGCTCTGCACTCAGGGACCACGCCTGGTGGCATTAAAGGGTCTATATGGGATTCTGGGGATCAAACCTGGGTTGGCCATGTAAGGCAAAAGCCCTACCTATTATATTATTTCTATGTTCCCAATAATTCTATAAAGATATACTGAAACAGGGGCTGGAGTGATAGAATGGAGGTAGGGTGTTTGCCTTGCATGCTGCAGACCCGGGATGGACCCAGCTTGGATCCCTTGCATCCCATATGGTTCCCAGAGCCTGCCAGGAGTTATTTCTGAGTGCAGACATAGAAGTAACTCCTGAGCACCACCAGGAGTGGCCCCCAAACAAACAAAAACATTGTACCGAAACAATAAAATTCAGACAATTTAAAAATGTAGTTCTTGAGTTTTGACAAATGTATATTTCTGTATATCCACAAATGCAAATCAAAAGTCAGATTGTTCTTATGGTCTTAGAAAATTCCCTTATACAACTGTTTCAGATAGCCATTTGTTTGATTTCTATCTCTATGTATTACTTTTGTCTGGTCTTGAAGTTTACAGTAATGGTATTTTCTTTTGACTTTGCTTATGTAGTATTTTTTCCCTGTTGAAATGAAAAGAATACATATATCATTATTGTCATTTTAATGGTTTTATTTTTATACACCTAAATCTTGATTGCTGTGTTGTGTAAAAGGCATGGATCTAATTTTATTTCATTACCACCATGATCTACTGAATGTCTCAGTATTAGTTATGAATGTCTCTCTCTTTTCTCCTTACTGAGAAAATGCCACTGCTAACAGAGATTCAGCTCTACAGTGTGTTTGCATCCATGGCTAGATTCCCTTTAGTTGCTTGTTTGTTTAATAATGTGATGCTGTTTAAATTATTGTTCCACTATTCAAAAAAACCAACTTTATATTTTAGATCTTTTTGCCTTGTCTATCATTGAACTCATTTTCTTCAAGGTTTCTTTTTTTTGTTTTTGTTTTTGGGCCACACCCAGAAATGCTCAGGGGTTACTCCTGGCTCTGTGTTCAGAAATCATTCCTGACAGGTTGGTGGAACCATATGGGATGCCGGGAATCGAACCCAGGTCAGCTGTGTGCAAGGTAAATGCCCTACAGGTTTCTGTACTAGCTCTATCTCTGCAATAATAAATAACCCTAAAACCATCTTTATCTCAGTTTCAGAGTGTCAGGATGGAGCATATAGCCGTGTGGGGTTGTGGCTTATATCTTTTTATTGCTGTTGTTGTTTCTGGGCCATTTCCTGCCAACCCCTGAGAAAAGATTACGCCTGGATTTGCACTCAGAAGTTACTCTTGGAGGATTTGGAGGAAGTATTTGTGATGCTGGGGATTCAACCTGTAATATATCTCTCTAGACTTCCTGCTGTCCTATCTCTCTGGCCCATATCTTGAGGCTCAGCTGGGATTGAGGGATGGGGTGAGTTTTCATCCAAGTTTTTCTCAGGTTATAATTCCTTGCCTTGGGGTTTCTGCCTTAAAGGGTGCTCACTACATTCATGGTTGTTGGGAAACTACCTGGAAACCCTGGAAAGAAGGGAAAATAGAGACCAAAGATGGATTGTGTGTCTTTGATCTGGAGACGTGTTCTGGACTCTAATTGCAAAAGGATGTGTCGTTTTATCTGAAAACCAAACCTACTGAATTAGAACTTTTCTGAATCCTGGTAATTTTCATTTAGCTAAGGTTTAAGAAGCAATATTTGTCCCTTTACTCCTCTCTGCTCAATAGTCAACTTAATTCATAGGGTTGAACTTTGAAAAATAGGTTGGTAAATATTTGCAGTTCAGAGAGCAATATTCTTGCTTAACATCATTCTTTTTTTTTCTAACCATATTAGTATAATTTCTACATGTTGAGTCCATTAACTTCTTACCTAACTTTAGGAATTCACACCCATTGACTCAGGCCACATAGAGACTTTGACTACCTTTAGAGGAGATCATTTAGATGAAGAACTTGGAAAGTGCCCCCACCTAAAACTTCCTCACTGGGGCACTGATCTGCTGTAAAGAACTCTATCTGAAAATCTTGGTAGGATGTAGGACAAAGCTGTGCAGTGTGCATTCCAGTCCTGGGGACCACGAAGCCATCCAAACCAAAATGACTTGACTATCATACAAGCCATTCTGCCTTTTTTTCTCTCTTTATTTATTTTCTAGGGAGAGCTCACTTGGAGACTACTTCAACCTGTGTCCATAATGACCAGACTTGGGCTTAAAAGATAGCACAGGGGGGCCAGAGATATAGCATGGAGGTAAGGCATTTGCCTTTCATGCAGAAGGTCATTGGTTCGAATTCTGGTATCCCATATAATCCCTGAGCCTGCCAGGAGCGATTTCTGAGCATAAAGCCAGGAGTAACCCCTGAGTGCTGCCTGGTGTGACTCTCTTCCCCCCCCCCCAAAAAAAAAGATAGCACAGGAGTTAAAAGCATTTGCCTTGCATGCAACTGACCTACGTTCAATCACAAGCATCTTATGTGGTCCCCTGAATATTTACTGGAGTGGTCCCTAAGCACAGAATAAGGATTATGTTCTGATACAACCAAATGTGGCCTCACAAGAAAAACAAATTTCTGAATCATTCTATCTAAAAGCAAAGCAAAACATATTTCCAGATCATTCTGATTTCCTGAGTGACATGTTGCTCTCCAGAATGCCAGGATGATTTCTATAAAAGCCTTGGGACCTCTGATTTATTTCCCAATTCTTTCTATATGGCTTTAAAATATATATATATATATAAAACTCATAGTAGCAGATGTAATCAAAAGGGAAATAGATAAAATCAAGCATTTTGTCAAGACATTTTCATAATGCATACTGTATTTGAAATCTAATATGATAAAGCACTGAATTGAGAAAATAAGGTGTCCAACCTATATCTTCAAAACCACTGTGGACAAAGAAGTTGAAGAGTTTATTCTATACATAAAAAATTAAAGTACTAAGATATATTGATAGTGAATACTACAGTTGTGGTCTCTGGCTTCTAATCATATTATACACCTGTTTCTGTGGATAAAAATATTAGAACATTATAATAGGTCTTTGTAATGAAAAGTTGATTGGACACCTGTTCAATCTAAACAGCTTATTCCATTGTTGCAGGTTTCTTTGTAGTGTAAAAGTCAAGGCTTTGTATTTCTCTTCTTCCAGTTGATTTGTTCCTTCTCCTCAATATATCCTGGAAACTACAGTGTTCAGAGTATCTACTATTGTGTTTCTTTGTGGAGTTATTCTAAATAACTCATATAAGTGATATGCTGTATTTATCCTTCCTCTCTGGTTTACTTCATTTAACATAATAATATCTTTTTTAGTTCCATCCATGTTGCTGCAAATTGGATGATTATATCATTTCTTACTGCTATGTAGTATTCCATTGTGTATATGTACCACATCTTCATGATCTACCCACCTGTTGTTAGACGTCTAGGTTGATTCCAAGTCTTAGCTATTGTACTGAGTGTTGCTATGAATAGTGGTGTGCATACATAATTTTGGATAAATGTCTTTCTATTCTGGGAATAGATACCCGGGAGTACTATTGCTGGGTCATATGGCAGCTCAATTTTGAGTTTACTGAGAACCCTCCATACTGTTTTCCATAGGGGTTAGACCAGGCATCATTCCCACCAGCAGTGGATGAAAGTTCCTTTCTTACTTCATCCCCCCAAACAGAGATTGTTTCCATTATTTTATTTATTTTGGTTTTTGGTTCACACCCAGCAGCACTCAGTGTTTATTTCTGGCTCTATGCTCAGAAATCTCTCCTGGAAGGCTGGGTGGGGGGCACCATATGGAATGCCAGAATTCTAACCACAATCCTTCTGCATGCAAGGCAAATACTCTACCTCCATACTATCTCTCTGGCCCTTGTTCCCATTATTTTTGATATGTGCTATCCTCTCTGGTGTAAGATGGTATCTCATTGTAGTCTTGATTTGGATTTCCCTAATGATGAGTGATGGTGAACATGTTTTCATGTGTCTCCTGGCCATCTAGCCATTGGTATGTCTCTAACAAATGTCAGTTCATTTCTTACCTTCATTTTTTTAATCTTTTTTTTTTTTAAGGTTTTGTGGAGCTAACCTTTGTAAGTGCTTTGTATATTCTAGATTTCAAACCTTTATCTGATGTGTTGAGCACAATTTTTTTCCCCAATCAATTATTTGTCATTTAGTTTTAGCCCTTGTTTCTTTTGCCATACAGAAACTTTTTAGTTTGATGTCATCCTGTTTATTTAGGTTTGATGCTATAGCTCTTGCCATTGGCATCAAAGACTTCAATGAGGTATAAGTCTTGGAGTGTTCTGCTTACTTTTTCCTCAATGAACCTAATTGTTTCAGGTCTGATTTTAAGGTCTTTACTTCATTTTAAGTTGACTTTTGTGTAAGATGTGAGGTATGGATCAATCTTTTTTTTTTACGTGTGGTTATCCAGTTGTTCCAACATTATTTATTGAAGAGACTGTCTTTGTTCCATTTCAAATTCTTGGTTCCTTTGTCAATATTAATTGACTGTATATTTGAGGGTTTGTCACTGGATATTCTATTCTGAGTCAGTTTCATAGAGACCACTGAATTAGGCAAATGTACACCATAGACTTTTGTTATAGACCTGTTCATTGAGAATATTTTTGAAAATTACTATTATCTTTTAAATTTTTTTCTTCTATCCCCTTTCTCAATTCAAGCTATGTTACTATTATATCATAATGACCATGCTGGCAGTTTCCTTTCAGGAAAGAAACCTTGATGCACAGGACATGGTGAACAATAGATACTACATGGGGTAGATCCCTACTTAGTTAGACTTGTTTAGTACTCTAGACTTGAAAATTATGTTTATACTAACATGCTCTGTGCACAATATAACCCCAAAAGCTCCAGTTAGCAAAATTTACCCCCACCATCAATGAAGGGCCTAGAAATTGAAAAATCTTTCCCCTCTAATGTGCTGGCCTTTTTTTTTTCCCCAGTGCTCTGGCCAATCCCATAAGAGTCAGACCTCCAACTATAACCTACGAATAGATCTCTAATGTTTGTTTGTAAGTGGTGTGAGTGTTTATGTGGTGAACACCTCTATGTTTGTCTAATCTGGATTGTATATAATCTCTGCCTATATTACATATAGCTCCTATTATATATTATCACTCCTTCCCCTATTTGCCCCCCATTCACCACAAAACTCCTTCTATTCTCCCACTTCCTTAACCCTGATCCATTATCTCTCTATTTAACCCTCTTTACCCTCAGGTCTTTTCTTTTTTTTTTTTTGTTTTTTGTTTTTTTTTGTTTGTTTGTTTTTTGGGTCACACCTGGCAGCGCTCAGGGGCTACTCTTGATTCTGCACTCAGAAATCACTCTAGCAGGCTGAGGGGACCATATGGGATGTTGGGAATCAAACTGGGGCCTGTCTTGTGTTAGCTGCATGCAAGGCAAACATCCTACTTTGCACTATCTCTCCAGCCCCCTACCCTCAGTTCTTAATTCCTCAAGAACCAGGACCTTCCTTCAGCCCCAGTAAGTTGCCACCTAGATCTCAAAGTGAAAGAACATGGGCCCGGAGAGATAGCACAGTGGCGTTTGCCTTGCAAGCAGCTGATCCAGGACCAAAGGTGGTTGGTTCGAATCCCGGTGTCCCATATGGTCCCCTGTGCCTGCCAGGAGCTATTTCTGAGCAGACAGCCAGGAGTAACCCCTGAGCATCGCTGGGTGTGGCCAAAAACCAAAAAAAAAAAAAAGTGAAAGAACACCCTCTCAGTCTCCTTCCCCCCCCCCCCCATTTCTCATTCCAACAGGAAACTGCAGCCACTGTTCGTGCTGACTTATTCTATTTGGCCCTCTTGCTCCTACTTCTCTTCAATGTGAACTATTGCTTGTTATCAGATTCAGCTCCAGAGGGATCCCCAGCTTGAGGACACTACTTGAGGACCCTGATTGCTACAAATAATTTCTCAGACTTCACAAGACTATAGTGCGAGATAAGAAAGTGTCCTGGCCTGCAGGACAAGTAACTTGCGGGTATAGAGGGGTCCCAGCCTGAAAAGAGAATGGGGAGAAAGAAGGGGGCCAAGCAACACGAGGCTCATCAAGACTCCGATTTATTGATTGGTACAGGCTCTTTTTAAGCACGACTTTACAGGGGGTGGAGAAAGAGCAGGGTGAAGCAGCCTGCATTACAGAAGTCATCTTACAGGTAATCTTTACATGCCATCTTTACATAAGGAGCACAGGAACACCTCAAGGTTAGTGAAGTTTCAAGGATGTCACAAGCTTCCTGGAATGTATGCCTGATAGGACACTGGGCTTTGGGGCTAGTCAATGCCTTAGGTTATGTACTCTGGCCAAACAAGACTAGTTTGTCCTGCAGAATTCCATATTAGGGTTTGGTCTCTGGCAAAAAAGCGCCCTGGATCTTAATCCCTCCCCACTCAGTCTATTTCAAAAGACTTAATGGAGCTATATATATTATTTTGTATGTTGACTTTCTTAATACTTAGAATTCTTAGTGTTTATTTCCATATGTAGAAGTAGTTCCCCAAACCACCTTTTTCTTTTTCTTTTTTTGGGGAGCCTATGTTAGTTCTGTTTAGCAATAAATTATATTAGAAAAGTCTTGCTTGGAATAAGAACTCAGGTGAAAACTAGGCCACAGAGATTGCATAGCTTTTTTTTTTTTTTTTTTTTTTTTTTTTTTTACCCCCAAATGCACCAATAATATAATCTGGCATAGTTTTTTTCTGCATAGGCACACTAAAATAGGAAAATCTTATGTATAGAAAGAAGTTCTTATTTAATAGGGGTAAGAACTCATGAGTTTTATAATACAGGGGTGCCTTCTACCCTGAACAATCATCATGGGGACTTGACTTAGACCTCATGTAATTGGACATAGACCATCCAACCCTAATACCCAGATCCCAACCTTAGAACAGGCAGTTCCCTCACCAGCACTAGGAATCAAACTCCCCCTGGGGAGGTCTTAATACTGCTCTGGCACCAACTTGCCCCAGGGTATATTCATATGACACCCTGACAATGAGGAAGCAGCAACAACTTGATCTAAGGGCAGGTTGCCCTACTTAGCCCCCTAATAGTGAGATGAAATCAGAAGCCCCTCTGTCCTAGATCTGTGCTAAAACCAAGATCTCTAATTATAGAAGACTGACTTTGATAACTGCCACTGAGCAGAACTTTTCCTGAGACCACAAAGAAAGAACTTGGTGTTTGACAACTAACATGCCTGGAGCCTATAGTCTGTCTCATGACAGTATACTTCAAGGATAGAGACACCCTGTATCTCTTAGGCCGAAAAATTTTCTTTTTAATTTCCCTAACATTTATTGCACCTATGCAAAACAAACAAAAGAAAACAACAAATCTTGCCACATCTGCCCCCATTTTAAAATTTTTACTTATATTTGTAGCTTCTCGATATGCCCTCCATTTATTTTAATTTTAATTATGACAACAAAGATGCAAAGAAAGAGGACAGGGTAAAGTTACAGTGGAAGCCCAATCACCCATAAACAGAATTCTCGGTAGTCCCATCGATGATATCCCAGCCTTGAACTTTCAGCCAAAGAACATTAAGAAAAACAAAACTGAACCCGTGTACAATACAATTACTTTGTCCCTCAAATCCCCAGTTGTAGTACATACTATTTCTTGGCAGCACACAATATAATCTAAAGACATTAGACTTATGTAACTCCTTAAACATTGAGGGCAAAGTACATTTCTCTAGTTCCATGCACATGCTTACTAGTTTAAGTTAACCTCAAAAGTTTTAGTGGGTTGTTTTTCTTAAGGATTGGAGTCAAGGGAACATAGTAAAAAATGGTATTAAAGTGGCATTTGTTTGCATAGGCCCATCAAAACATAAGGGACATGGAAAGACAAATTATGGTCTAAATACAAGGAGACCCTACCCCTGAAGTTTCCTGGCACAGGACTGACTCTAGGCTCCAGGCAAACTAGTTTGTCCAATTCAAGTCATTGTCTGTAGTGGTACTACACCTCCATTCCTCACATAGTCTCTGTTGTTGGTATCATGCTTCTGTATTAAAGATCCTGGAGTCTGCATATCCCATATTGCAGTCAGGATGGTGCAGAGCATCCTCTCGTTTCACCTCACACTTAAGGGGCAATAGAGAGAACCATGTCCTGTAGAGCAGGTCATTGTTGTTGTCAAGTCTTCTCAGTGTAAACGGAAGTCTCTTTTTAGGAGGTCGATGTCAGACCCTTGATAGTGTCTTTCCTGGTAGAGGACTGCTTCCAGCTGTTGCTATATAAGACCTTGGATGTTTCGTAGATAGCTTGCCTGGTTCTGGCGTGAATGGAGGATGCCCATTTTTCTGAGGCCTGTGCTAGGTCATTATATCAATGTTCAGGGTGTAAGGTACCTTGTACTGAAATTTATTAGATAAGAACTTATCTGTATGTATGGTGTTTTCCCATTTTAATGTGTCTATGCAAACAAGGATCAGTGCCATGAAGCGTTATTGGTGCATCTGGAGGCAATAGGAACAAGACCAGCAATTTCCATGACATAGTTCAATCATAGGCATCAAACTGAGGGACAGTTCCACCAACAATCCTTACTGAACATCTTACAAAGAAAAGATAAGATGAAAAGTGGATAGAAACATCATGGTAGAAGAATATATATAGAGTTATATCAGTTAAAGAAAATACCCATAAAATATACAAAAGATATATGTGTTCAATATGTGTTCAATTTGTGTCCTTCTAAATAGTTCTAGGATTTGTTAGATCTACTGTATGTCTTAGGTCAGAGATTAGAACTGTGTGTTACTGAAGTTAAGAAGGGTAAATCTGGGGTACTGATGGTTGGGAGGAGCATATGTTCAGCACCCCCGCGCGGTTTGCAAAATGTAGACTGGTATGAAATTGCCAGTGACAGCCTGAGTATAGCTGAGCAGCTATCTGCCACCCACCAGATCAAACTCCACTCCCTCAGCCCCACCCTAGGCCAGTCTCCAGACAGACCTGGCCTGGGAGTGGGGAAAACCCAGGGTGCCCCGTCAACTCCTTTCAGGAACCCACCTGGAGATCTGGAGGAATGGGGGAGAGGGGGGTCAGGTGACCCAGTTCCGGGCCCCCCTACCCTAGGCCGAGCCAACAGGCCGCTGGCACATGCGGAGGCCTGCCAGATGCCCACCCGTGCTGGCTAAAAATCCTGCTCCAGGAAGGGAGAGAGACCCTCCCAAGCCCGAAGTACAGGGCTTTAAGCCCCACCCTAGGGCAGTCTCTGGACAGACCCGGCCTGGGAGTGGGGAAAACCCAGGGTTCCCCGTCAACTCCTTCCAGGAACCCACCTGGAGATCCAGAGGGGGAGAGGGGGGTCGGGCCCCCCTACCCTAGGCCGGGCCAACAGGCCGCTGGCACATGCGGAGGCCTGCCAGCTGCCCACCCGTGCCGGCTAAAAATAACCCTCCATTTTTTTTTTTTACAGAACCATAGAACATGAATAATCTTGGTCTGCCTCACATTTATATGTCTTTCTACAAAGTGAGAAAAGGAAAAAAAGTGGATGAGACCCAGGAGCCAAGTGGTCTCAGGAGCATAGAGTGAAAATAACAAATGGTCAGTCCTAAATACCCAAACCAATGTCAATATCAGTAGAATCCAGAGACCCAAACTCTAACAGGCTATACACAAGATGGTCCTGTTACACTAGCAGTTTAGGGGGCTAAGGATGGAGGTATGGGATGCATGCTGGGAACATATGGTGGAGGGAGGTCAACATTAGTGGGAGAACAATCCTAATTCACTGTCACTATGAGATTGAAATACAACTGTGAAAAAAACTGGTCTCAAAGAAAAAGATTTTTTTAAAAAAGACTACTTTTTATTTATTTATTTATTTATTTATTTATTTATTTATTTATTTATTGTTTGATTTTTGGGTCACACCCAGGGGTTACTTTCTGGCTTTGTGCTCAGGAATCACTTCTGTTGGGTTTGGAGGACCAAATAGAATGTGGGGGATCAAACCGGGTCAGCTGTATGCAGGGCAAATGGCCTACCCACTGTGCTATTGCTGCAGCTCCTCTACATGACTTTTTACAACTCTTTGCACCCTCATCCATGACTTCAAACCTTTTGTATTTTTGGGGAGGGTTTCAGGTAGTGCTCAGCAGATCCAGGGCACCACCCTTTGAATTTTCTGCCAACAGTTCTGGTAGATGAATGTGAGGGCCCAAGCACGTAGTAGATTACTCAGACCACCCCAGCAAAGCTCAAGGGCCTCCAGAACCACACCTATGAACTATTCCCATGATGCTTGTAAGCATATAGGGGTCCAGGAATTGATCTGGGTTCAGTCATATGCACATATACTAGCACTAATTCCTATGTATCTCTCTGTGCCTAATTGTCTTTTGCAGTCAAATGTTCTACCCTTTGCATTTAGACATAAAGTCTCAGCGCTGAATTGGTTTCTTTCTTCCACTAGACTGTAAGTTTGCCTGGGACAGGGACTGCTGCCTTTAATACTTGAGTGTTTGTATTGATTGTGAGTCTAGCGGGGTCAAAGTGCTCATCAAAGATTTTAGCCTGGGCAGCATGTAGTGATGTGTGAGTGGGTGGTGGGTGTAGCAGGGATGGGCAGCTCCTCAGTGCAGTGTTATGAGGGCCAATCTCAGAGCAGCAGCAATGGCCACTCTCCCTGGTTCAGGGCCTGAGCACCCTTTCTGGCTCCACTGGAAATGTGCCTGTGACTTTGTATTCATGACTGTCTAAGCTTGTGGGCTACTTGCCTGCCTACTTCTCCACAGCATGAAGCTTGAAGCCTGCTGTAGTGGTTTTGTTTTGTTTTTGTTTTTTTGTTTTTGTCTGTGTGAGGCAAGTCTGGGGCCTGAGGGACAGACACACAGGATGGGGTTCTGAGACAGCACTAACAGAATTCTTTAGTGTTTGTGGGGAGACATCCAAGCCGTGCATAGGACTTACACCTGGCTCTGCAATCAGTAATCACTCCTCACAGTGCTCTAGGCATTTCTGGAGATCAAAGCCAGGTCAGTTGCTTGCAAAACAAGCACCTTATCCACTAGACTGTTGCTCTGGCCCCCTGGCATTCACAGCATCCTGCTAGACATTGCTCAGACCTTTCCTGCCCTCTCTAGCCTGGCCTGATTATGGTGATGTCATTACCCCCTACCCTGTTCTAGGACTATAAATTCCATGAATCAGCTTTATTTCAGAAAGGAGCAGCAGGGCATAAAATCCAGCCTGTTGTCTGCTCACTTCAGACACAGTGAAGAAGGGAACTCACCTGTGCCTGGAGCCAGGAGTGCAACCAGGTAAGGTGGGCAGGCTCCTCAGCCCAGCAGAGTTGGTGTGACCTATGCAATTCCCCCAGCTTGGGTCCCCAACTCCTGAGGCTTTCTTAGTCCTGGCTGCTTGCTTCCCCATGTTTCTTTTTTCTTCAATTCACACCCCAAAGCTTTTGGGGCAACCATTCACCCCAGCCGCTCACTTGGGACCCCATGCAGGAGCTGGAGTGGGTGGACTCATCTGTTTCTGATAAATTTCCCTTATTTTTCTGTTGGTCTTCATTGATCCTGTCATTTCACCTTTTTTTTTTGGCTTTTGGCTTTTGGCTTTTGGGTCATACTCGGTGGTGCTCAGGGTTACTCCTGACTTTGCACTCAGAAATCACTCACTTCTGGCATGCTTGGGAGACCATATGGGATGCTGGGAATTGAATCTGGATCTGTCCCAGGTTGGCCATGTGCAAGGCAAATGTTCTACCACTGTGCTATAGTGCTGGTCCCCAAGTCCATTTTGATCTCCCCTCTCTTCCCCTTTATTCTTATGCTGAGCCCCCATTGGAGGCATCCACCTTTTAGGGGGTAGTTGGAGGGTGACTCTCTGTCCAGCAACATGTTTAGATTTTGAAGGTAGAATTGAGGGGACAGTGCAAGGCTCAGAGGCCATGCCAAATGTACAGGATCTACCCTTGCCCTGGGGTAGAGAAGAGTGAAAGAAGAAATAAAGGTAAGTTTACAGGGACAGAAGTGGAAGGACTTGGGCTGGAGTGAAGGGTCCATGAATTTTATATAACAAAATTATAAATGTTAACCATACTCTAGCCATATTACTTAAACTACAATAAAAATTTAAAATCTTGGGGCCAGAGATAGTCAAGCAGGTAGGGATGCTTTCTCTGTGTGCTTGTTTGATCCCTGTCATCCTATATCTTCCCCTGAGAACCACCAGGGAATGATTCCTACATTCATAGCCAGGAGTAAGCCTTGAACATTCCTGGGGCTGGCCAAGAAAACAAACAAAAGTTTAAAATATAAAAAAAAAAAAAAAAAAAAAAAAAAAGAGGGCCCGGAGAGATAGCACAGCGATGTTTGCCTTGCAAGCAGCCAATCCAGGACCAAAGGTAGTTGGTTCGAATCCCTGTGTCCCATATGGTCCCTGTGCCTGCCAGGAGCTATTTCTGAGCAGACAGCCAGGAGTAACCCCTGAGCACCGCCAGGTGTGGCCCAAAAACCAAAAAAAAAAAAAAAAAAAAAAAAAAAAAAAAAGAAAAACGGGGATCAGGGAGACAGCTGAAGTGGTAGGGCTTGACCCAAGCTCCACAAGGCCAAGGCCCTGAGTATAGCCCAGTTCAGCCTCATGCACCACATAGCCAGACTGACCACCAACCAGTCAGGCCTCCTTCCCCTAATCTCAGGACTAGCATGACTGGGAGTAGCTGTGGCATCCTCTGTGGGGTGTGGAGACTGCCAGGGGCTGGGAAGCCTCCATCTCTGGCCTGGAAAAAAGACTTGGATAAAAATAGTATCAGCAGAGAGATGTTTGGTCTTCTTTCCCTTTTCCAGCAGCTAGCTTGAGCTGCCTTTTCTTCTTTAAGCAGGAGAACTTTCAGGCAAAACTCTCTCTCTCTTCTCTATTTTTTAAAAAACTTGGGGGCTTGTGCAATGGAGTTTGTCTTACAGGCATTCTACCTGGGTTTAGTCTCCTGTACTCTATATGGTTCCCCAAGATCTTCAGCAGTGATCTCTTTTGCTCTTCTAAGTATTGCTGGGTGTGGCCCAAACACCTACTCCCATTTATTTATTTTTATTATTTTTATTTTTTATTTTTTTGTGGTTTTTGGGTCACACCCGGCAGTGCTCAGGGGTTATTCCTGGCTCCAGGCTCAGAAATTGCTCCTGGCAGGCACAGGGGACCATATGGGGCGCCGGGATTCGAACCGATGACCTCCTGCATGAAAGGCAAACGCCTTACCTCCATGCTATCTCTCCGGCCCCTCTCATTTATTTTTATTGATTGACTTGTGATCACCCATCACCAGTGTATCCACCTCCCTCCCAGGGGTGTATTGAATATCCCTCCCTTTCAATCTGCCAGGCCCCATCAACGCAATTGCATGGATCAGTTCTCCAGCAGGCCAAACACCTAAGTTAGACTGCCAGCATTGCCAATTCAGCACTCAGTTTCTTGGAGTTATAAGCCAGGTTGTCCAGCAGGGGGGGTGCAGTCCTGACAAACCGTGAGTTTTCTTTTTGCTGCTTCTCTCCCCGCCTAGGAAATTGTATTCCTCAGTCTTCCCTGGGGTTGGTCCATATCTGTGTAGGGTAGCAATCCCACCTCCCCACTTCTCGCTGCCACCCCAGAGTCACAACAGTGCTGAAACCTGGAGTTGCTGTCGGGCAAGGAAGGGCAACCAGATGTTAAAACCATTTATCTCCTTGAATCGAAAGGCTATAAAGATGACCTTGAAGAGTAAGAAAAAAGGGGGAGGGGACAGGAAAAGAGGGTGAAGGTGGAAGGGATAGATGGAAACAGAGGGAGGGAAGATGTGAGGGGGGGGGGCAGGGCATTAATATAGCAGGTAAGGCATTTGCCTTGCATACCGCTGACCTGGGTTGAATCCCTGACATGCCATAGGATCCCCTGACCTCATAAGAAGTGATCCCTGAGTGCAGAGCCAGGAGAAAACCTGGTGTGCTTCCCAAAAGAAAGAGCAATATAGGAAGAAAGCAGTGGGGGAGAGAGAGTGGGAAGAGGAAGAGAAGTTAAAATGCAAGGACTTGCAAGTTAAAATGTAGGACTTGCAAAGGGTGTCTTGGAAATAGTGTTAGAAGAGATATAAACTGGAAACTGAAGCTGACCTCACCAAAGCAGAACATTTCGTCAACCTCCATTGTGCCGTTGATCCAATCTAGTATTTAACCTGAGACTCTCCACAACCCCCAAGCTGTACCCATTCACTTAGCATGGATGGAACCAAGCCCTACTCCAGAGAGTTGGGATATGTAGAGTTACTAAGGAACGAGGGCAGATGCAGAAGGAAAGGCAGGGGTTGCTTAGTAACCACAAGTCCCTGGGTGATGAAGTGGCCAGAGAAAGTCTGGAAGGGTCTGCAGCCAGTCAGCCCACACCAGAGACTCCCCACAGGGGCACAACTATGGAGCACAGCAGCCTGAGCCTTCAGTCCTTCTGCAATTAGGCTCTGCCTAACTGCAGAAAAGGCATCCTCAAGTCCTGAGTGTCCTTAGTGATCACTTGAGTCCTCTGTGAAGGGAGTTTCCATGCAGGAAGTTCTTTTGCAAAAGGCTTTTGTGCAGAATGGCTCTGAGAAAAATGCTGAGATGCTGGGAGGTTGACTTCTGAGAAGATTGAAGTTTGCAATTCTGAAATGCTAAATACATAAGATGGGAATCTTTCCTTTTCTGACTTTCAATTTGTGACATATTATACATAAAGTATACATGAAGCCAGAGAGGCAATCTAGGGGATAGTTAGCACATGTGGTCAATCCTGGTTTGATCAATGGCACCACAAGGATCTCCAAGCATCAAGGGGTACAGTCCTGGTGGTCCTTGGTACTGCAAGGTCCAATCAGCACTGCAACCTTAGAACCTTCACTAAATGGCTGTTTCATTGAGAATCACTGTCATGGGTCTCTAGACCTCTTAGCATAGTTTGGGATTCCCAATCCACAATATGGGTTAATATATTATTACCCTCGTTTTTATTACCTTATCCCTGATTTACAATGCTTGGGAATTTATACAGTTTATAATACTAGGGAATTCATACACTATGTGTATGTTGGCATCCACCAAAAATTTTCTAGTGCCATCCACCAACAAAAGAAAGATTCATTTGCCTTTTCCTTCTCACCATCTCTTCCTCTAGTATTCACCATGCTTTCCACCACTGGTTTAGGAGCTAGTTTTGTTGCTTTTTGCCAATTCCTTTACTTTAGTTATTTAGAGTCCACACAGAACTCATATCCCTTTCTGAGTTGTCAAACATCACCACCTGCACCCCAGGAGCTTCTTGGTTTGTCCTTCTGCAATCATAGAAGCCCCCTTAACTGTCACAAATACTCTACTATTATTTGTGATGATCACTGCTGTACATATCTCTGAAGTTTTCTTTGAATTCTTTTATTGTTATTATAGTTGTTTTATTTTTTATTAAATAATTTATTTAAACACCGTGATTACAAACATAATTGTAATTGGGTTTCAGTTATAACAAGAACACCCTCCTTCACTGCGCAACCTTCCCATCACCAATGCCCCCGTCTCTCTCCTCCCCACCCCCCGCCTTTATTCTCAATAGGCTTTCTACATCCCACATTCACTGACATTGTTCTAATAGTTCTCAGCGTAGTTATTTCTCTAACAGCACTCACCACTCATTGTGGTGAGCCTCATATCTTGAGCCGGTCCTTCTGGCCCTCATTGTTGGGAATTATTTCAATGTCTTTCATTTTTCTTGAAACCCATAGATGAGTGAGACTATTCTCTGTGTGTGTGCCTCTCTCTCCCTCTGACTAATTTCAGTCCTTTGAATTCTTTTTAAAATTTGCTTTGCTTTTTGGTTTTTGGGCCACATCCAACGGTGCTCAAGGATTACTCCTGGTTCTGTGCTCAGGAGTTAATCCTGGCAGTTTCCTGGGGACCATCTGGGATGCAAGGGATCCAAACTGAATGGGCCATGTGCAATGCAAACCTGCCTGATGTATGATTGCTCCAGCCTATTCATTGCATTGTTTTTTTTTTTTAAGTAAAACCAGATTTTATTTGGAGGTACTGAGGAAGGGGAGGGAGAGGATAAGAGAGAGAGACAGAGACAGAGACAGAGAGAGACAGAGAATGAGCTCAAGAGAGAACTCAGGCTTCTCCAAAGATGGAGAGAACCCCAGTACACAATCCATCATGAAAGTAGGCAAGTCCACATCTCATGAGGGTATATGCAGTGACATGTGCATGGGTACCATGTGTATGGACCCAAGGAGCACATGTGCCTTCATTGCATTCTTAAACAGCAGAGTAGCTGAACCTGTTTTTAAGACTTGTACCTGTGGCTTTTGTGCCTGTTTACGTTCCTTTATAACCCCTATTCCTGTGGTTCAAGCATCACAGTTGATCAACTTTTTTTAAAAGCAGTTTATTTATTCATTGATTGGTTTTTGGGCCACACCTGGCGTTGTTCAGAGGTTACTCCTGGCTCTATGCTCACAAACTGTTCCTAGCAAGCTCTGGGGACCATATGGGATGCCCAGGTTGGCTGCATGCAATGCGAATGTCTTACTGCTGTGCTATCTCTCTGGCCCCACAGTTCATATATTTCCATTGCTTTCTAGTATTTCATAAGACAAATGCAACTCTGGTCTATTATTAGTGGACATTTGTGATTGTTTGCAGCTCAAGGCTCTTGCAAAATCTGCAGGTGCTCAGGGCCCCCTTGCTATGCACTTTGCCAGGAGAAGCTGACACCCCACTAGCACTTCTGTCAGCAGCAAATGAGTTCAGTTGAATCTTCTTCAACTAAACTTTATCAAGTTAATGACTGGAGTCCTTTTCAATTGGAGAGTTACATCCTCACTCCAGCAGGCTGATCCCTCCTGGTGATGGTGGTGGTTGTGGGATGAGGGCTCATCCGTTGATCACAGCAGCCACATTCATATGGCTGTCAAAGGACTCCAGACATGCTTACAGGATGAAAGGGAACATAACCCTAGTACTAATGTGGGCCTCACATCCTAATTGGCCTGCTTCATAAACTGAATTCTCATAGGGAGGTGTTTGAAATTCACCCCAACTACTATCTCCACAGGCCCCCCTCCAGCTGTGGCCTTGTTTGTCTGATGGTGGATCAGACTCAGCTCAGTGATTCTTTCCTTAGGGAAGATTTCAGGAGCAAACAGAGTAGGTGGTGACCATGTTCCGAGCAGAGACCTGGTTCCGGGCCCAACGGTACCTGTCTGCCACTGTACGGAGGAGCAGTACCTGGAGAAACCCGAAGGGCTGCCTGGCTGATCGTGTGGCCGTGGTCACAGGTTCCACCAGTGGGTGAGTGCTCTGATTTCCATTTGACTCTGACATGTAGAAGAACTTTCACAATTAGCCGAGGAACAACGAGGCCACCTGACTTCCAGTAGAGAAAGTTCAACGGAGCTTGATGCTGAGGCTGACTTGTTTTCCTTTGCAGGATCGGCCTGGCTGTGGCTCGGCGTCTGGCCCAGGACGGGGCCCATGTGGTGATCAGCAGCCGGAAGCAGCAGAACGTTGACCGTGCCATAGCCACGCTGCAGGGTGAGGGCCTCAGCGTGTCGGGAACCGTGTGCCATGTGGGGAAGGCCGAGGACCGTGAGAGACTGGTGGCCAAGGTGAGCGGGAGACATAGCACCCAGGGTCACACTGTGTCTGCCATTCGTCGCACTGTCCCAGGAGAAGCAGGGACTGGCTGCAGGCCACCTCCTCAGGTCATAGTTACTCCTAGTCGAACTGAACAGAACTTCTCCCCTGGCAGGTGGCCAGGAGCACCCAGGGGTCCACCACATAGCCAGAGTTTGCTTCTCCCACACCTTGTCACCCACTGCTTCTGGCCCAGAAGTAACTTGTCATCCTGGCCTCCCCTTGCTCCTGGGGTATTCTGTAGGGGTTTTGGGAGGAACTGATTTTTCTGTTATCCCTTCCCCAGGCTTTGGAGCACTGTGGGGCTGTAGACTTCCTGGTGTGCACTGCAGGGGTCAATCCCCTGGTGGGGAGCACTCTGGGAAGCAGTGAGCAGGTGTGGGACAAGGTAAGGTCGAAGGAGTGGTTAAGGGTGTGAAATGTGCCCTGAGCTGAGTGAGCCCTCTTCCCCACCCTACCCAGATGGACTGTCAAAACCAGCCAGGACACAAGACAAGCTTTCCTTTTGACCAGCCCTCCTTCCCCTTTCTGTCCCTCACACTGGGTTTTCTTCCTTCTTTCTCTCCCTCCCTCCTTCCCTTTCCCTCCCTCCTTTTCCCTCCCTCCTTTTCCCTCCTTCCCTTTCCCTCCCTCCTTTTCCCTCACTCCCTTTCCCTCCCTCCCTTTCCCTCCCTCCCTTTTCCTTTCTCCCTTTCCCTCATTCCTTTTCCCTCATTCCCTTTCCCTCCCTCCCTCCCTCCCTCCCTCCCTCCCTCCCTCCCTCCCTCCCTCCCTTCCTTCCTTCCTCCCTCCCTCCCTTCCTTCCTTCCTTCCTTCCTTCCTTCCTTCCTTCCTTCCTTCCTTCCTTCCTTCCTTCCTTCCTTCCTTCCTTCCTTCCTCCTTCCTTCCTTCCTTCCTTCCTTCCTTCCTTCCTTCCTTCCTTCCTTCCTTCCTTCCTTCCTTCCTTCCTTCCTTCCTTCCTTCCTTCCTTCCTTCCAATTAGCACTCTATTCTAGAACCAGCTTGGCCAGATCCTTTCCTTGACTGTTCCTTTTTTCTGGGGCTAGAGAGATAGGCCAGGAGACAAGGCAGTTGTCCTGCCCATTACTGAGGCAACTAGAGTCAGTTCAAGTCCCTGGCACTGCATATGGTCCTCAGAGCATTACAAGGATCACTGCTAACCACAGAGCCAGGACTAACCCCTGAGGACTGCAGGGTGTGGTGTTCAAAAACAGGACAGTTTCTCTCTTCCTTTGTCCTGTCACTAGACCCACACAGAGTCCCCAGACAGCCTCTGTTTAGCCTAGGTATTACGAACAGGCAATATCAAAATAGGATCCTGACTCCAAGAACAACCCTTCTCTGCTGTGTATTCCTCTTTGTGTTGGCCAGAGGAAAGCTCAAAACCAAGTCTGCAAGAAACCCGTGTATGCGGAAGTGCTTACATGGGGCATTCTTTGTGAGCCAATAATAGAATAATGCTCTGTCCTTATTTACTGTGCTGTGAATGGGGATGATAACCTCAGTCTTCTTGCTTTTCTGCACTTACTTTTCTGAGTCTCCATTTCTTCACATGTAACACCTATGTGATTTGTTTGATCCAATTACATTGTGGGTATGTCTTTAATTTTATCAGACAAGACAAGAGAACAAACATATAAACATAAAGACAGAGGAATTCTTCTAGGAATCTTCATGCTCTCACATATGCTTTCTTTCCACCTGTTCTCCTCTGATCTTTTTCAGATGGCCTCTGTATCGCTCCTCTCTGCTCAACCAGAGTGTAGTCTACCTTTTATAGAAGGCCCGAGTTTTTCCTTCGAACCATGAGCAGTTCATGTCACTGGACATTACTCTCAGATCTGTCCCCACTAGTTTCTATGCTTGTTACCCATTAGCAATTTGATGCATCTGGACTCTGGCATTTGTACAACCTGCCCTTGTCACACAAATGGTGGAAGTCCCAGTGCCTTGCAAGACTGGGCAGGCTGTGTCTCAACCTTCCTTTGCTCTGATTCCAGATTCTGGACATCAATGTGAAGTCCCCGGCTCTGCTGTTAAGCTTGTTGCTGCCCCATATGGAGAAGAGGGGGTAGGACTGACTGCAGGGCGAGAGTGAGGACTGGTGGTATTTGGAGAGACTGAGGCACAGGAATGGTGTCTGGAAAAACAGGGATGTTGCTGAGAGGGTTGGAGGACAGAAGAGGTCTCCCTGGGGTCCCCTTCTACTGTCCTCATCTTTGTGCAGCTGTTTCCCAGTGCAGTGGTTTGGGGGAAGAGGTGATGTTTCCAGTTCCCTGCTGGTCTGAGAATGCTGTCCCAGTAGTTAGTGGTTAAGAGCTTAGTAGGGTTTGCCCCATTTCTGACTACAGAGGGTAGTCCTTCCCAAGCCCTTCCTTGTGCCCTGCTTCTACTCTTTGTTCCACATCCTGCATGTGTGTTGGCAGACACTACATGTCCCAGGAGCAGAGGGCTCATGTTAGGATCTTGCTCCAGACATTTTCTAAGGAATTGGGCAAAAGGGAATTCCTTGCTGTTGTGCTGTCCCCTTAGTGTAGGATCCTTTTTCTCAAGCCCATTCTGTCTGGCTTCCAGGGAGAGGCAGTAGAGAATAGTGATTTCAAGCACGGAGACTGGAGTTAGAGAGGGTGGGGATCCCAACTCGACCACTTAGTGAGGGTGTAATCGAGCCTCTGTGGGCCTTGGTTATGGAAGTGGGGATGACAGCAGGGGCTGTCCTGCGGTGGGGACTGTGTTGGTCAAAGGCTGCTCAGTACTCAGCTATTGGCCCCCTCTCTCCCCTGGACTCTGTCTTCTCAGGAGTGGAGTCGTCATCCTGGTGTCTTCTATTTCAGCCTACAATCCAGTAGTGGTGAGTGGTAGCACCATGTGCTCTTGATTGGGAACAGGTAAGGTGAAGGGCTCTGGTAGCCCTACAGACTCAGTGCCTGAAACAGAGTCCCCCAATTCTTATATCCCCAATGCTTGCTCTTATTACCTGGGCTGAGCCCAGGTCTGGGTCCTCTAGATCGTGCATTTGCTCCTAGTCTAGGTTGGGGGAATGTGTCTAGGCTTTGAGCTTGACACAGGTATGATGATCTACAGGTGACTGGTTCCTTACCCCATGTCCTTTAACCCTTTTCCAGGAACTGGGTGTCTACAACATCAGCAAAACAGCTCTGCTGGGTCTCACCAGGACACTGGCACTGGAACTGTCCCCCAAACACATTCGGGTGAACTGCCTGGTTCCAGGCATGATCAATACTGAGTTCAGCAAAGCGGTGAGGGCAGGGCATGTCTCCTGAGTCCTTGCTGGGCCCCAAGAAAAGGTTCCTTAATGATGTGGGAGTTTGGGATGCTTTATAGTGGCATCCTGACAGCAGACATGCTCCCTGTCCTCTGAACCCTGCTCTAGTCCATCCAGTTAGCTTTGGAAAGGGTGACCATGTTTTTGGAGTCCCACATGCTTGAACCCCTTGGCCTCTCTCATTGAACCACCTGCCATCTTGCTCTAATAGAAGCATCTACTCATTACTTCTATTTATTTATGTTTGCGGGGAGGGCAAACCTATTAGTGCTTCTGGGCTTACTTTAGGCTCTGAGGTCAGGTATCAACGAATCTTGGGCTCAGAGAATAGAACCATAGGGGGATGTCAGGGATCAAACCCAGAGTGACCCTACCCATTATACTATCTCTCTGGCCCTAATTGCTTCCTTTTGTTCCAGTTCCAAGGGTATGAGGATTCTGTCTGGGACCAGCTCAAGAAAACCAACAAGATCCAGAGGCAAGAGGGGCTTGACATTAGGCGGTCTGCATGCGTGGAGGGAGGAGTGGCTACATCAGTCTCAAGACTGATTTTATTTGCTGGCCATTTCTTGTGCTCTAGTCTGGGGTCGACACAGCCCTGGAGAGAGCAATCAATCCTTCAGGGTTGAATCCCTCCTGGACTCCCTCCTGAGGCATCACTTTGAATCTTCTCTGACTGGTTCTTTCCAGCAGCAGAACTAGAGCCTGACTCATGGCTGTTGCCTTCCTTTCTCTCCCCTGCAGGATCGGGCAGCCTGAAGACTGTGCAGGCATCGCGTCGTTTTTGTGCTCCCCAGAAGCCAGCTACATCACTGGCCAGAACATCGTGGTGGCCGGCTATTCCCCTAAGATCTGAAGAGGCTGGGTTAGGATGTGAGCAGGGGTGCAGACCTATGGCTTTTAGCTAGCAGTCTCAGGCTATAGATTCTGGACACAGAAGCCCGGGAAGTTGCTCAAAAGTTGGCTCAGGCTTTGTATTTAGGAGTTTTGTATATGCCTGAGTTTGATGCTTGATACCACTTGGTGCCCCAAACTTCCCCTGGAGTAACCTGCAAACACGGTGGTAGGAACCACTGAGCACCGCAGGATTTGCTCTCCTTATTCCCTTGCCCCCTGCATTCCACAAAATCTATGGAAAGAAGGCCAGGGAAATGGCCTAAAAGGTTGTGGTTGGTGGGGATGTAGGTTTGTGCAAGAGCACTTGCTCTGCACATGTGTATCCCAAGCACTGTGAAAAAAAATAAAAAGCCAAAATCAAAGGAACATTGAAGCAAACTAATATAATGGAAGAATAATATAGAGTTTTACCTTGTATGTGGTTGTCCCCAGCTTAATTTCCGGTACACATGGAACTGTCAGGGGCGACCTCAGATACAGAGCTAGGAGTAAAGATCCACCCTCCCCAAAAAGTTGAAGCACATTTTTTGCATGTAGGAGGCCCAGATTTGATCCTAGTACCACATGGTTCTCAGCACTACTGGGAATTCTCAACTCCCCCCAAAAGATCTGAGGACAGAATTGGAAGCTCTAGTAATTTGATCATACCAGGCTCAAACCAGGATTGAGGAAGAGTCTCATACTTTAGACATTTCATTTTGATTCTAGTTTTGGGGTCACACCTGAAGGTGCTCAGGGCTTATTTCTGGCTCTGTGCTCAGAGATCATTCCTGGAGGGCTTGGAGATTATATGTGATTTTTGGAATCAAACTTGAGTTGTCCTGATGTGCAAGGCAAGCATCCTATCACCTTAAATATTTTTTTCCTAAAATACACTCAATATCCTCAATTCAGGAGACTCCTGGTAAGGGGGTAGCCCATCTTGTTTTCTGCCCTCTGGCTGCCTTAGCACAGTCTTATGAAGGTCATGAGAAGTCTATGTTCACAGTAGATCTGATGTGTTCTTTGAGGTGGGGCTGTGTAAGGACAGAGAAACTGGTGGGAGGAGGAGAACATGGAGAACATGAACATAAATAAAACTCAATTTTCCTCAATTCCTTTATCATCATGTGAAAATTCTCATCAATACATGAGACACTGAATTTAATAAGTTTAGTAGCTTCCATCCTCTGTCAGGCAGTGGTGTAGGAACTGAAGGTATAAAAGTGAACAAAAGTCACGAACCCCACTCTATTATGCTCACATGTAGTAAAGGAAATTTAGAAAAAATAACAGGTCTTAAAAAGAAATTAAATACTGTTATGTATATTTTGTCAATTGGTACAGAGGAGTAAATAGAGTGTAATAGGAGTGGGGGTGAGGTGCAAACTGGACTTCATTAGAAAGGTCAGAAATCTCAGTCTTCCTTACTACTACCATCAGCCCACAGCTACTGTGCTGGCCTAGTTTAAGCCAGCTTCTCTTCCTCCTCCATACCAGTGTTACCTTTAGCTTGTTCTCCCATATGGCTTAAGGGAGGAAAAACACATGAAAACTTCAGTTTGTCTACCTCTGAGTGTGAAGGTTGTATGTAGGATAATTGGTTGGGTTAGGACAAAGTTACCCTCCTAGTAACATTAGGAATGGGTTGGTTTAGGGTGAGGGTTAAGGTTAGACTAGAGATTAAGGTTAAGACTAGGGGTTAAGAATAGGGTTAAATTAGGGTTAAAGTTACATTTAGAGTTTAGTCATAGTAATGTGTAGTTTAGGGTAACTGGGAAAGTCAGGCCTAAACTGGGATAAAGTTTAGGGTCAGGGTTAGAGTTAGATCAGTTACAGTTATAGTTATCATTTGTGGTCAGATTTCAACTATGGTAGTGTTAGAAGTTGAGAATAAAAATTAGGGTCGGGGTGAAGATTAGACTTAACTAATTGGTAGGGTTAGGATGAGGTTAGATTATGGGATAAAGTTAGAGTTATAACTGGTTTAGGGTTAGGATAAGGGTTAGAGTTCAGATAAGTAGAACCTGAGAATAAAAGTTATGTTGAGGAAGAATGTTTAATTAGATTAATAGGCATGTTTATGCTAAGGGTAGGGTAAACAATTATATGCTTATGATGAGGATTAAGGTTATGGTTAGATTTAGAGTTATGGTTAGGTTTAGTACTATGGGTAGGGTGAGAGTTATGGTTTGTATTCAACTATGGTAGAAATTGATAATTACATTTGTTATTTTAATAGATAATTGGTACGCTTAGGCCAATGCTATAATAAGGATTAGGGCTCGAGATAGAGTTAGATTTAGGGTTTGTTTAGGTCAGTGTTAGTTTTAGGATTAAAATTAGGGTTAAGCCCCATCAAAAAATGGAGAGAAGAAATGAACAGACACATCCTCAAAGAAGAAATACAAATGGCCAAAAGACACAGGAAAAAATGCTCCACATCACTAATTGTAGGGAGCCCCTTAAGAACAGGCAGAAAATGCAGGGCTAAAATGCAGGGCCTTGTGACAGGTACAGAACTTTGCTAAAAGCAGGCAGCCTTTGAGAATAAATGTAAACTTTTAAGATTTAAGGCTTGTAAGGCATAGAAAGGCAACAAGCAGAGAGCTATGCTAAAAGCAGGCAGCCTTAAGAAATAAATAAACATATAAGATTTAAGGCTTGTGCAGAAACAAAGAAAACACAGAATTTTGGTCCTGGGAAACTGAGTCTAAATTATGAGGTCTCTGTCATCTGTACATTTCGACCTGCCTGAGATGGGTTCCATTATCAGTACACCCCCGACTTGATGGAGACAGATCCCATTAGCTGTATATTCCATCCTAATTGCTGATGGGTCCTGTTATCTGGACAATTTGGTCTGTTCTATGTATATGTAGAGTATTCTATTGTAGAGTATTCTTTGTATTATTCTATGTTCTTAGCTCTGTGCCTGTAGTCCCGCCTGGATCTTCCAGGTGAGGGCGATTGAGTGTGAAATAAAAGAGCTTGTTGGGGAGGCCAGAGAGTCTTTTGGCAGAGCTGACGGCTAGGTCGGATGACTGATTGAACTGGCATCAGACTGTCAAAGAACTCTCTTTGCCAAACCTTTGGTCCCCTAACTTCGTTGTCTGAAGTGAATTATTTGTGGCAGATAGTTGTTGCCCAGGAGGGGGATGGAAGAATGATGGAAGAATCTTTCTCTCTGGGAGTTATTTTTGGACACACAGACCTCCAGCAAGGGGTTCAGCCTCCCCCCACAGTATATATTTCCTATCGACATATTTACGAGCAGAACTGTGCCCACACTAAAAAGTATATAAGCCAGGCCTTGAATTTCAATATATGGAATTGGATTCGAATTTGGCTGGAATCCTTTCCCACTTTTGTCTGTCTCTGCATCTGTGTCTTTGTGTTTGCGCGATCTCCCTCCAAGAAAGAATAACCACATCTTAGTCAGTGTCCCTGTAGGAAGGGGCACCCATACTTTGGTGCCCAGCCTGGCTTCTTGGAATGGGAGGGACTGCGGTGACCTGAAGCCACATTCAGCAGAAGAGTCAGAAAATTCATAAGAAAACTGCTGGGTTGGTAAGTTGTGATTTATTTTAGGATAGGGAAGAAAAATCCTGTATGACAGGACAGTATAAATAGAGCCTATAGAAAGGCTGGTAAATAATAGAGAAATATAGCCTGAGAAAAAGAATGGTAAAATTAAGAATAATAGTGAAAACAGAGTTTTGAAATAAAGAATGGTGAATTTAAGAGTAATACAGAAATAATGAAGAAATAGTTTCAGAGAAAGACTGGTGAAATTAAAGGTAATAAAGAAAAAAGAGTCTTGAAATAATGACTGGTAAATTTAAGAGTAATAGAAAAATAATGCAGACACGAAGTTTCAGAGAAAGGCTAGTGAATTTAAAGAACAATAGAGAAAAAAGTACTTGAAAAGTAATAGAGAAATAATGAAGAAATGAAGTTTCAGAGAAAGGCTAGAGAATTTAAAGAATAATAGAGAAAAAAGTGCTTGAAGAGTAATAGAGAAATAATGAAGAAATGAAATTTCAGAGAAAGATTGGTGAATAAATATAGAGAAATAGAGTTTGAAAGAAAGTCTGGTGAAAATAGAATAGCCTGTGGAAAAAAGGCTGGTGAAATATAGAAAGCCAAGAGGGCTGGTATTATTTTTGATATTGTGAAGAGTAAAAATATTTTAGGATGCCCCCATTGAAAGATATGGATGACCTCTCCTCAGGGTCCTAAGGTTCCCCTCCTCAATGCCTCCTTTCTCAGCTCATCCCTGTCACTCACTCATCCCTGTCACCCTCTCACTCACCCTGGCCTTGGAGACCTGGACCAGCAGGTGTACACTGGGTCAATCTGTGAGAACTGCTCTGTGGTGCAGGAGCATGGGACGGAAGTTCCTCTTCAAAGCTTCCAACAGCTTTGAAATCCTGAGGTAGGTCATCCCTCTCCTGGGTCCCTCTTTCCCACCTCACCCCTGCCATACTGCTTCAGCAAGTGGCATTGATAAGGGGCCTGGAGGAGAGCACCCTGATACTCTGGGTTCTGTCCTTTTGCAGATGAAGAAATAAGAAGAGGGGACTTTCACAGAGTGATATTTAAGGTACCATGCACTGTGCTCCATTCGGTATTTGCAGTATCTTGTTCAGTCTTCTCCTGAATCCCATGACACAGGCATGACTGTGCTCCCCATTTGAAGATAGACCACACTGTGTGCCAGTGAAAGGTCAAGTGCCATGTCTTTTTTGTTTAGTTTTTTTTTTTTGGTCACACCCAGCTTCACTCAGGGGTTACTCCTGACTCTATGCTCAGAAATCACTCCTGGCAGGCTCGGGGGAACATATGGGATGCCCAAATTCAAACCATTGTCGTTCTGCTTCTAAGGCAAACGCCTTACCACTGTGCTATCTCTTCGGCCCCAGCCATGTCTTTTTTGTTTTGTTTTGTTTTGTTTTGTTTTTGGGTCACATTGGGCTGCACACAGGGGTTACTCCTGATTCTAAGCTCAGATATTGCTCTTGGCAGGCTCGGGGGACTATATAAAATGCCGGAATTTGAACCACCGTCCTTCTGCATGCAAGGCAGTGCCCTACCTCCATGCTATCTCTCCTGTCCTCTCCGTGTCCTTTTTTTTTTTAAACTTTATTTATTGATTGATTGATTGATTGGTCTTTGGGCACACCCAGCAGTGCTCAGGGGCCAGTACTGGCTCTTCACTCAGCAATAGCCCCTGGCAGGCTGGGAGACCATATAGGATCACTTGTGGCTTACATTCTAATAGACAAAGTAATAAATCAACAAGAAAAAATGTGAGGCAGAGAAAAGTGTACTGAGAAAATAAATAAGAATGAAAAAAGTGGGAGCATCTGGGACCGGGAGCCAGGGACTGTGACAGGAGCTTCTAAGCATAATGAGTTGGAGACTAGATAAAGGAGAAGGACAGGATGGTCAGTTTGGGGAACTTTCAACCTATAATGCTCATGCCAGAGGCAGATTGCTATACGAGTGGGGATCCTGTAACTTCTCTATCTCTCTGTCTCCTCTGCTGGAAGAATATTCCTTAGAGAAGTCCCACTACAAAGATATTAATCCTAATAAACTAAAGCCCTCAGATGTGTAAAATTCTAGCCAAGACAGATTAAGATAGTTGGGAATCTGACCAAAGAATGTTGTTCTCTTTATAATGATTTCTGGTTGTAAGCAATAAATGTACATGGAGGACAGTCAGAACCAGAATCTTCAGTCCATGAAGCTGTGCCGACTTTATGCTGTTTATCTCTTCTTTCTTTTATTTTTTATTTATTATTATTATTATTTTATTTGGGGGGGGTTGGGTCACACCCGGCAGCGCTCAGGGGTTACAAGGCAAATGCCCTACCTCCATGCTATCTCTCTGCCCCACCACCTTTTTCTTATTTCTGTCTCTTCTCTTAATTCTTGTGGTTTCTGCTTCAGTCCTACTCACTAGGGCCTGATTCTTGTCAATGAAGTTCCCAGGGCAGAACTGAGCTGCCACATCTGAGAGAAAAGAAAGGTTGGAGATGCTGGGGGCAAGCTTGTGATTGTGGCGAGTCAACATAGGGGGCATAAAAGACTCCTGTAGATCCTGTAGTACTTTGCAAGTCAAGTAAAGAATTTAAGTTTTGGGGCTGGAGCACTAGCACAGCTGGTAGGGCCTTGTATATAGCTGACCCAGGTTTATACCTTGGCATTCATTATGGTCCCCTGAGCCTGCCAGGAGTAATTTTGAGAGCAGAGCCAGTAGTCACCCCTGAGTGCCACCAGGTGTGCTCAAAAACAAAAATATAATTTAAGTTTTGATTCTGAGTGCATGTGAGCCATTGTAGGGTGTTATGCAGAGGTACTTATGTTTAAGACAAGAAATCTGGATCCAGGGAGATTGCTCCATGGACTGGAGTACAGGTGTCATGTGTGGGAGCCCTAGGACTGAAGTCTGGCACCATATAGTCCCTCAATCAGCACTGGGAATGACTCCTGAAGGCTGGGTGGGAAGTATTTCCCCAAGTTGTGCTGGGTGAATTTTAGCTGCAGAGTGAGGGAGAATGGCTATGCAGGTCAGTAGTGAAAAAATCAGTTTAGAGCAGGGGTCTCAAACTCGTGGCCTGCGGGCCGTTTGCGGCCTCCATACAACATTTTGTGGCCCACGGCCAGCCTTCAAATATCGCAGTATTCATGATTATTCGCTTACCGAATAATCGCAATAAAAATTGCATTAGTAAGAAAAAAATTAAACATTCGCATACCCTGAGCAGTTTTGTTCAGGGTATGCAAATGTTTAATGCGATTTTTTTCTTACTAATGCGATTTTTTTTTTTTTGTTTTGTTTTTGGGCCACACCCAGCGTTGCTCAGGGGTTACTCCTGGCTGTCTGTTCAGAAATAGCTCCTGGCAGGCACGGGGGTACCATATGGGACACCGGGATTCGAAACAACCACCTTTGGCCCTGGATCGGCTGCTTGCAAGGCAAACACCGCTGTGTTATCTCTCCGGGCCCACGGTTTTGTTTTTTTTTTTTTTTTTTATGACAATTTCTTTTTTTTTTTCCAGTTAATCCTAAATTGTAGTGCATCTTTTATACTTTTTCTTTTTTTTTTTTTTTTTTTTGGTTTTTGGGCCACACCCGGTGACGCTCAGGGGTTACTCCTGGCTATGCGCTCAGAAGTCGCTCCTGGCTTGGGGGACCATATGGGACGCCGGGGGATCGAACCGAGGTCCGTCCTGGGCTAGCGCAGGCAAGGCAGGCACCTTACCTCCAGCGCCACCGCCCGGCCCCTATACTTTTTCTTTTCTTTTTTTTTTTAACACCACCCATCACCAGTGCAACATTCCCATCACCAATGTCCCAAGTCTCCCTCCTCCCCACCCGACCCCCGCCTGTACTCTAAACAGGTTCTCAATTTCCCTCATACATTCTCATTATTAGGACAGTTCAAAATGTAGTTATTTATCCAACTAAACTCATCACTCTTTGTGATGAGCTTCCTGAGGTGAGCTGGAACTTCCAGCTCTTTTCTCTTTTGTGTCTGAAAGTTATTATTGCAAGAATGTCTTTCATTTTTCTTAAAACCCATAAATGTGTGAGACCATTCTGCGTTTTTCTCTCTCTCTCTGACTTATTTCACTCAGCATAATAGATTCCGTGTACATCCATGTATAGGAAAATTTCATGGCTTCATCTCTCCTGACAGCTGCATAATATTCCATTGTGTATATGTACCACAGTTTCTTTAGCCATTCGTCTGTTGAAGGGCATCTTGGTTGTTTCCAGAGTCTTGCTATGGTAAATAGTGCTGCAATGAATATAGGTGTAAGGAAGGGGTTTTTGTATTGTATTTTTGTGTTCCTAGGGTATATTCCTAGGAGTGGTATAGCTGGATCGTATGGGAGCTCGATTTCTAGTTTTTGGAGGAATCTCCATATCGCTTTCCATAAAGGTTGAACTAGACGGCATTCCCACCAGCAGTGGATAAGAGTTCCTTTCTCCCCACATCCCCGCCAACACTGTTTATTCTCATTCTTTGTGATGTGTGCCATTCTCTGTGGTGTGAGGTGGTATCTCATCGTTGTTTTGATTTGCATCTCCCTGATGATTAGTGATGTGGAGCACTTTTTCATGTGTCTTTTGGCCATCTGTATTTCTTCTTTGTCAAAGTGTCTGTTCATTTCTTCTCCCCATTTTTTGATGGGATTAGATGTTTTTTTCTTGTAAAGTTCTGTCAGTGCCTTGTATATTTTGGAGATTAGCCCCTTATCTGATGGGTATTGGGTGAATAGTTTCTCCCACTCAGTGGGTGGCTCTTGTATCTTGGGCACTATTTCCTTTGAGGTGCAGAAGCTTCTCAGCTTAATATATTCCCATCTGTTAATTTCTGCTTTCACTTGCTTGGAGAGTGCAGTTTCTTCCTTGAAGATGCCTTTAGCCTCAATGTCCTGGAGTGTTTTACCTACGTATTGTTCTATATATCTTATGGTTTTGGGGCTGATATCGAGGTCTTTAATCCATTTGGATTTTACCTTCGTACATGATGTTAGCTGGGGGTCTAAGTTCAATTTTTTGCAAGTGGCTACCCAGTTTTGCCAACACCACTTGTTGAAGAGGCTTTCTTTGTTCCCTTTAGGATTTTTTGCTCCTTTATCAAAAATTAGATGATTGTATGTCTGGGGAACATTCTCTGAGTATTCAAGCTTATTCCACTGATCTGAGGGCCTGTCTTTATTCCAATACCATGCTGTTTTGATAACTATTGCTTTGTAGTAAAGTTTAAAGTTGGGGAAAGTAATTCCTCCCATATTCTTTTTCCCAATGATTGCTTTAGCTATTCGAGGGTGTTTATTGTTCCAAATAAATTTCAAAAGTGCCTGGTCCACTTCTTTGAAGAATGTCATGGGTATCTTTAGGGGGATCGCATTAAATCTGTACAGTGCTTTGGAGAGTATTGCCATTTTAATGATGTTAATCCTGCCAATCCATGAGCAGGGTATATGCTTCCATTTCCGCGTGTCCTCTCTTATTTCTTGGAGCAGAGTTTTATAGTTTTCCTTGTATAGGTCTTTCACATTTTTAGTCAAGTTGATTCCAAGATATTTGAGTTTGTGTGACACTATAGTGAATGGAGTTGTTTTCTTAATGTCCATTTCTTCCTTATTAGTATTGGTGTATAGGAAGGCCATTGATTTTTGTGTGTTAATTTTGTAGCCTGCCACCTTGCTATATGAGTCTATTGTTTCTAGAAGCTTTTTGATAGAGTCTTTGGGGTTTTCTAAGTAGAGTATCATGTCATCTGCAAACAGTGAGAGCTTGACTTCTTCCTTTCCTATCTGGATTCCCTTGATATCCTTTTCTTGCCTAATCGCTATAGCGAGTACTTCCAGTGCTATGTTGAATAGGAGTGGTGAGAGAGGACAGCCTTGTCTTGTGCCAGAATTTAGAGGAAAGGCTTTCAGTTTTTCTCCATTGAGGACAATATTTGCCTCTGGCTTGTGGTAGATGGCCTTAACTATATTGAGAAAGGTTCCCTCCATTCCCATCTTGCTGAGAGTTTTGATCAAGAATGGGTGTTGGACATTGTCAAATGCTTTCTCTGCGTCGATTGATATGATCATGTGATTTTTATTTTTCTTGCTGTTGATGTTGTGTATTATGTTGATAGATTTACAGATGTTAAACCAGCCTTGCATTCCTGGAATGAATCCTACTTGATCGTAGTGGATGATCTTCTTAATGAGGCATTGAATCCTATTTGCCAGGATTTTGTTGAAGATCTTTGCATCTGCATTCATCAGCGATATTGGTCTGTAATTTTCTTTTTTCGTAGCATCTCTGTCTGGTTTAGGTATCAAGGTAATGTTGGCTTCATAAAAGCTATTTGGAAGTTTTCCTGTTTTTTCAATTTCATGAAAGAGTCTTGCCAGGATTGGTAGTTGTTCCTCTTGAAAGGTTTGAAAGAATTCATTAGTAAATCCATCTGGGCCTGGGATTTTGTTTTTGGGCAGACATTTGATTACTTTCTTAATTTCCTCAATAGTAATGGGTGTGTTTAGATATGCTACATCCTCTTTATTCAATCGTGGAAGATTATAAGATTCCAAAAATTTATCCATTTCTTCCAGGTTTTCATTTTTAGTGGCATAGAGTTTCTCAAAGTAGTTTCTGATTACCCTTTGAATCTCTACCATATCAGTAGTGATCTCTCCTTTTTCATTCCTAATACGAGTTATCAAGTTTCTCTCTCTTTCTTTCTTTGTTAGTTTTGCCAGTGGTCTATCAATCTTGTTTATTTTTTCAAAGAACCAACTTCTGCTTTCGTTGATCTTTTGGATGGTTTTTCTGGTTTCCACTTCATTGATTTCTGCTCTCAGCTTTGTTATTTCCTTCTGCCTCCCTATTTTTGGATCCTTTTGTTGAGCACTTTCTAATTCTATGAGCTGCGTCATTAAGCTATTCAGGTATGCCCCTTCTTCTTTCCTGATGTGTGCTTGCAAAGCTATAAATTTTCCTCTCAGTACTGCTTTTGCTGTGTCCCATAGGTTCTGATAAATTGTGTCTCCATTGTCATTTGTTTTCAGGAAGGTTTTGATTTCCTCTTTGATTTCATCTCGGACCCACTGATTATTCAGTATGAGGCTATTTAACTTCCAGGTGTTAAAATTTTTCTTCTGTGTCCCTTTGTAGTTTATATATAATTTCAGGGCTTTGTGGTCAGCAAAGGCAGCCTGCAAAATTTCTATCCTCTTGATATTATGGAGATATGTTTTGTGTGCTAACATGTAGTCTATCCTAGAGAATGTCCCATGTACATTAGAGAAAAATGTGTATCCAGGCTTCTGGGGGTGGAGTGTCCTGTATATATCTACTAGGCCTCTTACTTCCATTTCTCTCCTCAGGTCTAGTATATTCTTGTTGGGTTTCAGTCTGGTTGACCTGTCTAGTGTTGACAATGCCGTGTTGAGGTCTCCCACAATTATTGTGTTGTTATTGATATTATTTTTCAGATTTGTCAACAGTTGTATTAAATATTTTGCTGGCCCCTCATTCGGTGCATATATGTTTAGGAGGGTGATTTCTTCCTGCTGTACATATCCCTTGATTAATACAAAATGTCCATCGTCCCTTACTACTTTCCTAAGTATAAAGTTTGCATCATCTGATATTAATATGGCCACTCCTGCTTTTTTTGGGTGTTGTTTGCTTGGATGATTTTCCTCCAGCCTTTTATTTTGAGTCTATGTTTGTTCTGACTATTCAGGTGCGTTTCTTGTAGGCAGCAGAAGGTTGGATTGAGTTTTTTGATCCATTTAGCCACTCTTTGTCTCTTAACTGGTGCATTTAGTCCATTGGCATTGAGAGAAAGAATTGTCCTGGGAGTTAGTGCCATCTTTATATTAAAGTTTGGTGTGTCTGTTGGTAAGCCTTGTCTTAAAGTATGCCGTTCAGTTTTTCTTTTAAGAATGGTTTTGAGTCTGTGAAGTTTTTGAGCTGTTGTTTGTCTGTGAAACTATGTATTGTTCCTTCAAACCTAAAAGTGAGTTTTGCTGGGTGCAGTATTCTAGGCGAAGCATTTATTTCATTGAGTTTTGTCACTATGTCCCACCACTGCCTTCTGGCCTTGAGTGTTTCTGGTGACAGGTCTGCAGTAAATCTCAAGGATGTTCCCTTAAATGTAATTTCTCTTTTCGATCTTGCTGCTTTCAGAATTCTGTCTCTATCTATGGGATTCGTCATTGTGACTAGGATGTGTCTTGGGGTGTTTTTTCTGGGGTCTCTTTTAGTTGGCACTCTTCGGGCATGCAGGATTTGATCACATGTATTCATTATCTCTGGTAGTTTCTCTTTAATGATGTTCTTGACTGTTGATTCTTCCCGGAGATTTTCTTCCTGAGTCTCTGGGACTCCAATGATTCTTAAGTTGTTTCTGTTGAGCTTATCATAGACTTCTATTTTCATCTGTTCCCATTCTTTGAGTAATTTTTCCATTGTTTGATCATTTGCTTTGAGGCTTTTTTCCAATTTCTTCTGCTGTATGTAATTGTTATGTATCTCATCTTCCAGTGTACTGATTCTATCCTCAGCTGCTGTTAACCTGTGGGAAATCTCAAACATGTTTTTCTTCAATTCATCTACTGAGTTTCTCAGACCTGTTATTTGATCTGAAATTTCCGTTTGGAGTTTTCTCATTTCTATCTTCATATTCTCCTGATTCTTTTTAGTTTTCTCTTCTATACTTTGTTTGAGTTCTTTGAACATGTTCCATATTGCAACTCTAAACTCCTTATCTGAGAGACTGACTAGGTGGTTGATCATGTTCAAGTCATCAGAGTTGCCATCTTCATTCTCTATGTCTGGCACTGGCCCATGTTGTTTCCCCATTGTCACACTAGTACTGCGTGTTTTTCTATGTGTTGTGATTGTATTCATTGGCTAAATGCTGTGCACCGTTGCGAAGGGGAGCGGAGCAACCGTGCTCCTCTGGCTTCTCCCTTTCTGGGCGTGTCGACTCACCTCCACGGAAAGTTCACAGGAAGGCAGGCTGGCTGATGAGCCGCACCAAGGGTGAAATCAGGCCGAAAATGCAGGACAGCAGAGTAGAGAGGCAGAAGGGTGCTGGCATCTGAGATCCAGCGAAGTTCAGTGGCTCCTCCCTTTCTGGGCGTGTCGGCTCACCTCCACGGAAGGCTCACGGGAAGGCAGACTCCCCGGAAAGTTCACAGGAAGGCAGGCTGGCTGATGAGCCGCACCAAGGGTGAAATCAGGCCGAAAATGCAGGACAGCAGAGTAGAGAGGCAGAAGGGTGCTGGCATCTGAGATCCAGCGAAGTTCAGTGGCTCCTCCCTTTCTGGGCGTGTCGGCTCACCTCCACGGAAGGCTCACGGGGAGGCAGACTCCCCGGAAAGCTCACAGGAAAGCAGGCTGGCTGATGAGCCGCACCAAGGGTGAAATCAGGCCAAAAATGCAGGACAGCAGAGTAGAGAGGCAGAAGGGTGCTGGCATCTGAGATCCCGGGCCCGCAGTTTTTTAATCACAAATATTTGGTAAGCGAATAATGCAAATACTTTGCACCTAGCGCAGATGTCATTTCCACTGCACCTGCCCGCTGTCCCTTGCATTATCGGAGGCCTAAGGGAGTTAAGGGAGAGAAGTTTATTACAGAATTAGATTTTGTCATACCTTCATCATGACTTCATCAAAGCCTGCAGTAAAGAGAAAGATTGATGATGAGCACAGACAATTTTAGGAAAAGTGGGAGACGCAGTATTTCTTTGTTGAGTACAGGGCATCCCCACATGTCTTATTTGCTCAGAGAAAGTTGCAGTGCACAAGGAATACAACTTGAAATGCCATTATTCAACTAAACATGCTGAGGAATGTGCAAAATATCAAGGAAATGAGAGAGCCAAGCAAGTTGCCAGTCTTAAAGCATGTCTAATGAGGCAACAAGATTTCTTCAAGAAAGCAACCAAAGAGAATGTTGCATCAGTCGAAGCTAGTTACCTGGTTAGTGAGATGATTGCTAAGGCAGGAAAACCATTCACAGAAGAAAAGTTTGTTAAAAAATGCATGTTACAGGCTACAAGTATTATCTGTCCAGAAAAGAAAGGTCAGTTTAGCAAAATCAGCCTTTCTGCCAACACTGTGGCAGAGCGCATTTCTGACATTTATCATTAACTGTAAGAAAGCCAAATGTTTTGATGCATACTCAGTTGCTCTTGATGAGGACACAGATATAACAGACACTGCGCAGCTCACAATTTATGTTCGTGGTGTTGATTGCAATTTTGAATTGAAGAGGAGCTTCTCACAATAATTCCAATGCATGGCCAGACCACCGCTAATGAGATATTTTGGCATTTGTGTGATGCCTTTGAGAATGCAGGTTTGCCATGGAAGAGGTTTGTTGGAATAATAACCGATGGAGTGCCATCGATGACAGGGAGGAAAATGGACTGGTGGCACTTGTTCAAAAAAAAACTTCAAGAGGAGAGTGTAGAGAAGGCCATTGCTCTTCACTGCATTATCCATCAGTAGGCCCTTTGCAGTAAATGCCTGCCATGTGACAATGTGATGTCTGTTGTTGTGAAATGCATCAACCAAATCAGATCCAGGGGCTTAAAGCACAGGAGGTTCCATGCTTTTTTTTTTTTTTTTTTTTTTAGAGAAAATAGAGTCAGAATATGGAGATGTACTCTATTTCACTGAGGTATATTGGCTCAGCAGGGGAAATGTCCTGAAAAGATTTTTTTTTTTGGTTTTTGGGTCATACCTGGCATTGCTCAGGGGTTACACTTGGCTGTCTGCTCAGAAATAGCTCCTGGCAGGCACGGGGGATCATATGGGACACTAGGATTCGAACCAACCACCTTTGGTCCTGGATCAGCCGCTTGCAAGGCAAACGCCGCTGTGCTATCTCTCCGGGCCCTGAAAAAAATTTTTGAGTTGAGAGAAGAAGTGAAAGCCTTCATGGAGAAGGATGGGGATGCTCTTTCTGAGTTGAGTGATCACAAATGGCTCATGGACTTAGCTTTTCTTGTTGACAACACACATAAGCTGAATGTACTAAACAAGATGTTACAAGGCCTGGGGCAGCTTATCAGTGCTGCCTATGACAATGTGAGAGCATTCTCCACAAAACCTGTGTTATGGAAATCCCAGCTCTCTCAGACAAACCTTTGCCATTTCCCACCATGCAAGGAACTTGTGGATGCAGGCATACCATTCAGTGGTGAGAAATATGTTGATGCTATTTTTAAGCTAGAGAAGGAATTTGATCACAGATTTGCAGACTTCAAAAAGCACAGAGCCACTTTCCAAATTTTTGTGGACCCCTTTTCCTTTGATGTGCAAGATGCCCCTCTTGTGCTTCAAATGGAGCGCATTGACCTGCAGTGCAACTCTGATCTCAAAACCAAGTTTAGGGAGATTAGTGGAAAAGCAGACATGCATGGGCAATTTTTGAGAGAATTGCCCCCCAGCTTCCCTGAGCTTTCCCGAATGTTCAAGTGTACCATGTACCTTTTTGGGAGCACATATTTGTGTGAAAAGTTATTCTCCACATTGAACTTCAATAAGTCAAAGTACAGGTCTAGACTTAATGATGATCATCTTCAAGCCATACTGAGGGTCTCAACTGCTTCCTCTCTAAAGCCAAATGTGGTTCATATTTGTGAGAAGAAGCACTGTCAAGTGTCTGGCAGCAAGGAATAGGCAAAAGATGCCATGTTCAGAAGAACTGTTCATGATCTTCACTGAATGTTCTATTCATGTTCAGAAGAAATAATTAAAACTGTTAATAATGAAGTTTGAGGATTTTTTTTTTGAAATCCCATATGTGTCTCTGCCTCACCCCGACTTTGCCTCCTACGGCCCCCAGGTAAATTGAGTTTGAGGCCCTTGATTTAGAGACTACTGCAGGGCCAGAGAGATTGTAAAGTGGGGAGGATGTTTGACTTGCATGCTGCTGACCCGGGTTCAATATGGTCCACCTCATCACCTCCAGGAGTAACTAAAGCCCTGAGTGATTGAGAGAGATAGAGATAGAGAGAGAGACTACTGCAATTAGCGTAATGATGGAGTGAAGGAGAGGATCCTATATGTTCTTTGGAAGTGGGATAAAAGTCTCTGCTTTAGAAGTAAAATGAGGAGAAAACTCAGAGTGAAAGAGAGAAGGTAGAAAGTAATGAAGGTAAGAAAGAGAGAGAACATGCTTTTCAAAAATGGGAGATAGGTTTGGTCAATTCCACACAATCTCTTAAAATATGGAAGAGATTATACTTCTCTAATATACATATATATAGATAATGGGTATTTGGGTCATATTGTCATAAAAGTTAACATTTCATCTTTTATTTTTTGGTTTTTGTTTTTGAGCTATACCTGTTGGCATTCAGGGATTACTACTAATGCTGCACTTTGAAATTACTCCTGGCAGGCTCAGGATACAATATGGGTTGCGGAGATTGAGCCTGGATTGGCCGTGTGCAAGACAATGGCCCTACCCACTGTGCTATTGCTCCAGCCCCCAAATGGTTTTTGGGTCACCCCCAGCAGTGCTCAGGGGTTACTCCTGACTCCATGCTCAGAAATCGCTCCTGGCAGTTTCAGGGAGCCATATGGGATGCCGGGATTTGAACCAATGACCTTTTGCATGAAAGGCAAATGCCTTACCTCCATCCTATCTCTCCGGCCCCCCTCATCTTTCTTCCTTTCTTTCTTCCTTCCTTTCTTTTTTTTTCTTTTTTATTGTAAGAATTTATTCAAGAGACAAAACTGATTAACATAATGAGGTAAACTAACATAACATAATATAGTGACCTAACATAACATATAATATAATTGATATAATAATAATACATGCAAGTCAAAGAAAGTTTCTGATTAAAAACACATTTTTTCCATAATGGCTTACATATCTTTTACAGTAGTATTTTAGGTACATATTAACATTGAGTCAGGGGAATACCCATCACCAACTATGTCCTCCCCCTATTCCAGTTCCCTTTCTAAAACCCATATACCCCATCATCACCCCCCGGACTGCTAGAGTAGGTGGACCCCTCTTTGTCTGGCTTACTATTAGTGATCACATACCTGTTTGGTCCTGGAACCTTCCCTTGTTTCCCCCTCTATTTAAGAGGCAGAGCTAGAAAAATTGAGGTATGTGGCTTTGTTTGAAGGCAAGAAAAGCAATAGAATGGGGTACAAAATAAGAGGAAAAAAAAGTCAAAAGTCAAATACGCTGAAATGGGCTGAGTCCCTCTAGAGGCTTCCAACCTCAGTTTGAAAGAGGATGTGAAAAAGGTAACTGAAATACCATAACAATACAGAAAAAAATACCGAATTAAATAACCAGTGAGCACTACAGCAACAAAGACAGGCACCACAAAATAGTCTCAGTTCTGAAATCAAATTATGCTCGAGTGCAAAAAGAAAGAGAAAGACAAGGCAAAATAAAATAAAATAATATTGGAGACATCAACGGTTGTGGGGAGCCGAGCTGATGGAACCTAGAACAAAGGTGCCTCAGAAATCCCTGACCTTGTTACCCACGTGACCAGAGGCACCCATGCCCTGAGGACAAAGGAAATAGACAAACACTAAAGTAAATTCAAAGCATTTGAATACATCCAGCCAGAAAGAAAATTATAGAGCAACTTGCCTTTGTGTTAGCAAAAGATTATTGTTTACAGCTGATGTTTTTATTTATGCTTGCTGAGTAAAATTTATAAGACCCTGTTTGGATCTTGTACTTTCAGTGTAAACTTGTGCTTTCAGTACAAACATGTGCTCAGGTCTACCTCTTTACCCCTCCCTATTACCTGCCCCCAGCTTATGCTAATGAGTGCTTACAATTGTAATTGGTGGAAAACCTGTAACATCCCCTAATGTATTTCGCCCTTAAAAGCTGATCTCCCTGGCAATAAATCCCTTTTGAACAGCATGCGTTGTCTTGAGGATTTTTCTTACTAACTTCTCAAGTTTTCGTCACAGATTGGACCTGCTCGAGTAAACCCGCAAATTACTAGCGACCCTCATTCCTACACCCCCTCGGGTTGGGAGTCCCGCACCGAAGGTTGCAAACAGTAATCTCCACACCAAAATAAAGACGTCAAAAAAATCGATCAATCAATAAATAAACATGTGGAAAAATGATTGTTTTGTGCTTTTTCCCCCTCTTTTTCTTTACCCCCCTGCATAGGCACAGTAACTATTGGGGATATTGTAGAGAGAATTGTCTTGACATAGGTGATGCAGGGTTTCTCCACCCCTGAAGCATATTGTCATGGGATTAACTCTGGACTCCTTGCATGATCATTTACTCTCCCCTTACTGCTTTCGTGGTGTGTGGAAGACTTCTGCTTTGTCTTGGATGGTAAAATCAGACCTCTGTTTCTAGAGATCTTGGTGACTGTGCAGCTCAGGGAATGGAGTTTATGAAGTCTTTCTTTGTGGTTCTAGCAGTTGTTTCTTCAGTGTCGTTTTAATCCATCTTCTGTAGTTGGTGTTCTTGGTCGTTATGTTGCTCCTAGACTGGAGCCTGGGATAAAGTCTTTCGTTATATTTCTAGAAGACCCGTTCAGTTGCGGTTGTCTCAGTCAAACTTCTGGAATTGGAGCTCTTGTTTGTTGAACAGATCGTATACCAAAAGCCAGGCTAGAGTTTTTTGTTACTGTTGTTGTTGGTCCCTGGATGCGTACTGTTCAATTTTGGTTGCAACAACCAGTATATAGCGATCTTGGCTTTTGCACATATCAAAGGGTGACCTGTTTTCTGATTTTGTCTTATCGATAGCTGATGAGGGAGGACAACTTGCTCTTAGATCAAGTTGTTCCCATTTCCTCCTTGTCAGGTTATCAATTTAGGACTGGCTTATGTTGGTGTCAGAGCAGCATTGTAAATGCCCTGGAAGGGATTTGGTTCCTTGAGCTGTTGCGGAGAACTATGTCGTATCTATGTCTGGGATCCAGGAGTTAAGGCTGAACGGTCAGTGTCTAGTTCCCTGGAGCCTAAGTTGTTTCCACATGACATACATTCAGGGTGGGAGATGTCCCTGTGTTGTAAACAAGTATGAGTTCTTTTTTTTTTCTTTTTTCTTTTTGGTTTTTGGGCCACACCTGGTGACGCTCAGGGGTTATGCCTGGCTATGCGCTCAGAAGTTGCTCCTGGCTTGGGGGGACCATATGGGAAACCAGGGGATCAAACCGCAGTCCATCCAAGGCTAGCGCAGGCAAGGCAGGCACCTTACCTCTAGCACCACTGCCTGGCCCCAAGTATGAGTTCTTATCCCCAGTAGATAAGAGCTTGTTTTTATACGTACAATTTCCCCTTTGTTTAATATGTCTTTGCAGGAGGAAGTGGTGCTACCTTATATTGCTGGTGGATTTGGGGGGGTGGAGAGAAAAGAAACCAGACTCCCGACAAAAATTAAGAATATATATACTCACACATATCTAAAGGAAAAAAAGTTTCTTTAAAAAAAAAAAAAGATTAGGGCCCGGAGAGATAGCACAGCGGCATTTGCCTTGCAAGCAGCTGATCCAGGACCAAAGGTGGTTGGTTCAAATCCTGGTGTCCCATATGGTCCCCCGTGCCTGCCAGGAGCTATTTCTAAGCAGACAGCCAGTAGTAACCCCTGAGCACCGCCAGGTGTGACCCCAAAACAAAACAAAACAACAAAACAAAACAACAAAACAACAAAAAAGATTAAATAAAAGATGTAATTAAAGGGATAAAGTGGGGCCAGGAGAGACAGCATGGAGATCAGGCATTTGTCCTTTCTGTAGAAGGGCAGTGGCTCAGAACCTGGCATCCTAAATGGTCCCCCTTGCCCTCCAGGGACGTGCTCCAAGCATAGAGCCAGGAGCACCCTCCGAGCGCTGCCAAAAGTGACCCAAAAGAAACAAAAACAAATCAAATCCAATAAAAAACTAAAACAAGGGAAAACAAACAAAAGAAACTAACAAGAATAAAAAAGAAAAGAAAAAAGAAACAAAGAAAAGGGGGAGAAAGTGATACAGGAGATCACTTTACATTTAGGAGAAACAGGATAAGAGGTAGTGTTATATAGGTTTATACTTATGATGAAAGAATAGGGTTTCCCCTTGTCTTTTGAGATTTCCTTGTGAGGTGTGGGGTCCAGGCAGGGAGGTGTTGGGTAGAGTTCTTGCAGTGGGGGTCCTTTGGAGCTAGTTCCGGTATCAAGCCACAGTCCACAGGTGATTAGGAGGGCCACACTGCATGAGTCTGTCAGGGTGTTGGTTTTATTTTCTTGCCAGGAACGAGGTGAGAGGGTGTCTCTTCACTTGGGTAGTGGGTACTAGCTCGTTGTGGTAGGAGGTCTTTCTTGGTGCCTAGTGGATTAAGAGCTGAGGGTGAAGAGTTAGAGTGTGGTGGGGATATCGGGGGTGGGATTGAGGGGTGAAGGGATAATCGGTTTTCTGGAGGAGGGAGAGGGGATAGTATATGGGAGGGGTTACATAGGGTATAGGTATGAGTTGTTTGTGATTTAGGTTTGTCCCTTAAGGAGAATTCCTGTCTCTGTGTACTCCTGCACACATATAAACATATAGAAGTTAGCTTAGGTGTATATTAATGTAGAGAGGTGTGGAATGAAAGAGGTGCGCTGAGTACTAAGTATAGTACTTATAAGGAAAGGAAACATTTAATAGATCAACTTTTGGGTATGTATAGGTTTCATGTCTCGAGTACTGACCATTATGTTAGTGAGGTCTATCTATATAGGTGTTTACCTTTTTCAGTTTTGTCCACAGCACCCTATATATCCGCATTCCTTTCCTATAGAGGAGGTAACCATGTGGTTTTTATTTGACATAGATTGAGTTGATGAGAGTGAGGAGGAGTCTTCCTTCCTTCCTTCCTTCCTTCCTTCCTTCCTTCCTTCCTTCCTTCCTTCCTTCCTTCCTTCCTTCCTTCCTTCCTTCCTTCCTTCCTTCCTTCCTTTTCTCCCTCCCTTTCTTTCTTCCTTTTTTCCTTCCTTCCTGACCACACCCAGTAACGCTCAAGGGTTACTCCTGGCTATGCGCTCAGAAGTTGCTCCTGGCTTGGGGGACCATATGGGATGCCGGGGGATCGAACCGCAGTCCATCCAAGGCTAACGCAGGCAAGGCAGGCACCTTACCTCTAGCGCCACCACTCGGCCCTCTTCTTTCTTTCTTTCTTTCTTTCTTTCTTTCTTTCTTTCTTTCTTTCTTTCTTTCTTTCTTTCTTTCTTTCTTTCTTTCTTTCTTTCTTTCTTTCTTTCTTTCTTTCTTTCTTTCTTTCTTTCTTTCTTTCTTTCTTTCTTTCTTTCTTTCTCTCTCTCTCTCTCTCTCTCTTCCTTCCTTCCTTCCTTCCTTCCTTCCTTCCTTCCTTCCTTCCTTCCTTCTTTCTTTCTTTCTTTCTTTCTTTCTTTCTTTCTTTCTTTCTTTCTTTCTTTCTTTCTTTCTTTCTTTCTTTCTTTCTTTCTTTCTTTCTTTCTTTCTTTCTTTCTCTCTCTCTCTCTTTCTTTCTTTCTTTCTTTCTTTCTTTCTTTCTTCTTTCTTTCTTTCTTTCTTTCTTTCTTTCTTTCTTTCTTTCTTTCTTTCTTTCTTTCTTTCTTTCTTTCTTTCTTTCTTTCTCTCCCTCCCTTCTTTCTTTCTTTCTTTCTTTCTTTCTTTCTTTCTTTCTTTCTTTCTTTCTTTCTTTCTTTCTTTCTTTCTTTCTTTCTTTCTTTCTTTCTTTCTTTCTTTCTTTCTTTCTTTCTTTCTTTCTTTCTTTCTTTCTTTCTTTCTTTCTTTCTTTCTTTCTTTCTTTCTTTCTTTCTTTCCTCCTCCTCCCTCCCTTCTTTCTTTCTTTCTTTCTTTCTTTCTTTCTTTCTTTCTTTCTTTCTTTCTTTCTTTCTTTCTTTCTTTCTTTCTTTCTTTCTTTCTTTCTTTCTTTCTTTCTTTCTTTCTTTCTTTCTTTCTTTCTTTCTTTCTTTCTTTCTTTCTTTCTTTCTTTCTTTCTTTCTTTCTTTCTTTCTTTCTTTCTCTCTCTCTCTTTCTTTCTTTCGTTCTCTTTCTTTCATTATTTCTTTCTTTCATTATTTTTTCTCTTCTATCTTTCTTTTTCACACCCTAGAGTGTGATCTGGTGATTGGATATTGGATTATTCCCTACTTGGTATTTCTCTTCCACCCTACAGTGGGGCCTGATTCTTGTCAGTAAAAGCAGAGGTCTGCGGAAGGCAGAGGCTCATTTTTTGGCCTTCTTTCACTGAGCTGTGTTCCTTCATAGGAACAGAAAACTTGGGTGGTTGGATTTCTTGCTTGAGTAATGAATTTCCTGAACTCGTTCTTGTACCTTTCACTGTGTGGATTATTTTCTGCATCATCCTTTGCTTCCTGACCCAAATCTCACTAGATCCTCATTTTGGAGGCTGGGGCTCTGGTTATTCTTCTTGATTTTTTTTCTCACAAAAAACACAAAAAAATTTTGTGCATGGTTTAGTAGATTGCCACTATATCACATAAATTTATTATTTCCAATAATTTTTTAATGGAGCCTGTAGATTTTTTAAAAATATCTATATCATGTCACCTACAAATATTTATAGTTTAACTTCTTTTCCAAATTGAAGTCCTTTTATTTCCTTTTTTGAGGACATTTCTCAATCATTTTTATGAATTTTATCTTGATGCTAAAACCAAAGAGCAAAAAATTGTAAAAAGAGAAACAGAAAGAAGAAATTGGGGCTGAACTGATAGTACAGCAGGCAAGGGCAGCCTTGTACTTGGTCACCCAGATTTGATACCTGTTTCATGCAGTCAACCCAGGTTTGAGCCCCATACCCCAGAGTCTCATTAGGAGTGATTTCTGAATGGAGTACCAGGAGTAATCTCTGAGTACTGCCAAGCATGGCTTTCAAACAAAGAAAAAAAATTTAAAAAACTACAGAACAATATCCCTCATGAAAATAGACACAACAATCCTTAACAAAATATTGGCAAATAGAATTCATCAATATACAGAAACATTGGAGCTGGAGAGATAGCACAGTGGTGTTTGCCTTGCAAACAGCCGACCCAGGACCTAAGGTGGTTGGTTCGAATCTCGGCGTTCCATATTGTCCCCTGTGCCTGCCAGGAGTAACCCCTAAGCACTTCCGGGTGTGGCCCCAAAACCAATTATATATATATATATATATATATATATATATATATATATACACACACACACACACACACACACACACACACACACACAGAAACTTTAAGTATTATGTCATGGCCAACCATGCTGCCAAGACTCTTTTAATAGCATAAAAACCAACCCATACACCTACCATATCAATAGGCTATAGAAGTTTTTCTTATTGTTTCTTCTAAAAGTTTTATGCTCTGCCTTTAACCTGTGATTAATTTTGAGTTAATTTTTGTGTTGTTTTTGGTCATGCTCAAATAGTGCTCAGGGACTACTCCCTATGTGGCACTCAGGGATTGCTCCACCATGTCCAGGGGACCATATAGAGCTAAGAACAGAAACCCAGGCTTTAGTATGCCAAATGTGCCTACAACTCCTTGAGTTATGGTTTGTGCTTTTTGTGGGGTAGGGGAAGAGGAACTGAGAAGACAGGGGACTATCATGGAATGGGAGGCTGGCAGGGCACACAGATGGGGAGAGTCTTGGGAAAATTCTCCACATTACATTTATAGGGAACTGAACACCTCACTGGTTCTTTAAAAAATCATCATGGGTTGGCGACCATTTGTTGAGTCAATATCTGAATTGAAAGGGTGACTATATCCAAGAAATAAGTTAGGGAAAAGCCTCAGGATACTCCTGAGCATGCTGACTTGAAGACCAGGCAGCAGGTTTTTTTTTTTTTTTATTGCTGACCCATCCATTCTAGGAACTGGTCTGGTCTCAGCAGATGAAGCCTTGGGGCATTGGGTTGTTGGACCTTGAGGTAGTGCAGGGGTAGAGGTGAGGTAAGAGGCTTTCTGTCTGTAGGAGGTTGTCAGGAAGTGGTGGCTGGTCAGGAGCTTCTTAGAGGAACCTTCTTTGGGAATGAGCAAAGTGGTAAAAATCTGAGGGCAGCTTTATTCAGGACTCTGTCTCTGAACCCAGTTTGCTCTTCACTGCATGTGTTCTCCCAAGCACAGATCCAGCAGGAAGCCCCGAATACCACCAGATGTGTCCCCAAAACACAACAGCAACAACAACAACTCAGTAAAAATGGAAGCCCACACCTACCATGGGCCCAGAGAATTTTTTTCTGATATTTTTATAGTCCACACCCAGCCAGTTATGTGTGAACTGGCTGGGTGAACTTGGTGAACTGGCTCTGAGCTTAGCAAACACTCCTGAAGGAGCTTGGGGGGACCTATGCAGTGCTAGAGATTGACTGTATGCAAGGAAAGCACCTTACCTGATGTATTATCTCCAACCCAGAGATTTTTTTAAATTTTGTTGAAGCCATTATGATTTGCAAAGTCTTTTACAGTTGGATTTCAGAATACAATGCATCAGGGCCAATTCTATTACCAGTGTTGACCTCCCTCCACCGATATTCCCATTCTATGCCACCACCCTTTGCTCCCTGGACTGCCAATATAACAGGTCTATTTTAAGTTTAGATTGTTATAGTTTGGGTCTCTTGATTCTATTGTTGTGACGTTGGCTCGGATATTTAGTTCTGTCATTTCTTTTTATTTTCACCATGCACCTGGACCACTTGGACCCTGGCCTTCATCCTCCTCCCCCGTCTTCTTCTTCTTCTTCTTCTTCTTCTTCTTCTTCTTCTTCTTCTTCTTCTTCTTCTTCTTCTTCTTCTTCTTCTTCTTCTTCTTCTTCTTCTTCTTCTTCTTCTTCTTCTTCTTTCTTCTTCTTCTTCTTCTTCTTCTTCTTCTTCTTCTTCTTCTTCTTCTTCTTCTTTCTTCTTCTTCTTCTTCTTCTTCTTCTTCTTCTTCCTTCTTCTTCTTCTTCTTCTTCTTCTTCTTCTTCTTCTTCTTCTTCTTCTTCTTCTTCTTCTTCTTCTTCTTCTTCTTCTTCTTCTTCTTCTTCTTCTTCTCCTCCTCCTCCTCCTCCTCCACCTGGTGGTGCTCAGAGTTTACTCCTGGCTCTGTGCTCAGAAATCACTCCTGGCAGGCACCAGGGATCATATGGGATGCCGGGATTCGAATCACTGTTGGTCCTGGGTTGTCTGCTTGCAAGTCAAACGCCCTACCATTGTGCCATCTCTTGGGACCCTTTATCTCCCCTTCTTAATTTTATTGAAAAATGCAGAAATATGAGGTAAAACAAAGCAATTTGTGTCTCAAGGTCTTATGAAAAAGGTGGGTGTCCCTATCTAAAAATAAAAAAGGGTTGTATAGGTGCAGCAAAAGTTGGGAAAAACTGAAAAAATAAATCTTTGGTCTAAAAATAGGGTGCCCTGGGCCAGAGAGATAGCATGGAGGTAAGACATTTGCCTTTCATGGAGAAGGTCAATGGTTCAAATCTCAGCATCGCATGTGGTCCCCCGAGCCTGCCAGGAACGATTTCTGAGTGTGGAGCCAGGAATAACACTTGAGTGCTGCCCGGGGTGACCCAAAAACGAAAAATAAAATAGGGTACTTTTATTTATGAAACATCTTGCCAGCAGACCAAGTACAGGTTTCAGCATACTAAGTTGTCTAACTCCAAAGTCTTTCTTCATGGTCCCAGGAAAAGTTCTCAATCACGGTTGTCACAGTCAGGCTTCAGTAATTAGAGATCTTGGTTTTTGCACATTTCCTAGGTCAGTGGTAGGCAACTTTTTTTTTTTATAAACTGAGCCAAATCTCACCAAAACCACGATTGAAATTAATTTTGAGAGCCACATTTTCTTTTCTTTTTCTTTCTTTTTTTTTTTTTTTTGTTCTTGTTGTTGTTTGTTTTTGGCAGTGCTCAGGGGTTACTCCTGGCTCTAGCTCAGAAATCACTCCTGGTAGGCTCTAGGGACCATATGGGATGCTAGAATTCAAGCCACCAACCTTCTGCATAAGAGGCAAACAGCCTTACCTCCATGCTATCTCTCCGGCCCCGAAAGCCGCATTTTTAAAACTAAAAATACATAGGATGGTACACTGTTTTTAGTTTCAATAAGTTTTTATTGAGAATATTCTGCATGCAAGTATCCATATAGGTCAGGAGGATACAAATAATACAATAAATAAACCAAAAACTTTAGAATGATATTATTTATTGATAACGTTAAATTCCATAAAATTTGCCTTACAATGTAGAGAAAAATTACATCCTGAATGACTGACAAAGTCACAAACTAATGTGAACATTGGCCTTGCATTTCCTTGGATAGTTTGAGTAAGTGAGGTTTGTATGTTGTTGTTTTTAATTTTAGGCATGATTCCAGGTTCTCATCGGTGAGATGATTTCTCAATTTACTCTTGATAAGATTCATGCTTGAAAATGATTGTTCACATAAATATGTAGACCCAAACAAGGAAAGAACAGCAAACGCTACTCTTCTAGTTGATTATATGAGTCAGGAATACTATTCCAGGTGTTAAAAATCAACGTATCTTCCTTCTCCAGGTCTTTCAAAGCAAACCACTTGTGCTGTGAACTAAGTTTCCATTTGTGTTTCTCCAATCTTTCTGAATTAGCACAAAGACGTTCAAATTTCGAGCTCCACAGTTCTTTTTTTTTTTAATCCAGAAATTGCATTTCAAAGTTGCCAATGTCGATATTAAAGGGAGAAAAATTTAATTCCCTTACAGTGGCATCCAGAGGCTTTTTTTTTTTAACAAAGGCCAATGTCACTTTGCTGTTTCTGAAATCCTGAAACCTCTTGAGAAAAGCTTCCCTCATATTTAAAAGTGCTGTTTTAAAATAGGTAATGTCAATATCAGAATTATTTTCTTGCCGATGTTTCAACAGGCTTGAAAGGTGAATCAAAGTTTCTCTGCCAAATCTTGAGCAAAAACAGATAATTTGTTTTCAAACAAAATAACTTCTTTCGGAGGTGTGTGTTTTCTGTTGGAGTTGTGGATTGTGCTGGTTTCTTTAGCTTGGCAGACATTTGGGGACTTCTCCTGGCATCCCCTGATGGCTTGCCTCGGCTGAGGTGAGTGTTTGGGGGCCGGAGCGCGGCCGCTCCGCTGCGCTTCTCGGCTGCTCCGCTGCGCTTCTCGGCCGCTCCGCTGCGCTTCTCGGCCGCTCCGCTGCGCTTCGCGGCCGCGCACTCCACCTAGCCAATGAGTACCACCACAACACATAGAAAAACCCACAGCGTAAGCGTGACAATGGGGAGACTACGCAGACCAACTTCAACCATAGAGAATGAAGATGGAAACTCTGATGACCCAACAATGACCAACTACCTAAGCAGTCTTTCAGAAATGGAGTTTAGAGACGAAATATGGAGGTTGCTAACAGATATCAAAGAAAGTATAAATCAGAACACTAATAAAAATCAAGAGAATATGAAGATAGAAATCAGAAAACTCCAAACTGAAATATCAGATCAGATAACAGGTCTGAAAAACTCAGTAGACGAATTGAAGAACATAATGGATGAGCTTTCCAACAGGTTAACAGCAGCTGAGGATAGAATTAGTGCTTTAGAAGACGAGATGCATAACAACTTTACACAGCAGAAGAGATTGGAAAAAAGCCTCAAATCAAATGATCAGACAATGGAAAATTTACTCAAAGAATATGAGAAGATGAAAATAGAAGTCTTTGATAAGCTCAACAGAAACAACTTTAGAATCATTGGAGTTCCAGAGACCCAAGAAGAAAATCTTCAGGAAGAATCAATGGTTAAGAACATCATCATAGAGAAACTACCAGAGCTAAAGAAAACATGTGACCAAATCCTGCATGCCCGAAGAGTACCAGCTAAAAAAGACCCCAGTAGAAACACCCCAAGACACATCCTAGTCACCATGATGAAACCCACCGATAGAGATAGAATACTGCAAGCAGCAAGATCGAAAAGGGAAATTACATTCCAGGGAGCATCCTTGAAATTTACAGCATACCTGTCACCAGAAACACTCAAGGCTAGAAGGCAGTGGTGGGACGTAGTGGCAAAACTCAATGAAATAAATGCTTCGCCAAGAATATTGCACCCAGCAAAACTAAGTTTCAGGTTTGACGGATGTATACACGGCTTCACAGATAAACAACAGCTCAAAATCTTTGCAGACTCAAAACCAGCCTTAAAAGAAAAACTGAAAGATCTACTCTAAAAACAAGACAGAACAAAAAACACACCAAACTTCTACACAAAGATGGCGATAAATCCCATGACAATTATTTCTCTCAATGTCAATGGACTAAATGCACCAGTTAAGAGGCACAGAGTGGCGAAATGGATCAAAAAACTGAAGCCAACCTTCTGCTGTCTACAAGAAACACACCTGAATAGTCAGAATAAACATAGACTCAAAATCAAAGGCTGGAGGAAAATCATTCAAGCAAACAACACCCTTAAAAAAGCGGGGGTGGCCATACTAATATCAGATGACACAAACTTTATACTCAGAAAAGTTGTAAGGGACAAAGATGGATATTATGTACTAATCAAGGGATTTGTACAGCAAGAAGAAATCACTCTCCTAAACATATACGCACCGAACGAGGGTCCAGCAAAGTATTTGATACAATTGTTAACAAATCTGAAGAAGGATATCAATAATAACACAATAATTGTGGGAGACCTCAACACAGGCTTGTCAACACTTGATAGGTCAACCAAATGGAAACCCAACAAAAATATACTAGACCTGCAAAGAGAAATGGATGAAAGAGGCCTAGTAGATATATATAGGGCACTCTATCCTCAGAAACCTGGATACACATTCTTTTCCAATGTACATGGATCATTCTCCAGGATAGATCACGTGCTGGCACATAAAACATACCTCCATAAAATAAAAAAGATAGACATTTTGCAGGCTGCCTTTGCTGACCACAAGGCTCTGAAGTTAGATGTGAACTGCAAAGGGACACAGAATTAAAAATTTAACACCTGGAAGTTAAACAGCCTCATACTCAATAACCAGTGGGTCCGAGATGAAATCAAGGAGGAAATCAAAAGGTTCCTGGAAACAAATGACAATAAAGACACAAACTATCAGAACTTATGGGACACAGCAAAAGCAGTACTGAGAGGAAAATTTATAGCTTTGCAAGCACACATCAGGAAGGAAGAAGGAGCTTACCTGAGTAGCTTAATGACACAGCTAATAGAACTAGAAAGTGCTCAACAAAAGGACCCAAAAATAGGGAGACAGAAGGAAATAACAAAGCTGAGAGCAGAAATCAACGAAGTGGAAACCCAAAAAACAATCCGAAAGATCAACGAAAGCAGAAGTTGGTTCTTTGAAAAAATAAACAAGATTGATAGACCATTGGCAAAACTCACAAAGCAAAAGAAAGAGAGAAACTTGATAACACGTATTAGAAGTGAAAAGGGGGAGATCACTACAGATACTGCAGAGATTCAAAGGGTATTCAGAGAATACTTTGAGAAACTCTATGCCACTAAATATGAGGACCTGGAAGAAATGGATAAATTTCTGAACTCATATAACCTTCCACGGTTGAATAAAGAAGAGGTAGCATATCTAAACACCCCCATCACTATTGAGGAAATTAAAACTGTAATAAAAAATTTACCCAAAAACAAAAGCCCAGGCCCTGATGGATTCACGAATGAATTCTTTCAAACCTTTCAAGAGGAACTACTACCAATTCTGGCCAGGCTCTTTTATGAAATCAAAAAAACAGGAATACTTCCAAATAGCTTTTATGAAGCCAACATCACCTTAATACCAAAACCTGATAGAGATGCTGCCAAAAAGGAAAATTACAGACCAATATCCCTGATGAACACAGATGCAAAGATCCTCAACAAAATCCTGGCGAACAGGATCCAGTGCCTCATCAAGAAGATCATTCACTTTGATCAAGTAGGTTTCATCCCAGGAATGCAAGGATGGTTTAACATCCGTAAATCTATCAATATAATACACAACACAAACAACAAAAAAAATAAAAATCACATGGTCATATCAATAGACGCAGAAAAAGCATTTGATAAGGTTCAACACCCATTCTTGATGAAAACTCTCAGCAGGATAGGAATAAAAGGAACCTTTCTCAATATAGTCAAAGCCATCTACCAGAAGCCAGTGGCAAATATTATCCTCAATGGAGAAAAACTAAAATCCTTTCCTCTAAATTCTGGTACAAGACAAGGCTGTCCTCTCTCACCACTCCTATTCAACATAGCACTGGAAGTACTTGCTATAGTGATTAGGCAAGAAAAAGATATCAAGGGAATCCAGATAGGAAAGGAAGAAGTCAAGCTCTCACTGTTTGCAGATGACATGATACTCTACTTAGAAAACCCTAAAGACTCTACCAAAAAGCTTCTAGAAATAATAGATTTGTATAGCAAAGTGGCAGGATACAAAATTAACACACAAAAATCAATGGCCTTTTTATACACTAATAATGATAGGGAAGAAATGGACATTAAGAGAACAATCCCATTCACATTAGTTCCACACAAACTCAAATATCTTGGAGTCAACCTGACTAAAGATGTGAAGGATCTATACAAAGAAAACTACAAAACACTGCTCCAAGAAATAAGAGAGGACACGCAGAAATGGAAACACATACCATGCTCATGGATTGGCAGGATCAACATCATTAAAATGGCAATACTTCCAAAAGCATTGTACAGATTTAACGTGATTCCTCTAAAGATACCCATGACATTTTTCAAAGAAGTGGATCAAATACTTCTGAAATTCATCTGGAACAACAAACAACCTCGAATAGCTAAAGCACTCCTTGGGAAAAGGAATATGGGAGGCATTACTTTCCCCAATTTTAAGTTGTATTACAAAGCAACAGTTATAAAAACAGCATGGTATTGGAATAAAAACAGACCCTCAGATCAGTGGAATAGGCTTGAGTACTCAGAGAAGGTTCCTCAGACATATAACCACCTTGTTTTTGATAAAGGAGCAAGAAATCCTAAATGGAGCAGGGAAAGCCTATTCAACAAGTGGTGTTGGCATAACTGGTTAGCCACTTGCAAAAAAGCGAACTCAGACCCACAGCTAACACCATGTACAAAGGTAAAATCCAAATGGATTAAAGACCTTGATATCAGAACTGAAACTATAAGGTATATAGAACAACATGTAGGTGAAACACTCCAGGACATTGAAACTAAAGGCATCTTTAAGGAGGAGACAACACTTTCCAAGCAAGTGGAAGCAGAGATAAACAGATGGGACTATATTAAGCTGAAAAGCTTCTGCATCTCAAAGGAAATAGTGCCCAGAATACAAAGGCCACCCACTGAGTGGGAAAAATTATTCACCCAATACACATCAGATAAAGGGCTAATATCCAAAATTTACAAGGTACTGACAGAACTATACAAGAAAAAAACAACTAAACCCATCAAAAAATGGGGAGAAGAAATGAACAGACACTTTGAAAAAGAAGAAAGGCAAATGGCCAAAAGGCACATGAAAAGATGTTCAACATCACTAATCGTCAGGGAGATGCAAATCAAAACTACTATGAGGTACCACCTCACGCCACTGAGATTGGCACACATCACAAAAAAGGAAAACAAGCAGTGCTGGCGGGGATGTGGAGAGAAAGGAACTCTTTTTCACTGCTGGTGGGAATGCCGTCTAGTACAACCTTTATGGAAAGCGATATGGAGATTCCTTCACAAACTGGAAATTGAGCTTCCATACGATCCAGCTATACCACTCCTAGGAATATACCCAAGAAACACAAAAATACAATACAAAAATCCCTTCCTTACTCCTATATTCATTGCACCGCTATTTACAATAGCCAGACTCTGGAAACAACCATGATGCCCTTCAACAGATGAGTGGCTGAAGAAACTGTGGTACATATACACAATGGAATACTATGCAGCCATCAGGAGAGATGAAGTCATGAAATTTTCCAATACATGGATGTACATGGAATCTATTATGCTGAGTGAAGTAAGTCAGAGGGAGAGAGAAAGACGCAGAATGGTTTCACTCATCTGTGGGCTTTAAGAAAAATGAAGGACATTTTTAACAGTATCTCAGAGACAAGAGAGATGAGGGCTGGTACGTGCAGCTCAGGACATGCAGCTCATCACATAGAGTGATGAGTGCAGTTGCAGAGATGACTACACTGAAAACTATCATAAAATGTGAATGAATGAGGGAAGTAGAAAGCCTGTCTCGAGTACAGGTGTAGGGGGGTGGGGAGGAGGGAGATCTGGGAAATTGGTGGTGGGAATGTTGCACCGGTGAAGGGGGGTGCTCTTTACATGACTGTAATCATACAACTATAATCATGTTTGTAATCACGGTGTTTAAATAAAGATAAAAAAATAACTTCTTTCTAGAACATAGAAAAAATTGTTTCCTTTCCCCTGTAGTTTATGATTAAGCTGATTTAGATGTGAAGTAACATCCACCATGAAATACAGTTTTTGAATCCACTTATCGGTTGTAAATTCTGGATAGTGAACACTCTTCTCAAGGAAAAATGCTTTTATTTCTGATAATAAGTAAGCAAAACGTTTCAAAACGTTTCCTCTTGATAACCAAAATGTGCTGAAAATTTGAAACCCTACAATATGGAGATGAAACAGGTAAAAGAGAAAAACCTTTTTTTTTTTTTTTGGTTTTTGGGCCACACCCGGTGATGCTCAGGGGTTACTCCTGGCTGTCTGCAACCACCTTTGGTTCTGGATCAGCTGTTTGCAAGGCAAACTCCGCTGTGCTATCTCTCTGCGCCCAGAGAAAAACCTTTTAACAATCTTTAAAAGCAAAGACAGTGTTTCAGAGAAAAGTAACGATTTCACTTGAAAGGAAAAAAATCTATTGACACTTTAGTGTGTGCTGCAAGAAACCAAACTAAAATACACACAAAAACAAAAACGGCACTTTGTTAAAGGCATATGATATCATATCATAAAGGAATTATGATAGAGTGCCTGAAACATTTTAAAAATAATTTTTTATTTAAGCATATTTGTTACAAAATTATTCATACTTGAGTTTCTATCATAGAATATGTACCACCCTTCACCAGTGCACTTTCCCCACCACCAATGTCCCTTGTTTCCTTCCCCTTCACCCTCCTCTGCCTATGTCAGGGGCAGGCATTTTGCTTGTTTCTCTCTATCTCTCTTTTCCTTTATGACACTGAGGTTTACAAAATTTCCCTTATGACTCCGTGGTTTGCAATATTGTTCATTAAAGGGTACCATGCATGTCACTTATCCATTTTAAGCATCCAGTTCTTGTCCAGAGTGATAAGTTCCAACTATCAATGTCATAATCTACCTTTCTCTAGTCTAACTGAACTCACCACTTTTTATGGCAAGCTTCCTATCATGGACGAGTCCTCCTGTCCCTCATCCCTATTTTCTCTAGACATTATTACCATATTGCCATTTATTATGCTTATATGCCACAAATGATTATTCTGTGTCTACACCTCTCCTTCTGACTCATTTCACTCAGAATAATAATCTTATGTGTTGATGTATATAGAGATGATGCACTGTGCATGGCTCAGTATTTTTGTGTAGTCACAAGAAACAGAAGTTGCACACCCGTACATTGTATCCACTCATTGTGTGATAGACTGGATTAAAAAAAAAACTCCCTGCTGAACTAAACTCTGTGACAGATGACACAGTAAAGATAATTTGTGAAATTCACAATTGTGATCAAATCCAGGCTATTCACCACCTTGGGTGAGAGTATGGATGCCCACTACTAGCATCTTCTCCATGAAGAAGTGAAGTGGCTGTTCAGGGGAAGGGTGCTCTCTCGCCTTGTTGACAAGAGGGAAGAAGTAGTGCAGTTCCTGTGAGAGCAGAACTCTGACTTTGTACAGCCCCAGTTGGACAAGGAATGAGTAGCTAAGCTTGTGTATTTGGCAGACATTATTCATTTTCTCTATGAATTTAATATTTCTCTGCAGGGGAGTTTCACAAGTAGTTTTTACAGTGAGACATAACATGGATGTGTTCAAAAAAGAATCTGATTCTGGGATAGCTGTGTCTGAGAAGGAAATATTGAAATGTTTCTACTCTTGCAAAAATTTTTTGATTAGCACTTATATTATGCAGAAAGTCATAATCAATATGAAAAACAGCATTTAATGGCATTAGCTCACAACTTTAATCATGAGTACTCTGACCATGAGAATCCACGGAAAAGAAAACTCTGGGTTGAGAATCCCTTCATGGAAGATGCCCACTCTTGTGCAAAATAAAACAAGTGTTTTAAGATCACTCCAGGCACGGTATTTCTAAACCCCACCCAACCTGGTCTGAAGAAGGAGAGTAGCAGGAAAGAAATAATAAACCAAGCTAGCTAGGAAAGGATGATCATGGAGTCCATGGCCTTTTGCCTTGTACTCTCTGCCTCAAGCCCAAAAAGCTAGAACACTTCTTTCTTTATTAAAACCAATTCCCAATACCAGGAGGCTTCAGGTCGAGAGAGAGAGAGGGAGAGAGAGAGAGAAAGAGAGAGAGAGAGACAGAGAGAGAGAGAGAGACAGAGAGAGAGAGAGAGAGAGAGAGAGAGAGAGAGAGAGAGAGAAGTACATATTCAGTGGAATTTTACATATCAAAGGAAGAGGTTTAAGAAAGGATGACACTGAGGGAACACCACCTTTGTTTAGGGTTGATACTGGGTTTCATCTTACGCTCTTGGAGCCAGCTGCCGGGGCTGCACACAGGGCGCGCACTGACAGAGGCTAGGAGCAGAGTCCTGACTCTTGGAGTGGCTGCCCGGCACACAGAAGAGCCAAATTAAGTGTAAAGAGCCACATGTGGCGCGCGAGCTGCAGGTTACCGACCACTATCCTAGGTGTCATTAAGCGTCTTCTGGTTTCATCTCAGCATTAGGTGGTGGCAGGAAAACTCATCTTGAAAGCAAGTTGTTGCTGTTTTCAAGTCATCAGGGTGTCATATGAACCCCCTGTAGTAGTTTGGTGCCAGGGCAGCAATAGGGCCTTTCCTGGTAGAAGTTCGATTCCTGGGGTTGGAGCTATAGCACAGTGGTAGGGTGTTTGCCTCGCACGCAGTTGACCCAGGACGGACCTGGGTTAGATCCCTGGCATAGCCAGGTGTAACCCCTGAGCTTCACCAGGTGTGGTCCAAAAACTGAAAAAAAAAAAAGTTTGATTTCTGATGCTGGTGCAAAAACAACCCAGATATTAAAATTTTTTAAATTAATTTATTTAGGCTTCTTGTGTCCCATTCAGAGACATTTTAGGGACCACTGACCCCTGGAGGTGCTTCGGTGACATGGATTGTATAGGAGTCAGTCACAGGCAAAGCAAGGGCTTTAATCCTTGTACTATCCCTCTGTCCTATCCCAGAGACTTCAGCAGCAGTGCCATCAACAGATAGATTCACTTCTCTGATCTTTTGTGAACAAGAGAGTGCAGTTTCAATAGCCTGGTTATAATAATTTTGTGGCCAAGCTCTGCCTTGCAGGAACAAGTCTTTAAGTATGATCTCTGGCACCAACTAGCACACACTGAGCATGATCCTGGTAGTCTGCTACCTGTGATTCTTGGGGGCACAACTGAGTATTTGTGATTACCTGTCATCATAATCACAAGAAAGCAAAGGGAATAAATTGTTTAAAAGAGCAATTTCCTGGGCCGGAGAGATAGCACAGTAGTAGGGTATTTGCCTTGCATGTGGCCAATTCAGGACAGACGGTGGTCTGAATCCCGCATCCCATATGGCCCCTGTGCCTGCCAGGAGAGATTTCTGAGTGCAGAGCCAGGAGTAACCCCTGTGTGCTGCTGGTGTTACCCAAAAACCAAAAATAAAATAAAATAAAATAAAAGAGTAATTTCCTATTTTTCTAGGGTTAATATTGGGAGGAGAAAATTGAGGAATCTGAAACTGAGCTTTGTCTAAACTGAGCCATGGGTTTTGTGGGGGGTGTTTGTTAGCAGAGGGAGCTACCACTTAACCAATGCCTGCTACCTACTGAACCACTGTGTCCAAACTGGGATGTCAACACCTCCATCTGTTAGTGAGGAAGTGGAGGGGCTGAAATTCTGGCAACAGTGTCTTCTGTTTGTGACTATGTCACCAGTGTAGGCCTCTTCCCAGTGGTTCCAGCCTGCTTTTTTCCCCATATGCTTCTCCTTACTGTGGTTGACCCAGACTTCTTTCCTGAACTGTTGGACTCTGACACCTTCCCTTTCCCCTTGTTTTTTCTCTTAGCTAACTTTAGAGTATTTTCCTGATTACAAAGATTTGTCTTCTATTGTACATATTGGGCTATGTACAAAAAGAATAGTTTTATGTAGTGTACATAGTTTTGACCCTATGTTTGTGCTTATAGCAAAAAGGGGAGAGTATCTAATTATCCATCAGTGGGACAATAGTTAAGTAAATTAGTGCAAGGTTCTCAAAGTTTTTCAGTGTCAGGCCCCTGTATGATTTTGAGAGTTATCAAGGTCTCCAAAGAGCTTTTTGTAGTTGTATCTCTCATATGACAGAAATTTTATAATAAAAATTAATAAATATTTTACTAATTAAACATACTCATTGTCTCTTGACATGATTAACATTTTTTGCTTTATTAAGGTAAGATGGATAAATTGAATTATAAGATAAGTGTACACCTAATGATTTGATATGCTGTCCTCTCTCCTTGTGCAAAGGGGATCTTATGCAAAGGGACCCTCTCAAAACCCTAGTGTAGGTATGAAGCGTCAGGTAATAGCAGGTCCTATATGTACTCTCTGGTCTTCTCTACATGCATGGCTATGATAAAGTATATTTATGTATTTATATATTGATTTTGGGCCATACCTCACTGTAGTTAGGGTTTACTCCTAATTCTGTGCTCCAGGATCACTTCTGGCAGAAATCAATGGATCATACTTAGTTCTGAGATCAAACCATGATCTGTTGAACGCACAGCAAATGCCCTGCCTGCTGTACTGTTTTTTTGGTCCTCTGATTCTTTATCATATATTAGTCATTTGGAGACTTTTGGTTCACTGAGGTAGGCAGATCCTTCAATATTGACAAATTTTGTTGGACATATCAAAAAATCATAATATCAACATTTTTTTCATTTTTGATTTTTGGGCCACACCCGGTGATGCTCAGGGATTACTTCTGGCTATGCCCTCAGATATCGCTCCTGATGGGGGATATATGGGGTGCCTGATATCGAACCAAGGTCTGTCCTGGGTCAGCTGTGTGCAAGGCAATCGACCTGCCGTTGCATTATCGCCATGGTCCCATGTCCACATTTCTATCTTTGGAATAATCTTTTTTATTTAATTTTGGTCATATCAAGTGGTGCTTGTGGTGCTTAGAATTTACTCCACGATCTGCTCTCAGAGATTATTCCTGGATGTGCTTGGACAACTATATGCAATATGTGGAGTGGAGAGATAGTATAGCATGTAGGGTGCTTGTCTTAACATGACTGATTCTAGTTAGATTTCTGATACCATGTACCATCCCCTGAAACACTAACAGGAGTAAATTATTTGGTGCAGAGATGTGAGCATCTCTGGGTGTGGCCCCCAAAGCAAAAGAAAAAAAAGTAAATAAAATAAGTAACTATACTAAGCGGGGCCTTTGTAATGTGATTAAGCTTACAAAGTTGGAACCCTACTATATGCAATGAATGTGCTTCAACCTGTTGATCTTTCTTGTTTGTATAGTCATTTTCTATAGGTCCTCTTACTGAGATATCTTTTCCCTGGAATAAAAAGTTAATTTCTCCGTTGAATCGTTGTTTATCATAATGTATTTTTGTTTCTGAGTAACACTGTCTGTAGAAGACAATACTAAGCAGAAAAGATGACTGGAAACAAATAGTTTTATTTTTCTAAGCGATTTAAATAATAAATTTTGTGTCCTCAAATTATCAGAATTTATGGAACAAGGAAAAAGCAGTACTAAGAGGAAAAATTAATTAAATTAAATTAATCAAAAATTAATTTAGGATGTAAGGTCCAATTGCACTACAAGTTTTGTGTGTTCCCATCTCTATTAGATAAGAACTTATTTGCATGTATAGAATTTCACCATTTTAATGTGCTTATGCAAACATGGAATAATACCACGTGGCATTATTGGTACATATGGGGGCTGCAAGAACAGGTTCAACAATCCTCATGACTTGGTTCATACAGAAGCGATAAACTGAGGGAATCTTTCACCAAATTCCTTATTGATCAGTTCACAAAGAGAAGAAAAGATAAAAAAGTAGGGGAAATCGTCACTATATAAGAGAATATTTATTAAGAGATATAGCTGTCAAAGAAAATCGATATAAAATATTAATTGGGCATACTTGTCTGTTTTATGCTTTTGAAATAGTTGTGTGGGTGTTAAATCCAGTGCACCACATAGGTCAGTGATTTTGGATGGTGCAGTACTGAAGTCAAAAAGGGTAAATATGGGGTAATGATGGTTCGGGGTGAGAGTTAAAGAGTAAAAATGAGTTTTGTAGGGGTGTGATAAAGAGCAGAATACAAAATGGATATTCTGCATACATAAAAACCTGGCGCAGGCCTCAGAAGAATGGGCATTCTCCATTCACCCCTGAACTAGGGAAGCCACCTATGAAACATCCAACATTGTCTATAACATCACCTGGAAGCAATCCTCTACCAGGGAAGACCCTACCGCTGCTCTGACATTAACCTACTTAAAAGAGACTTCCCTTAACACTGAGAAAACTTAACAACAATAATGTCCTGCTTACTGGACAGGGCTCTCTGCACTGCCTTTAATTGTGAGGTCAAACTAGAGGACGCTCAACACCAGCCTGACTTCAATGTAGGATATGCAGATTCCAGGATCTTTTGCCAAAAACAGAGACTGAAAAATAAAACTGTAGTGGCACTACAGACAAGGACTGGGATTAGACAAACTTTTTTGCTGGAGCCTAGAGCTGGTCTTATGCCAGGAAACTTCAGGGGTAGGGTCTCCTTGTATTTAGGCCAAGGCTTTTCCTTTCCATGTCACCCATATTTTGGTGGGCCTATGCAAACAATTATTGCCACTCTAACACTGTTTTTTACTTTGCTCCTTTGACTCTAAACCTTTAAAAAAAAACCTACTTAAACTTTTGAGATTAACATAAACTAATATGCATATGCATGAAAATGTAAAAAATACTATGCCTTCAATGTTCAAGGAGTTACACAAATATCATGGCTTTAAATTGCTTTGTGTACCACTAAGAAATGTTATACTGTACATCTGGAGACTTGAGGGACAAAGTAATTGTACATGGGTTCTGTTCTATTTCTTCTTAATGTTCCTTGACTGTATGTTCAAAATTAAGGTGTCAGCAATGGGATTTCTTCTGAGAACTCTGTTTATTGGTGATTGTCCTTCAATGGTAACTTTACCTTGTCCTCTTCCTTTGCATCATTGTTCTCATAGTTAAAAATTAAAAAAAAAAAGATGATGGCAACTTGCAAAAAAATTAATTTAATTAATTTGCAAGCACACATCAGAAAGGAAGATGGAGGCTATAAAAAAGCTTAATGACAAAGTTTATAAAATTAGAAAATGATCAACAAAGGGAACCAAAAATAGGTAGTCGGGCCCGGAGAGATAGCACAGCGGCATTTGCCTTGCAAGCAGCCGATCCAGGACCAAAGGTGGTTGGTTCGAATCCCGGTGTCCCATATGGTCCCCCGTGCCTGCCAGGAGTTATTTCTGAGCAAACAGCCAGGAGTAACCCCTGAGCACCGCCGGGTGTGACCCAAAAACAAAAAAACAAAAAAACAAACAAAAAAAATAGGTAGTCAGTGTAGTATAAAATAATAAAATGGCCCTTTGGATGGAGTTGGATGGTGATGAGATGAATGGAGGGGCCTTTTTCTTCTGTCTCAGCACCACATGTCTTAAGCCCCACCATCTGGTGAGCCTACCGATTCAGGGTGGCGGTGAGGAGAAAATCCTTTCACAGGCAGGTTTCTTCAGGAGATAACATCTTTATTTGCCCTGGCCAACATGTGTGGCCTATCATAACCATTTACGCTGGATCCTAATTCAGCCCTGCATTGTAACTTGTATTTCAGCCATCTCTTCTGCACCTTCTCCAACTCCATCCATGAAAATACCCTTTTGCTCCTGAGGCCAAACCTTTTGTAACCTCCCCAAGACCTCTCTCAGAAATGGTAGGATCTTTCTTGTAGATAAGGTTACACAGGAAGAATGGGGGGATGGGGCTACACCTGCCCCCCCTTTTCTAAAAATAAAAACAAAAGAGCAGGGGCAGAGAGATAGCACAGCAGTGTTTGCCTTGCTAGCAACCGATCCAGGACCTAAGGTGGTTGGTTCGAATCCCGGAGTCCCATTTGGTCCCCTGTGCCTGCCAGGAGCTATTTCTGAGCAGACAACCAGGAGTAACCCCTGAGCACCGCCGGGTGTGGCCCAAAAAAACAAAACAAAACAAAACAAAAAAACCCCAAAAATCCCCCAAAAAGCCAAAAACCAAAAAACAAAAGAGCAAAAGTTATCCTTTGTTTTCCCAGCTTCGACCTATAGCCAAAGGCAAGTAATATTTCCATAGCAACAAGGTTTAAAGTGAAAATTAACGTATTAGCCTTTTCCAAAAACATAACTTTTCTGCAAAATACACCATACACCTGTAACTTGAAATTTTTTTTTTTTGATTTTTGGGCCACACCCGGTAATGCTCAGGGGTTACTCCTGGCTATGTGCTCAGAAGTTGCTCCTGGCTTGGGGGACCATATGGGACGCCGGGGGATCGAACCGCGGTCCGTCCAAGGCTAGCGCAGGCAAGGCAGGCACCTTACCTTTAGCGCCACCACCCGGCCCTGTAACTTGAAATTTTTTTAATGCTTTCTACCAAACACTGTCCTGGAACTTCCTAGTCCCTATAACTCTTTTTTGTTTTTGTTTTTTGTTTTGTTTTTTGGGTCACACCCGGCAGTGCTCAGGGGTTACTCCTGGCTGTCTGCTCAGAAATAGCTCCTGGCAGGCACAGGGGACCATATGGGACACTGGGATTCGAACCAACCACCTTTGGTCCTGGATCGGCTGCTTGCAAGGCAAACGCTGCTGTGCTATCTCTCCGAGCCCCAGCCCCCTATAACTCTTAATGTTATTTAAAATCAAGCATTTTATCCTGGAACTTTCATGTTTCTATTATGCCACTTACCCATTTTCCCAGAACTTTTATGTTCCTATTAATCTTTTCCTACACACAAAGTATAAAAGCATATATACAGAACATACATTTTGAGCACAGGCTTTTGTTGTCCCATTTGTTGGGTCCCATTTACTCCTTTGTTGATTATTTGAGTTTCCGCAAAGAGCTCCCAAAATGAGAAATTGATTACTATCCTCTTGTCCCCTTTTGGGGGGAGATCTTGGTAATATTTATCTGCAGCAAATAATCCATACAGACAAGAGAGTTAAGGGGTAAAAGGTTGGGTGAAGAGAGTCTTTTGTCAGCCTGCTGCTAGCTCCAAAACACACCTAGAGCCAGCCAACTCTGGCAAAAGACCTCGAAAAACCTCGCTACCAAACTATTTGGCTCTCAACATTGCTCCTACCTGGAAGGTCAAGGTGGGACAACAGGCAAAGAATAGTCTTATGGAAATATTTTCATATACAACAGGCAGAAGGCAATATCAAAGCTTAGAGCAGAAATCAATGAAGTGGAAATTCGAAAGACAATCAGAAAGATCTACAAAAGCAAAAGTTGGTTCTTTGAAAAAATAAACAAGATTGATAAACCACTAGCTATACTCACAAAGAAATAGATGGAGAGAATCTTAATAAAGAGATGAGATAAAAGGGGGAGATCACTACAGATACTGCACAGATTCAAGGGGGGTGGTAATCAGAGACTATGTTACTACATAACATGAGAACGTGGAAGAAATGGATATATTTTTGGACTCATAATCTTCTATGGTTAAACCAGGATGATATTGCATATCTAAACAGACCCATCACTTGTGAGGAAATTAAAAGGCCATCAAAAGTCTTCTCATAAACAAAAGCCCAGGCCCAGTTGGATTCACTAACGAATTTTTTTAAACCTTTCTTTTGTTGTTGTTATTGTTGTTGTTTTATATATTTTGGGCTACACCAGGTAATGCTCAGGGGTTACTCCAGGCTATGCACTCAGAAATTACTCCTGGCTTGGGGGACCATATGGGACACCCTGGGATCGAACCACAGTCCACCCTAGGCACCTTATGGCTCTGTGCCACCACTTTGGCCCCACTTTCAAACTTTTCAAGAGGGACTACTACCAATTATTTTCAGGATCTTTTATTAAATTGAAAAATCAGGAACTCTCCCAAATAGTTTTTATGAATCTAACACCACTTTGTTATCAAACCAGAGATGCTGCAAAAAATAATAATAAAAGAAATAAAGAAAACTACAGACCAATATCCCTGATGAACACAGATGCAAAGATCCTCAACAAAATTTTAGCAAACAGGATCCAACTCCTCATCACGAATGTCATGCACTATGTATGACCAAGTAAATTTCATTCCAAGAATACAAGGATGGATTAACATACATAAATCAATCAACATAATACACCATATCAACAAAAAGAAAAATAAAAACCACATGATAATATCAATAGATGCAGAGAAAACATTGAATAAGTCCAACATCCATTCTTGATAAAATCTCTCATAAGGTGAGAATGGAAGGAACTTTTCTTAATATAGTTAAGGCCATCTACCACAAGCCAACGGCAAATATTATTATTATTATTATTTTTATTTTTTGGGGCCACACCCGGCAATGCTCAGGGATTACTCCTGGCTGTCTGCTCAGAAATAGCTCTTGGCAGGCATGGGGGACCATATGGGACACAGGGATTCCAACCAACCACCTTTGGTCCTGGATCTGCTGCTTGCCAGGCAAACACCACTTTGCTATCTCTTCAGGCCCGGCAAATATTATTTTTAATGGAGATGAACTAAAAGCCTTTTCTGTAAAATCTTGTACAAGACAAGGCTGCCCTCTATCACCTCTCCTGTTCAACATAGTGCCAGAATTTCTTGCCATAGCATTTATGCAAGAAAAAGATATTATGGGCATCTAGATAGGAAAGGAAAAAATCAAGTTCTCACTGCTTGCAGAAGACATGATGCTATATTTAGAAAACCCTAATGACTCTACCAAAAAGCTTCTAGAAAAGATAAATTCATATAGCAAAGTGGCAGGCTTTGAACAAAATTAGCATGCAAAAATCAATGGCCTTCTTGTACAGCAATAATGATAGAGAAGAAATGGACATTAAAAAAACAATTCCATTTACATTAGTGTCACACAAACTCAAATATCTTGAAGTCAAGTTAACTAAAGATGAGAAAGAATTGGTGATGAGAATGTTGCACTGGTGAATGGGGCATCCTTTATATGACTTAAACCCAACTACAATCATGTTTGTAATAAAATCATATAAATAAAGATATTTAAAAAAAGAAATAAAAGAGGACACAAGGAAATGGAGACACATACCCAGCTCATGGATTTGGAGGATTGACATAATTAAAATGGCAATATTCCCTAAATCATTGTACAGATTAAATGCAATCCCTCTAAAGTTACCCATGGCTTTCTTCAAAAAAGTGGATCAAACACTCCTGAAATTCATTTGGAACAATAAACACTAGCAAATAGCTAGAACAACCCTTGGGAAAAGGAATATGGGAGGCATCACTTTCCCCAACTTTAAATTGTATTACAAAGCTATAGTCATTAAAACAGCATGGTACTAGAATAAAGACAGACCCTCAGATCAGTGGAATGGATTTGAGTATTCAGAGAATGTGCCCCAGATATGCAATCAATTTATTTTTGATAAAAGGGTAATAAATGCCAAATGGAGCAAGGAAAGCCTCTTCAATAAGTGGTATTGGCAGAACTGGTCAGCCACTTGCAAAAAAGTGAACTGAGGCCTCCATCTAACACCATGCACAAAGGTCAAATCTAAATGATTAAAGACCTTGTTATCAGACCTGAAACCTTAGGTATATAGAACAATATGTAGGTAAAACACTCTATGACATCGAGACTAAAGCCATCTTCAAAGAGGAAACAGCATTCTACAAACAAGTAGAAGCAAAGATAAAGTGATGCGATATATTAAACTTAGAAGCTTCAGCACCTCAAAGGAAATAGTGCCTTGTATACAAAAGCCACCCACAGAATAAGAGAAATTATTCACCCAATAACAATCAGATAAAGGGATAATATCCAAAATATACAAGTTACTGACAGAACTTCATAAGAAAAATAAAACAAACCCCATCAAAAAATGGGGAAAAGAAATGAACAGACATTTCCTCAAAGAAGAAATACAAATGGCCAAAAGGCTCATGAAAATTGTTCCACATCATGGGGCCGGAGGGATAGCACAGCAGTAGGACATTTGCCTTGCACACAGCCATCCCAGAACAAACAGTATTTGAATCCCGGCATCCCATATGGTCCCCTGAGCCTGTCAGGAGCGACTTCTGAGCACAGAGCCAGGAGTAACTCCTGAGCACCACCAGGTGTGACCCCAAAACTAAAACAAACAAACAAACAAACCAAACACAAAGCACCCTGCTCTACACTACTAATCATCAGGAGATGCAAATCAAAACAACAATTAGGTCCCATCTAATCCACAGAGACTGGAACACATTACAAAGAGTCAAAGAATAAGAACAATCTGTGCTGGCCTGGATGTGGAGAGTAAGGCACTCTAATTCATTGCTGATGGGAATGCTGCTAGTTCAGTGCTTATGGAAAACAAAATGGAGATTTTTAAATAAACTGGGAATTAATCTCCCATATGATTCAGCTACACCACTCCTAAGGATATACCCAACAAATACAAAAATGCAATCCAAAAATCCCTTTCTCACACTATATTCATTGCAGTGCTATTTACAATATCCAGACTTTGGAAACAACCAAGATGCCCTTCAACTGATGAGTGGCTAAAGAAACTGTGGTACATATACACAATGGATATTATGCACCTGTCAGGAGAGATGACATCATGAAATTTTTCTATAAATGAATGTACACGGAATCTATTGTGCTGAGTGAAATAAGTCAGAGAGAGAGAGAGAGAGAGAGAGAGATAGACACAATATTGTCTCACTGATCTATGGGTTTTAAGAAAAATTAAGGATATTATTGCAATAATGCCCAGAAACAATAGAGACGAGGGCTGGAAGAGCTGGCACATTATATGAAGTTCATCATAAAGAGTGGTGAATGCAGTTAGAAAAATAACTACGCTGACAACTAAAATAACAATGTCAATGAATGAGGGATGTGGAAAGCCTGTCTCAAATACAGACGGGGCAGTCAGGGAGGTTGAAGAATGGAGGTATTGGTGATGGGAATGTTGTACTGGTGAAAGTGGTGTTCCTTTTATGACTGAAACCCAACTACAATCATGTTTGTAATCAAGGTGCTTAAATAAAGATAAAAACATTTTGTGTCCTTAAAGCTTATAATTTTATAACATTTACTTGTAATAAGCAAGACCAGCGGCCATGCAGAGGCTCTTTCCTTCTCTTGTTTTGCATGCAGCTGGTATGGGTTCAATCCTCAGAACCCCATATGATTCTTTGAATTCCTCCAGGAGCAATCTCTGAGCACAGAGTCAGGAGTTAGCCCTAATCACCACCAGGTGTGGCCTCCAAACAAACAAAACAAATCCAATATAGGGTCTGGAATGATAGTACAGTGGTTAGGGCATTTGCTTTACATGAAGTTGACCCAACATCTCATATGGTTCCTGAGCACTGTGTAGAGCCAGGAATGAGCACTAAGCACAGGCAGGTGTGACCCCCAAACAAAACCAAATTTACAAAGCTTTATTTAAATACTGTGGTTTACAAAGTTGTTCATATTACATATGTTTTGGGCATTCAAAGTTAGAATACTAATCCCAACACTAGTGTGACAATCCTTCCACTGTTGTCCACAGTTTCCTATTCACTCACAATTCTGCTCCCTTAGCAGGCACAAAATAATTTATTTTATGTTGTTTGTTACAACAAAATGGTAAGTGGAATTATCAAAAAAAAATAATTCAGTAAAAGAAAGCTTGTAAAAATTGTTGTATTTCACAATGGGGTTATTAAAATCATTGAGGATTTACTGAGCTGTTTGTTTCTGGCTGAGCCTTCTGGTTTTTGTTTCTGCTGACTGAGCTTTAGTGGGCTTCTATGCTACTTTCCCCTCTACTTTGCTGGGCTCCTACTGGACTGTCAGGATTGTGGAATTTGGAGGTGTTGTAGAGCTGCATATGTGGCTGTGCTCTTAAGGCTCCAGGATCTGTTGCACTGGGACAAATCTTGGCTCACCCCCATTCTGACAGTGCCCCTGAGTCTTCAGCCAGAAGACCTGTGTTCCTATGAGTTTCATCAGCTTGACTTGATATCTCTTCTGAGATTAGTTGTGAAGTGTGAGCTGGGCTGCTTACACAGCAGGGGGCTATGGGTTGTAGGTGTGACTGCCAGGGTTTTGACAGAGCCAGGACTTGGTGTTCTTCCCTGCTAGCTATGTCAGAATTTTTAGTCTAGGGGCCCGAGTAGGGCTTTTTTGCCTTGCACAAGCCAACCTGAATTCAATTCTTGGCATCACATATGGTCCCTCAAGGTTCCCAGGGGTGATTTCTGAGCACAGAGCCAGGAGTAACCCCTGAGCAAATCTAGGTCCACAAACAACAACAAAAAATAATTTTGAGCCTAAAACAGATGTGCCCTTGACTTTCAGTGGTCTGATTTGGCATCTCTTCTGAGATTCATCATAAAGCTGTGTAGCTTGGCTGTTAACCAAAACAAAATTTTTTATTTATTTTTTATTTTGGGTCACATTCCGCATTGTTCAGGGCTTAATTCTGGCTCTGCACTCAGGGACCACTCTTGGTGGCACTAAGGGGACTATATGGGATTCTGGGGATCAAACCTGGGTTGGCCATGTAAAGCAAAAGCCCTACCTGTTATATTATTTCTATGTTCCCAATAATTCTATAAAGATATACTGAAACAGGGGCTGGAGTGATAGCACGGAGGTAGGGTATTTGCCTTGCATGTTGCTGACACGGGATGGACACATGTTGGATCCCTTGCATCCTATATGGTCCCTAATAGCCTGCCAGGAGTGATTTCTGAGTGCAGACACAGAATAACTCCTGAGCTCCACCAGGAGTGGCCCAAAAACAAACAAACAAACAAAAAAGATATACTGAAACAATAAAATTCAGACAATTAAAAAATGTAGTTCTTGGAGCTGGAGAGATAGTATGGAGATAGGGTATTTGCCTTGCATGCAGAAGGACGGTGGTTTGAATCCTGGCATCCCATATGGTCCCCCAAGCCTGCCAGGAGTGATTTCTGAGTGTAGAGCCAGGAGTAACCTCTGAGCGCTGCTGGATGTGACCCAAAAACAAAACAAAACAAAATAGTAGTTCTTGAGTTTTGACAAATATATATATTTTTATATCTATCAATGCAAATCAAAAGGCAGATTGTTCCTATGGTCTTAGAAAAGCCCCTTATCTAACTGTTTTCAGATACCCATTTATTTGATTTCTCTCTCTATGTATTATTTTTGTCTAGTCTTGAAGTTTACATAAATATTATTTTTCTTTTGACTTTTCTTATGTAGTGTTTTTTCTTTGTTGAAATGAAAAGAACAAATATATCATTATTGTCATTTTAATGGTTTTATTTTTATACACCTAAGTCGATTGGTGTGTTGTGTAAAAGGCATGGATCTAATTTTATTTCGTTATCCCCACAAGAGCTATGGAATTGTCTCAGTATCAGTTATAGATGTCTCTCTCTTTTCTCCTTACTGAGAAAATGCCACTCCTAGCAGAGATTCAGCTTTTTAGTGTGTTTTCATCTATGGCTAGATTCCCTTTAGTTGCTTGTTTGTATAATAATGTGCCGCTGTTTAAATTATTGTTCCACTATTCAAAAAAAAAACAAAAAACTTAGTATTTTAGATCTTTTTGCTTTGTCCTTCATTGAACTCATTTTCTTCAAGGTTTTCTTCTTTTGTTTTTGTTTTTGGGCCACACCTGGCAGTTCTCAGGAGTTACTCCTGGCTCTGCGCTCAGAAATCATTCCTGGCAGGTTGGGGGGACCATATGGGATGCTGGGGATTGAACCCAAATCAGCTGTGTGCAAGGCAAATGCACTACTGTTGTGCTATAGTTCTGCCCCACAGGTTTCTGTACTAGCTCTATCTCTGCAATAATAAATAACCCTAAAACCATCTTTATCTCAGTTTCAGAGTGTCAGGATGGAACATATAGCTGTGTGAAGTTGTGGCTTATAATATCCTTCTATTGTTGTTGTTGTTTTTGGGCCATATCCTGTCAACCCCTGAGAAAAGATTACGCCTGGCTCTGCACTCAGAAGTTACTCCTGGAGGATTTGGAGGAAGTATTTGTGATGGTGGGGATTGAACCTGTAATATATCTCTCTAGACTTCCTGCTGTCCTATCTCTCTGGCCCATATCTTGAGGCTCAGCTGGGGTTAAGGGGTAGGGTGAGTTGTCATCCAAGTTTTTCTGTTTCTTTTTCTTTTCTTTTCTTTCTTTCTTTCTTTCTTTCTTTCTTTTTTTTTTTTTTTTTTTTTTGCTTTTTGGTTTTTGGGTCACACCCGGCAGTGCTCAGGGTTACTCCTGGCTCTATGCTCAGAAATCGCTCCTGGCAGGCTTGGAGGACCATATGGGATGCCGGCATTCAAACCACTGTCCTTCTGCATGCAAGGCAAATGCCTTGCCTTCATGTTATTTCTCCAGCACCAAAACTTGACCCTATTTTTTGTTTGTTTGTTTTTGTTTTGGGGTCACACCCGGGGCGCTCAGGGGTTACTCCTAGGTCTACGCTCAGAAATTGCTCTTGTCAGGCTTGGGGGAACATATAGGATGCTGGGTTTTGAACTACTGTCCTTCTGCATGCAAGGCAAATGCCTTACCTCCATGCTATCTCTTTGGCCCCGTTTTTACTCAGTTTCTAATTCCTTGTCTTAGGGTTCCTACCTGAGAGAGTGTTCACTACTTACATGATAGTTGGGAAACTACCTGGAAACCCTGGAAAGAAGGGAACATAGAGACCAAAGGTGGATTGTGTGTCTTTGATCTGGAGACATGTTCTGGACTCTAACTGCAAAAGAGTGTGTTGTTCTATCTGAAAACCAAACCTACTGAATTACAACTTTTCAGAATCCTGATGACTTCCATTTAGCTAAGGTCTAAGAAGCAATATTTGTCCCTTTACTTCTCTCTGCTCAATAGCCAACTTAATTCATAAGGTTGAACTTTGAAAAATAGGTTGGTCAATATTTGCAGTTCAGAGAACAATATTCTTGCCTAACATCATTCTGTGTTTTCTAACCATATTAATATAATTTCTACATGTTGAGTCCATTAACTTCTTACCTAACTTTAGGAATTCACACCCATTGACTAAGGTCACATAGAGACTTGGACGACCTTTGGGAAAAGATCATTTAGATGAAGAACTTGGAAAGGGCCCCCACCTAAAACTTCCCAACTGGGGCACTGATCTGCTGTAAAGAAAACTCTATCTGAAAACCCTGGTAGGATGTAGGACAAGTTGTGCAGTGTCCATTCCAGTCCTGGGAACAATGAAATCATCCAAATCAAAATGACTCGACTATCATACAAGCCATTTTGCCTTTTTTCCTCTTTATTTTCTAGGGAGAGATCACTTGGAGACTACTTCAACCTGTGCCTATAATGACCAGACTTGGGCTTAAAGATGCACAGGAGTTAAAGCATTTGCTTTGCATGCAGCTGACCTAGGTTCAATCACAAACATCCTGAGTATTTACTGGAGTGGTCCCTGAGCACAGAATAAGGACTATGTTCTGAACACAACCAAATGTGGCCTCACCAGAAAAAAAAAACAAACAAATTTCTGGATCATTCTATCTAAAAGCAAAGCAAAACATATTTCCAGATCATTCTGATTTCCTGAGTGACATGTTGCTCTCCAGAATGCCAGGATGATTTCTATAAAAGCCTTGGGACCTCTGATTTATTTCCCAACTTCCTCTATATGGCTTTAAAAAATACAACTCACAGTACCAGATGTAATAAAAAGGGAAATAGATAAATTGAAGCATTTTGTCAGGACATTGTCATAATGAGCACTGTATTCGGAGTCTAATATGATAAAGCACTGAATTGAGAAATTGAAGTGTCCAATCTGTATCTTCAAGAACCACTGTGGATAAAGAAGTTGAAGAGTTATTTTATAGATAAAAAAATAAAGTACTAAGGCCAGAGAGATAGCATGGAGGTAAGGCGTTTGCCTTTCATGCAGAAGGATGGAAGTTCGAAACCCGGCATCCCATATGGTCCCCTGTGCCTGCCAGGGGCGATTTCTGAGATAGATCCAGGAGTAACCCCTGAGTGCTGCCGGGTGTCACCCAAAAACCAATATATATATATTAAATATATTAATATATATATATTAAAGTACTAAGATGTACTGATAGTGAGCACTGCAGTTGGGGTCTCTGGCTTCTTATCATATTATACATCTGTTTTTGTGGATCAAAATATTAGAACATTATAATAGACCTTTGACATCCTATCATCCAAGATTTCTTTGAGGTATAAGTCTTGGAGAGTTCTGCCTACTATTTCCTCAATAAACCTTTTTGTTTTGGGTCTGATTTTCAGGTCTTTACTCCATTTTGAGTTGACTTTTGTGTAAGATGTGAGTTATTGTTCAATATTTCTTTCTTTTTTTTTTTTTTGGTTTTTGGGTCACACCCGGCGGTGCTCAGGGGTTACTCCTGGCTGTCTGCTCAGAAATAGCTCCTGGCAGGCACAGGGGACCATATGGGACACCGGGATTCGAACCAACCACCTTTGGTCCTGGATTGGCTGCTTGCAAGGCAAACGCCGCTGTGCTATCTCTTTGGGCCCTCAATATTTCTTACAGGTTGTTCCAACACTATTTATTGAAGAGACTGTCTTTGTTACATTTCAGATTCTTAGCTCCTTTGTCAAATATTAGTTGACTGTGTATATTTGTATATTGGATATTCTATTCTGACTCAGGTCCATAGAGACCACCAAATTAGGCAAATGTACACCATAGACTTTTGTTATAGACCTCGTTCATTGAGAATATTTTTGAAAATACTATTATCTTTTTAATTTTTCTTTTATTCTTTCTCAAATCAAGCTATATTACTATTATCATAATGACCATGCTGGCAATTTCCTTTCAGGAAAGGAACGTTGATGCACAGGACATGGTGAATAATAGATATTACATGGGGTAGACCCCTATTTAGTTAAGTATTCTAGACATGTTTAGTACTCTAGACTTGAAAATTATGTTTATCCTAAAATGCTCTATGCACAATATAACCCCAAAAGCTTCAGTTAGCAAAATTCACCCCTACCATCGATGAAGGGCCTAGACATTGAAAAATCTTTCCCCTCCAATGTGCTGACTTTTTTTTTCAGTGCTCTGAACAATCCCATAAGAGTCAGAACTCCAATTATAACCTACAAATAGATCTCTAATGTTTGTTTATAAGTGGTGTGATGTTTAAGTGGTGGACTCCTCTATGTTTGTCTAATCTGAATTATACATAATCTCTGCTTATATTATATATAGCCCCTATTATATATTATCTCTCCTTCCCCCATTCACCACCCTACAAAACTCCTTCTATCCTTCCACTCCCTCAACACTGATCCATTCTCTCTATTTAACCCCCTTTACCCTTAGTTTTATTTATTTATTTTTTTTTTGGTTTTTGGGTCACACCTGGCAGTACTCAGGGGTTACTCCTGGCTCTGCACTCAGAAATCACTCCTCACAGACAGAGGGGTCCATATAGGATGCTGGGAATCAAACTGGTGTCTGTCTTGTGTTGGCTGTGTGCAAGCCAAACACCGTACTCTGTGCTATCCCTCTGGTCCCCTACCCTCAGTTCTTAATTTCTCAAGAACCAGGACCTTCCCTCTGCCCCAGTAAGTTGCCACCTGGATCTCAAAGTGAAAGAACACCCTCTCAGCCCCCATCTCTCACTTCAACAGGAAACGGCAGCCACTGCTCATGTTGATTTATTCTATGCGGCTCTCTTTCTCCCACTTCTCTTCAATGTGGACTATTGCTTGCTACCAGATTCAGCTCCAGAGGGATCCCAGGCTTGAGGACACTACTTGAGGACCCTGACTGCTACAAATAATTTCTCAGACTCCACAAGACCATAGTGCGAGATGAAAAAGTGCCCTGGATCTTATCCCTCCCCCTTAGTCTATTTCAAAAGACTTAATGGAGATATCTATATTATTTTGTATGTTGAATTCCTTAATAGTTAGAATTCTTAGTGTTTATTTCCATATGTAGAAGTAGTCCCTAAACCCCCTTTTTCTTTTTTTTTTCTTTTTTTTTTTTTTTGGGGGGGGGAAGCCTATGTTGGTCCTGTTTAGCAATAAATTCTATTAGAAAAGTCTTGCTGGGCCTGGAGAGATAGCACAGCGGCGTTTGCCTTGCAAATAGCCGATCCAGGACCAAAGGTGGTTGGTTCGAATCCCGGTGTCCCATATGGTCCCCTGTGCCTGCCAGGAGCTATTTCTGAGCAGACAGCCAGGAGTAATGCCTGAGCACCGCCGGGTGTGGCCCAAAAACCAAAAACCAAAAACCAAAAAAAAAAAAAAAAAAAGAAAAGTCTTGCTTGGGATAAAAACTAGGCCACAGAGATTGCATCACTTTTTTTTTTTACCCCCAAATGCACCAATAATATAATCTGGCATAGTTTTTTTTCTGCATCGGCACACTAAAATAGGGAAATCTTATGTATAGAAAGAAGTTCTTATTTAATAGGGGTAAGAACTCATGAGTTTTATAATACAGGGGTGCCTTCTACCCTGAACAATCATCATGGGGACTTGACTTAGACCTCATGTGATAGGACATCGACCGTCCAACCCTAATACCCAGATCCCAATCTTAGAACTAGCAGTTCCCTCACCAGCACCAGGAATCAAACTCCCCCTGGGGAGGTCTAATTCTGCTCTGGCATCAACTTGCACCAGGGTAGATTCATATGACACCCTGACAATAAGGAAGCAGCAACAACTTGATCTAAGGGCAGGTTGCCCTACTTAACCACCTAATAGTGAGATGAAATCAGAAGCCCCTCTGTCCTAGATCTGTGCTAAAACCAAGATCTCTAATTATAAAAGACTGACTTTGATAACTGCCACTGAGCAGAACTTTTTCTGGGACCGCAAAGAAAGACCTGGGGGTTTGATAAGTAACATGCCCAGAGCCTATATCTGTCTCATGACAGTATGCTTCAAGGATAGAGACACCCTGTATCTCTTAGGCCAAAAATTTTTCTTTCTAATTTCCCTAACATTTATTGCACCTATGCAAAACAAACAAAAGAAAACAACAAATCTTGCCATATCTGCCCCCATTTAAAATTTTTTATTTATATTTATAGCTTCTCAATATGCCCCCATCTTTTTTTTTTACAGAACCATAGAACATGAATAATCTTGGTCTGCCTCACATTTATATGTCTTTCCACAAAGTGAGAAAAGGAAAAAAAGTGGATGGACTCAGGGGCCAAGTGGTCTCAGGAGCATAGAGTGGAAATAAAAATGGTGAGCCCTAAATACCCAAACCAATGTCAATGTCAGTAGAATCCGGAGACCCAAACTCTTACAGGCTATACACAAAATGGTCCTGTTACATTAGGAGTCTAGGGGGCTAAGGGTGGAGGTATGGGATGTATGCTGGGAACATATGGTGGAGGGAGGTCAACACAGGTGGTGAGAACAACGGTTACTATGACACTGAAATACAACTGTGAAAAAAATTGGTCTCAAAGAAAAAGTTGTTTTTTTTTTTTAAAAAGACTACTTTTTATGTATTTTTTTGTTTATTTTGTTTTGGGGTCACACCCAGAGGTTACTTCCTAGCTTTGTGCTCAGGAATCACTCCTGGAGGGTTTGGAGGACTAAACAGAATGTGGGGATCAAACCGGGTCAGCTGTTTGCAAGGCAAATGGCCTACCCACTGTGCTATTGCTCCAGCCCCTCTACATGGCTTTTTACAACTCTTTGAACCCTCATCCCTGACTTCAACCCTCTTTGTATTTTGTGGGAGGGTTTCAAGTAGTGCTCAGCAGATCCAGGGCATCACCTTTTGAATTTTCTGCCAACAAACAGTTCTGGTAGTTAAATGTGAGGGACCAAGCACATAGTAGATTACTCAGACCACCCCAGCAAAGCTCAAGGGCCTCCAGAACCACACCTATGAACCATTCCCTATGATGCTTGTAAGCATATAAGATTCCAGAAATTGATCTGGGTTCAGTCATATGCACAGACACTAACTCCTATGGTATCTCTCTGTGCCTAATTGTCTTTTGCAGTCAAATGTTCTACCCTTTGCATTTAGACATAAAGTCTCAGTGCTGAATTGGTTTCTTTCTTCCATTGGACTGTAAAATTGCCTGGGACAGGGAGTGCTGCCTTTAATACTTGGGTGTTTGTATTGATTGTGGGTCTAGCGGGGTCAATGTGCTCATCAAAGTTTTTAGCCTGGGCAGCATAAATGATGTGTGAGTTGGTGGTGGGTGTAGCAGGGATAGGCAGCTCCTCAGTGCAGCGCCATGAGGGCCAATCTCACAGCAGCAGCAATGGGCTCTCTCCCTGGGTCAGGGCCTGAGCACCCTTTCTGGCTCCACTGGAAATGTGCCTGTGACTTTGTACTCATGACTGTCTAAGCCTATGGACTGCTTGCCTGCCTCCTTTTCCACAGCATGAAGCTTGAAGCCTGCTGTACTGTTGTTGTTGTTGTTTGTCTGTGTGAGGCAAGTCTGGGGCCTGAGGGACAGACACACAGGATGGGGTTCTGAGACAGCACTAACAGAATTCTTTAGTGTTTGTGGGGAGACATTCAAGGCAGTGCATAGGACATACACCTGGCTCTGCAATCAGTAATCACTCCTAACAGTGCTCTAGGCATTTCTGGAGATCAAATCCAGGTCACTTGCTTGCAAAACAAGCACCCTATCCACTAGACTAGACTGTTGCTCTGGCCCCCTGGCATTCACAGCATTCTGCTAGACACTGCTCAGACCTGTCCTGCCCTCTCTAGCCTGGACTGGTTATACTGATGTCATTACCCCCTACCCAGTTCTAGGACTATAAATTCCAGGAATCAGCTTTATTTCAAAAAGAATCAGCAGGGCATAAACTCCAGCCTGTTGTCTGCTCACTTCAGACACAGTGAAGAAGGGAGCTCACCCGTGCCCAAAGTCAGGAGTGCAACCAGGTAAGGTGGGCAGGCTCCTCAGTTGAGCAGGGTTGGTGTGACCTATGCAATTCCCCCAGTTTGGGCCCCCAATTCTTGAGGCTTCCTTAGTCCTGCCTGCTTGCCTCCCATGTTTCTTTCTTCTTCAATTCATACTACAAAGCTTTTGGGGCAACCATTCATCCCAGCTGCTCACTTGGGACCCCATGCAGGACCTGGAGTGGGTGGACTCGTCTGTTTCTGACAAATTTCCCTTATCTCTCTGTTGGTCTTCATTGATCTGTCATTCCATCCAATTTTTTTTTTTTTTTGGCTTTTGGGCCATTTGTCAGTGGTGTTCAGGGTTACTCCTGGCTCTGCACTCAGAAATCACAACTGGCATGCTTGGGAGACCATATGGGATGCTGGGAATTGAATTGGGGCTGTCCCAGGTTGGTCATGAGCAAGGCAAATGCTCTACCACTGTGCTATAATGCTGGTCCCCAAGTCCATTTTGATCTCCCCTCTCTTCCCCTTTATTCTTATGCTAAGCGCCCAGTGGAGGCATCCACCTTTAGGGGTAAATGGAGGGTGCATACTGTCTTCTGTCCAGCTACATGTTTAGATTTTGAAGGTAGAATTGAGGGGGCAGTGCAAGGCTCAGAGGCCATGCCAAGTGTACGGGATCTACCCTTGCCCTGGGGGTAGAGAAGAGTGAAAGGAAAAATAAAGGTAAATCTACAGGGACAGGAGTGGAAGGACTTGGGCACTTTGGTAGTGGTGAAGGGTCCATGAGCTTTATATAATAAAATTATAAATGTTAACACTACTCTAGCCATGTTACTTAAACTACAATAAAAATTTAAAATCTTGGGGTCAGAGTGATAGTCCAGCAGGTAGGGATGCTTTCTTTGTGTGCTTGACCCAGGTTTGATCTCTGTCATTATATCCCTGAGCACCACCAGGGAATGATTCCTAAATTTATTGCCTGGAGAAAGCCTTGAACATTGCTGGGGCTGGCCAAGAAAACAAACAAAAGTCTAAAATACTAAAAAAAAAAAAATGGCACAAAATAATGAATGGGAATTGGGTAGACAGCTGAAGTGGTAGGACTTGACCCAAGCTCCACAAGGCCCTGAATACAGCCCTGTTCAGCCTCATGTACCAAACAGACAGACTGACCACCAGCCAACCAGTCAGTCCTGCTTTCCTAATCTCAGGACCAGCATGAGGGGAGTAGCTATATCATCCTCTGTGGGCTGTGGAGATTGCCACGGGCTGGGAAGCCTCCGTCTCTGGCCTGGGATAAGGACTCAGGTAGAAAGAGTATCTATCATCAGAGAGATGTCAGGTCTTCTTTCTCTTTTCCAGCAACTGGCTGGAGCTGCTTCCTCTTCAAGCAGAACAACTTTCAGGCAAAACTCCCTCTTTTCTCTAATTTTTAAAAAAACTTGGGGACTGGAGCAAAGAGTTCGTCTTGCAGGCATTTGACCTGGGTTCAGTCTCCTGTACTCTATATGGTTCCCCAAGATCTCCAGCAGTGATCTCTGTTGGTCTAAGTATTGCTGGGTGTGGCCCAAGCAACTGCTCCCAATTTATTTTTATTGAATGACTTGTGATCATCCATCACCAGTGTACCCACCTCCCTCCCAGGTGTGTACTCAACACCCCTCTCTTTCAAACTGCCCGGCCCCCATCAACTCAGTTGCATGCATCAGTTCTCCAGCAGGCCAAACACCTAAGTTAGACCCGCCAGCCTTGCTGATAGCTGCCATTCAGCACCCACAGTTTCTTGGATTTATAAACCAGGTTGTCCAGCAGGGGGGGTGCAGTCCTGACAAACCATGAATTTTTTCTTTTTGTTGCTTCTCTCCCTGCCAATTTCTCAGTCCTCCTTGGGGTTGATTCATATCTGTATAGAGTGGCAACCCCTACCTCCACCCTCAAACCCGCCCCCCATCTGCCGCCTCAGAGTCAGAACAGTGTTGAAACCTGGAGTTGCTGTCAGGGAAGGAAGGGCAACCAGATTTTCAAACCATTTATCTTCTTGAATTGAAAGGCTATAAAGATGACCTTGAAGAGTAAGAAAAAAAGGGGGGTGAGGGGGCAGGAAAAGAGGGTGGAGGTGGAAGGGATAGATGGAAACAGATGGGGGAGAGAGAAAGAGAGAGAGAAAGAGAGAGGAGAGAGAAATAGAGGAGAGAGAGAGAAGGAGAGAGGAGAGAAATAGAGGGGAGAGAGAGAAGGAGAGAGGAGAGAGAAATAGAGGAGAGAGAGAAATAGAGGAGAGAGAGAGAGAGAGAGAGAGAGAGAGAGAGAGAGAGAGAGAGAGAGAGAGAGAGAGAGATGGGGGAGGACCAGGGCATTAATATAGCAGGTAAGGCATTTGCCTTGCATACAGCTGACCTGGGTTGGATCCTGGCACTCCATAGGATCCCCTGACCTCACAAGAAGTGATCCCTGAGTGCAGAGCCAGGAGTAAACCATGGGCATCACCAGGTGTGCAAACCCCAAAAAGACAGAGCAATATAGGGAGAAAGTAGCGGGGGGAGAGAGAGGGTGGGAAGAGGGAGGGAGGTAAAATGCAAGGAAATGTAGGTCTTGCAAAGAGTATCTTGGAAATAGTATTAGAAGAGATATAAACTGGAAGCTGAAGCTGACCTCGCCAAAGCAGAACATTTCTTCAACCTCCATTGTGCCACTGGTCCAATCTGATATTAAACTGAGATTCTCCACAACCCCCAAGCAGCACCCTTTCACTTAGCATGGATGGAACCAAGCCCTACTCCAGAGAGTTGGGTTATGTAGGGTTGCTAAGGAACGAGGGCAGATGCAGGAGGAAATGCAGAGGTTGCTTAGTAACCACAAGTCCCTGAGTGATGAAGTGGCCAGAGAAAGTCTGGAAGGGTCTGCAGCCAGTCAGCCCACACCAGAGACTCCTCACAGGGACACAACTATGGAGCACAGCAGCCTGAGCCTTCAGTCCTTCTGCAATTAGGCTCTGCCTAACTGCAGGAAAGGCATCCTCGAGTCCTGAGTGTCCTCAGTGATCACTTGAGTCCTCTGTGAAGGGAGTTTCCATGCAGGAAGTTCTTTTGCAGAAGGCTTTTGTGCAGAATGGCTCTGAGAAAAACGCTGAGATGCTGGGAGGTTGACTTCTGAGAAGATTGAAGTTTGCAATTCTGAAATGCTAAATACATAAGATGGGAATCTTTCCTTTTTCGACTTTCAAATTCGTGACACATTATATATAAAGTATGCATTAAGCCAGAGAGACAATCTAGGGGATAGTTAGTACATGTGGTCAATCCTGGTTTGATCCATGGTACCACAAGGATCTCCAAGCATCAAGGGGTACAGTCCTGGTGGTCTTTGGTACTGCAAGATCTAATCAGCACTGCAGCCTTGGAACCTTCACTAAATGGTTGGTTCATTGAGAATCGCCGTCATGGGTCTCTAGACCTCTTAATATAGTTTGGGATCCCACAACCAATATATGGTTGATATATATTATTACCCTCATTTTCATTGCCTTATCCCTGGTTTACAATGTTAGGGAATTCATACAGGTCATAACATTAGGGAATTCATACATCCACCAACACACACATATCTAGTGCCATCCCACCAACAACAAACAAAAGACTTATTTGCCTTTTCCTTCACACCACCCTTTCCTCTAGTATCCACCATGGTTTTCATCATTGGGTTTAGGAGCTAGTTTTTTTTAATTTTTGCCTTTACTATAGGTTCTTAGAGTCCACATACAACACATATCCCTTTTTGAGTTGTAAGACATCACCACCGCATCCCAGGAGTTTCTTGGTTTGTCCTTCTGCAATCATAGAAGCCCCCTTAACTGTCACAAATACTATACTGACATTTGTGATGATACCTGCTGTACATATCTCTGAAGTTTTGTTTGAATTCTTTTTTTGTTATAGTTGTTTTATTTTTTATTAATTTCTTTATTTAAATACTGTGATTACAAACATAATTGCGGCAACCTTACCATCACCAATGCCACCATCTCTTCTCTCCCCCACTCCCTGCCTGTATTCGAGATAGGCTTTCTACACTCCTCACTCACTGTCATTGTTATGATAGTTCTCAGCATAGTTGTTTTTCTAAGTGCACTCACTACTCTTTGTGGTGAGCTTGAAATCTTGAGCCAGTCCTTCAGGCCCTCATCACTGGGAATTATTTCAATGTCTTTAATTTTTCTTGAAACCCCATAGATGAGTGAGACTATTGTGTGTGTGTGTGTGTGTGTGTGTGTGTGTGTGTGTGTGTGTGTGTGTGTCCCTCTGACTAATTTCTTTCTTTCTTTTTTTTGGTTTTTGGTTTTTGGGTCATACCCAGCGGCGCTCAGGGGTTACTCCTGCCTCTACACTCAGAAATCACCCCTGGCAGGTTCAGGGGACCATATGGGATGCTGGGATCTTATCACTGTTCTTCTGTATGTAAGGCAAACGCCTTACCTCCATGCTATCTCTTTGGCCCCCCCACTGACTAATTTCACTCCTTTAAATTCTTTTTTAAACTTGTTTTGCTTTTTGGTTTTTGGGACACATTCAGCAATGCTCAAGGATTACTCTTGGTTCTGTACTCAGGAGTTAATCCTGGCAATTTCCTGGGGACCATTTGGGATGCCAGGGATCCAAACTGGGTGGCCATGTGCAATGCAACCCTACCTGATGTACTATTGCTCCAGCCTATTTTCTTTCTTTCTTTCTTTCTTTCTTTCTTTCTTTCTTTCTTTCTTTCTTTCTTTCTTTCTTTCTTTCTTTCTTTCTTTCTTTCTTTCTTTCTTTCTTTCTTTCTTTCTTTCTTTCTTTCTTTCTTTCTTTCTTTCTTTCTTTCTTTCTTTCTTTCTTTCTTCTTTCTTTCTTTCTTTCTTTCTTTCTTTCTTTTCTTTCTTTCTTTCTTTTCTTTCTTTCTTTCTTTCTTTTCTTTCTTTCTTTCTTTCTTTCTTTCTTTCTTTCTTTCTTTCTTTCTTTCTTTCTTTCTTTCTTTCTTTCTTTCTTTCTTTCTTTCTTTCTTTCTTTCTTTCTTTCTTTCTTTCTTTCTTTCTTTCTTTCTTTCTTTCTTTCTTTTCTTTCTTTCTTTCTTTCTTCTTTCTTTCTTTCTTTATTTCTTTCTTTCTTTCTTTCTTTCTTTCTTTCTTTCTTTCTTTCTTTCTTTCTTTCTTTTCTTTCTTTCTTTTCTTTCTTTCGCACACCCGGTAGCGGTCAAGGGTTACTCCTGCCTCTGTGCTCGGAAATCACCCCCGGCAGGCACAGGGGACCATATGGGATGCTGAGATTTGAATCACCATCCTTCTGCATGAAAGGCAAACGCCTTACCTCCATGCTCTCTCTCCAGCCCCTCCCCTTTTTAAAAGTAAAATCAGATTTTATTTGGAGTACTGAGGAAGGGGAGGGAGAAGATAAGAAAAAGAGAGAGAGCGAGAGAAAGAGAGAGAGTAATGAGCTCAAAAGAGAATCAGGTTTCTCTAAAGGTGGAGAGAACCCCAGTACACTATCCACCATGAAAGTAGGCAAGTCCACATCTCATGAGGGTAGATGCAGTGACATGTGCATGGGTACCATGTGTTTGAACCCAAGGAGCACACGTGCCTTCATTGCATTCTTAAACAGCAGAGTAGCTCAACCTGTTTTTAAAACTTGAACATGTGGCTTTTGTGCCTGTTTACGTTCCTTTATAACCCCTATTCCTGTGGTTCAAGCATCACAGTTGATCAATTTTTTTAAAGCAGTTTATTTATTCATTGATTGGTTTTTGGGCCACACCTGGCGTTGTTCAGAGGTTACTCCTGGCTCTATGCTCACAAACTGTTCCTAGCAAGCTCTGGGGACCATATGGGATGCCCAGGTTGACTGCATGCAATGCGAATGTCTTACTGCTGTGCTATCTCTCTGGCCCCACAGTTCATATATTTTCATTGCTGTCTAGTATTCCGTAAGACAAATGCAACTCTGTTCTATTATTAGTGGACATTTGTGATTGTTTGTAGCTCAAGGCTCTTGCAAAATCTGCTGCTATGAGCAGGTGCTCAGGGCCCCCTTGCCATGCACTTTGCCAGGAGAAGCTGACACCCCACTAGCACTTCTGTCAGCTGCAAATGAGTTCAGTTGAATCTTCTTCAACTAAACTTCATCAAGTTAATGACTGGAGTCCTTTTCAATTGATCCCTCCTGGTGGTGGTGGTGATGGTGGTGGTGGGATGAGGGCTCATCCATGGATCACAGCAGCCACATTCATACTGGCTGTCCAAGGACTCCAGACATGCTTACGGGATGAAAGGGAACATAACCCTAGTACTAATGTGGGCCTCACATCCTAATTGGCCTGCTTCATAAACTGAATTCTCATAGGGAGGTGTTTGAAATTCACCCCAACTACTACCTCCACAGGCCCCCCTCCAGCTGTGGCCTGTTTGTCGGATGGTAGATCAGACTCAGCTCAGTGATTCTTTCCTTAGGGAAGATTTCAGGAACAAACAGAGTAGGTGGTGACCATGTTCCGAGCAGAGACCTGGTTCCGGGCCCAACGGTACCTGTCTGCCACTGTACGGAGGAACAGCTTCTGGAGAAACCCAAAGGGCCGCCTGGCTGATCGTGTGGCCGTGGTCACAGGCTCCACCAGTGGGTGAGTGCCCTGATTTCCATTTGACTCTGACATGTAGAACTTTCACAAGTAGCCCAGGAACAATGAGGCCACCTAACTTCCAAGAGAGAAAGCGCAAGGGGGTTTGATACTGAGGCTGACTGGTTTTCCTTTGCAGGATCGGCCTGGCTGTGGCCCGGCGTCTGGCCCAGGACGGGGCCCACGTGGTGGTCAGCAGCCGAAAGCAGCCGAACGTTGACCGTGCCATAGCCATGTTGCAGGGCGAGGGGCTGAGTGTGTCGGGCACTGTGTGCCATGTGGGGAAGGCCGAGGATCGTGAGAGACTGGTGGCCAAGGTGAGTGGGAGACACAGCACCTAGGGCCTTTTGTGGCACAGTCTCAGGAGGGGAAGGGACTGGCCGCAGGCCACCTCCTCAGGTCATGGTTGCTCCTAGTTGAACTGAACAGAACTTCTCCCCTGGCAGGTGGCCAAGTGCACCCAGGGGTTCACCACATAGACCCTGCATCCAGAGTTTGCTTCTCCCACACCGTGTCATTCACTGCCTCTAGCCCATATGTAACCTGTAAACTTGGCTCCCCTTGCTCCTGGGGTATTCTGTAGGGGTTTTTGGAGGAACTGAGCCACTCTAAGGTCTCTGATCTTTCTGTCATCCCTTCCCCAGGCTTTGGAGCACTGTGGGGCTGTGGACATCCTGGTATGCAATGCAGCGGTCAACCCCCTGGTTGGGAGCACTCTGGGAAGCAGCGAGCAGGTGTGGGACAAGGTAAGGCCTAAGGATGGTTTAGGGTGTGAAATGTGTCCTGAGCTAAGTGAGCCCTCTTCCCTACCCTGCCCAGAGGGACTGTCAAACCAGCCAGGACACAAGACAGCCCCTCAGCATTCTTTTCTCTTTCTGTCACTCACACTGCTTCCTGATGTGGGGGTTTCTTCTTCATCTCCCTCTCTCTCCCTTCCTCCATCCCTTCCTTCCTTCCTTCCTTCCTTCCTTCCTTCCTACCTTCCTTCATCCCTCCCTCCCTTCCTCCCTCTTTCCCCCTCCCTTCTTCCCTCCCTTTCTTCCTCCCTCCCTCCTTCCCTCCCTCCCTCCTTCCCTCCCTCCCTCCCACCCTTCCTTCCTTCCTCCCTCCCTCCCCCCTCTCTCCCTCCTTTCCTTCCTTCCTTCCTTCCTTCCTTCCTTCCTTCCTTCCTTCCTTCCTTCCTTCCTTCCTTCCTTCCTTCCTACCTTCCTTCATCCCTCCCTCCCTTCCTCCCTCTTTCCCCCTCCCTTCTTCCCTCCCTTTCTTCCTCCCTCCCTCCTTCCCTCCCTCCCTCCTTCCCTCCCTCCCACCCTTCCTTCCTCCCTCCCTCTCTCTCTCCCTCCTTTCCTTCCTTCTTTCCTCCCTCCCTTCCTTTCTTTCTTTGTACCTTTCTTCCTTCTTCCCTCCCTCCCTCACTTCCTTCCTTCCTCTTTCTTCCTCACTCCCTCCCTTCCTTCCTCTCTTTCTTCCTCACTCCCACCTTTCCTTCTTCCCTCCCTTCCTCCCTCCCTCCCTTCCTCCTTCATCACTCCCTCCCCTCCTTTCTTCTTCCTGCTTTCCTCACTTTCTTCCTCTCTTCCTCCCTCCCTCCCTTCCTTTCTTCTCTCCTTCCTTCCTCCCTCCCTCCCTCCCTCCCTTCCTTCCTCCCTCCCTCCCTTCCTTCCTCCCTCCCTTATTCCTTCCTCCCTCCCTCCCTTCCTTCCTCCCTCCCTTATTCCTTCCTTCCTCCCTCCCTTACTTCTTTCCTCCCTCCCTCCCTTCCGTCTTTCCTCCCTCCCTCCCTTTCTTTCTTTCTTCTTTCCTTCCTCCCTCCCTTCTTCCTTCCTTCCTCCCTCCCTCCCTTTCTTCTTTTCTTCCTCCCTTCCTTCCTTCCTTCCTTCCTTCCTTCTTTCATCCCTCCCTCCCTTTCTTTCTTCCTTCTTTTCTCCCTCCCTCCCTCCCTTTCTTCTTCCTTCCTTCCTTCCTCCCTCCCTCCTTCCCTTCCTCCCTCCCTCCCTCCCTCCCTTCCTTCCTTCCTTCCTTCCTTCCTTCCTTCCTTCCTTCCTTCCTTCCTTCCTTCCTTCCTTCCTTCCTTCCTTCCTTCCTTCCTCCCTTCCTTCCTCCCTTCCTCCCTTCCAACTGGCACTCTATCCTAGAACTAGCTTGGCCAGATCCTTTCCTTGACTGTTTCTTTTTTCTGGGGCTAGAGAGATAGGCCAGGAGAAGGCAGTTGTCCTGCCCACCACTGCGACAATTGAGTCAGTTCAAGTCTCTGGCACTGCATATGGTCTTCAAAGCACTGACAGAGTCCCCAGACAACCTCTGTCTAGCCTAGGTATTAGGAACAGGCAACATCAAAATGGGATTCTGACTCCAAGAACAACCCTTCTCTGCTGTGTATTCCTCTTTGTATTGGCCAGAGGAAAGCTCAAAGCCAAGTCTGCAAGAAAACCGTGTATGCGGAAGTGCTCACATTTTTTGTGAGCCAATAATAGAATATGCTCAGTCCTTATTTACTGTGCTGTGAATGGCGATGATAACCTCAGTCTTCTAGCTTTTCTGCACTTACTTTTCTAAGTCTCCATTTCTTTACATGTAACACCTACGTGATTTGTTTGAGCCAATTGCTTGTGGGTATGCCTTTAATTTTGTCAAACAAGAAAACAAACATATAAACAGAAAGACAGAGGAATTCTTCTAGGACTCTCCATGCTTCCACATATGCTTTCTTTCCACCTGTTCTCCTCTGATCTTTTTCGGATGGCCTCTGTATCACTCCTCTCTGCTCAACCAGAGTGTAATCTACCTTCTGTAGAAGGCCCGAGTTTTTCCTTTGAACTCTGAGCAGTTCATGTTACTGGACATTACTCTCAGACTAAGAAACATTACTAAGACATTACTCTCAGACTAAGAAACCTTAGTTTCTCTGCTTGTTACCCATTAGCAATTTGATGCATCTGGACTCTGGCACTTGTATAACCTGCCTTTGACACACAAATGGTGGAAATCCCAGTGCCTTGCAAGACTAAGTCCTCCTTTGCTCTGATTCCAGATTCTAAACGTCAATGTGAAGTCCCCGGCTCTGCTTTTGAGCTTGCTGCTGCCCCATATGGAGAAGAGGGGGTAGGACTGACTGCAGGGCGGGAGTGGGGACTGGTGGCATTTGGAGAGACTGAGGCACAGGAATGGTGTCTGGAGAGACAGGGATGTTGCTGGGAGGGTTGGAGGAAAGAAGAGGTCTCCCTGGGGTCCCCTTTTCTGTCCTCATCTTTGCGCAGCTATTTCCCAGAGCAGTGGTTTGGGGGAAGAGGTGATGTTTCCAGTTCCCTGCTGGTCTGAGAATGCTGTCCCAGTAGTTTGTGGCCAACAATTGCAGTAGGGTTTTGCCCCTTTTCTGACCACAGAGGGAGGTCCTTCCCAAGCCCTTCCTTGTGCCCTGCTTCTAGTCTTTGTTCTATATCCTGCATGTGTGTTGGCAGACCCTATATGTCCCAGGGGCAGAGGGCTCATGTTAGGATCTTGCTCTGACACTTCCTAAGGAATTGGGCAAAAGGGAAGTTTCTTGCTGTTGTGCTGTCCCCTTAGTGTAGGATCCCCCTTTTTTTTTAACTTTTTTTTTAGCATAGAATCTGACAGAAAAATATGGAACGCTTCATGAATTTGCATGCCATCCTTGCGCAGGGGTCATGCTAATCTTCTCTGTATCGTTCCAATTTTAGTATATGTGCTGCTGAAGCGAGCACTAGGATCTCTTTTTCCAAGCCATATTTTGCCCGAGTTCCAGGGAGAGGCAGTAGAGAATAGTGATTGCAAGCACGGAGACTGGAGTTTGAGGGGGTGGGGATCCTAACTCGACCACTTAGTGAAGGTGTTATTGAGCTTCTCTGGGCCTTGGTTATGGAAGTGGGGATGGCAGCAGGGGCTGTCCTGCGGTGGGGACTGTGTTGGTCAAAGGCTGCTCAGTACTCAGCTATTGGCCCCCTCTCTCCCCTGGACTCTATCTTCTCAGGAGTGGAGTCGTCATCCTGGTGTCTTCTATTTCAGCCTACAATCCAGTAGTGGTGAGTGGTAGCACCATGTGCTCTTGATTGGGAACAGGTAAGGTGAAGGTCTCTGGTAGCCCTACAGACTCTGTGCTTGAAACAGTGTCCCCCAATGCTTATACCCCCAATGCTTGCTCTTATTATCTGGGCTGAGCCCAGGTCTGGGACTTCTAGATCTAGGTTGGGGGAGTGTGTCTAGGTTTTGAACATGACACAGGTTTGATGATCTACAGTTGACTTGTTCCTCACCCTTATCTCTTTTAACCCCCTTCCAGGAACTGGGTGTCTACAACACCAGCAAAACAGCTCTGCTAGGTCTCACCAGGACACTGGCACTGGAACTGTCCCCCAAACACATTCGGGTGAACTGCCTGGTTCCAGGAATGATCAATACTGAGTTCAGCAAAGTGGTGAGGGCAGGGCATGTCTCCTGAGTCCCTGCTGGGCTCCAAGAAAAGGTTCCTTAATGATGTGAGAGTTTGGGATGAATTATAGTGGCATCCTGACAGCAGACATACTCCCTGTCCTCTGAACATAGTCTGCCATAGTCCATCCAGTTAGCTTTGGAAAGGGTGACCATGTTATTGGAGTCCCACATGCCTGAACCCCTTGGCCTCTCTCATTGAACCACCTCCCATCTTGCTCTAATAGAAGTGACTACTCATTACTTCTATTTATTTTTTTTTTGGGGGGGCAAACCTATTAGTGCTTCTGGGCTTACTTTAGGCTCTGAGGTCAGGTATCACAGATATAGGGGGGTGCCAGGGATCAAACCCAGGGTGACCCCACCCATTGTACTATCTCTCTGGCACTAATTGCTTTTTTCCAGCTCCAAGGATATGAGGATTCTGTCTGGGACCAGCTCAAGAAAACCAACAAGATCCAGAGGCAAGAGGGGCTTGACACTAGGCGGTCTGCATGTGTGGAGGGAGGAGTGGCTACATCTGTTTTAAGATTGATTCTGTTTACTGGCCATTCCTTTTGCTCTAGTCTGGGGTCCACACAGCCCTGGAGTGAGCAGTCCTTCAGGGTTGAATCCATCCTGGGCTCCCTCCTGTGGCATTGCTTTGAATCTTCTCTGACTGGTTCTTTCCAGCAGCAGCAGCAGAACTAGAGCCTGACTCATGGCTGTTGCCTTCCTTTCTCTCCCCTGCAGGATCGGGCAGCCTGAAGACTGTGCAGGCATCGTGTCGTTTTTGTGCTCCCCAGAAGCCAGCTACATCACTGGCCAGAACATCGTGGTGGGCGGCTTTTCCCCTAAGCTCTGAAGAGTCTGGGTTTAGGGTGTGGGCAGGGGTGCAGACCTATGGCTTTTATCTAGCAGTCTCAGGCTGGCTGGCTAGATTCTGGACACAGAGGCCTGGGAAGTTGCTCAAAAGTTGGCTCAGGCTTTGTGTGTGTGAGGTTTGTATATGACTGAGTTTGATGCTTGATACCACTTGGTACCCCAAACTTCCCTGGAGTAACCTGCAAATATGGTGGTAGGAACCACTGAGCACCACAGGATTTGCTCTCCTTATCCCTTTGCTCCCTGCATTCCACAAAATCTATGGAAAGAAGGCCAGGGAAATGGCCTAAAGGGTTGTGGTTGGTGGGGATGTAGGTTTGTGCTAGAGCACTTGCTCTGCACGTGTGTATCCCAAGCACTGTGAAAAAAATTAAAAGCCAAAATCAAAGGAACATTGAAACAAACTAATATAATGGAAGAATAATATAGAGGTTTACCTTGTATGTGGTTGTCCCCAGCTCAATTTTCGTTACACATGACACTGTCAGGGGCGCCCTCAGATACAGAGCTAGGAGTAAAGATCCACCCTCCCAGAAAAGTTGAAGCACATTCTTTGTATGTAAGAAGCCCAGATTTGACCCCAGTACCATATGATCCTCAGCACTGTTGGTAATTCTCTCCACCGCCCCCAAAGATCTGAGGACAGAGTTGGAAGCTCTAGTAATTTTGTCATACTAGGCTCATGCCAGGATTGAGGAACAGTCTCATACTTTAGACATTTCATTTTGATTCTAGTTTTGGGGTCACACCTGGAGGTGTTCAAGGCTCATTTCTGGCTCTGTGCTCAGAGGTCATTCCTGGAGGGCTTGGGACCATATGTGATTTTTGGGATGACACTTGAGTTGCCCTGATGTGCAAGGAAAGCATCCTATCACCTTAAACATTTCTTTCCTAAAATACACTCAATATTCTCAAGCCTGGAGACTCCTGGTAAGAAAGAGTCCAAGGACACTGATGCTGGGGTAGCCTGTCTTGTTTCCTGCCCTCTGGCTGCCTGAGTTCTCAGTCTCCTGAAGGTCATGAGAAGTCTATGTTCACAGTAGATCTGTTGTGTTCTTTGAGGTGGACTGTGTAAGGACAGAGGAACTAGTGGGAGGGGGAGAATATGGAGAACATGAACATAAATAAAACTCAATTTTCCTCAATTCCTTTATCATCATGTGAAAATTCTCATCAATACATGAGACACTGAATTTAATAAATTTACTAGCTTCCATCCTCTGCCAGGCACTTATGTAGGAACTGAAGGTATAAAAGTGAACAAAAGTCACGAACCCCACTCTATTATGCTCACATGTAGTAAAGGAAACTTAGAAAAAATAACAGGCCTTAAAAAGAAATTAAATACTGTTATATATATTTTGTCAATTGGTACAGAGGAGATAAATAGAGTGTAATAGGAGTGGGGGTGAGGTGCAAACTGGACTTCATTAGAAAGGTCAGAAATCTCAGTCTTCCTTACTACTTCCATCAGCCCACAGCTGCTGTGCTGGCCTAGTTTAAGCCAGCTTCTCTTCCTCCTCCATACCAGTGTTACCTTTAGCTTGTTCTCCCATGTGGCTTAAGGGAGGAAAAACACATGAAAACTTCAGTTTGTCTACCTCTGTGTGTGAAGGTTATATGTAGGATAATTGGTTGGGTTAGGACAAAGTTACCCTCCCAGGAGGGTTGGTTTAGGGTGAGGGTTAAGGTTAGACTAGAGATTAAGGTTAAGACTAGGGATTAATGCCGGGCGGTGGCGCTAAAGGTAAGGTGCCTGCCTTGCCTGCGCAAGCCTTGGACGGACCGCGGTTCAATCTCCCGGTGTCCCATATGGTCCCCCAAGCCAGGAGCAACTTCTGAGCACATAGCCAGGAGTAACCCCTGAGCGTTACCGGGTGTGGCCCAAAAAACAAAACAAAACAAAAAAAACAAACAAAAAAAAGACTAGGGATTAAGAATAGGATTAAATTAGGGTTAAAGTTACATTTAGAGTTTAGTCATGGTAAAGTTTAGTTTAGAGTAACTGGGAAGGTCAGGCCTAAACTGGGAAAAAGTTTAGGGTCAGGGTTAGAGTTAGGTCAGTTACAGTTATAGTTAGCATTTGTGGTCAGATTTCAACTATGGTTGTGTTAGAAGTTGAGAATAAAAATTAGGGTCGGGGCGGAGATTAGGCTTAACTAATTGGCAGGGTTAGGATGAGGTTAGATTATGGGATAAAGTTAGAATTATAACTGGTTTAGGGTTAGGATAAGGGTTAGAGTTCAGATAAGTAGAACCTGAGAATAAAAGTTATGTTGAGGAGGAATGTTAAATTAGATTAATAGGCATGCTTATGCTAAGGGTAGGGTAAACATTAAGGTTATGGTTAGATTTAGAGTTATGGTTAGGTTTAGTACTATGGGTAGGGTGAGAGTTATGGTTTGTATTCAACTATGGTAGAAATTGATAATTACATTTAAGTTTTTGTTTTTGGGCCACACCAGGCGATGCTCAGGGGTTACTCCTGGCTGTCTGCTCAGCAATAGCTCCTGGAAGGCACGGGGGACCTTATGGGACACTGGGATTCGAACCAACCACTTTTGGTCCTGGATCGGCTGCTTGCAAGGCAAACGCCGCTGTGCTATCTCTTCGGGCCCCATTAATTTATTTTAATAGATAATTGGTATGCTTAGGCCAATGCTATAATAAGGATTAGGGCTCGAGATAGAGTTAGATTTAGGGTTTGTGTAGGTCAGTGTTAGTTTTAGGATTAAAATTAGGGTTATGCCCTATCAAAAAATTGGGAGAAGAAATGAACAGACACCTCCTCAAAGAAGAAATATAAATGGCCAAAAGACACAGGAAAAAATGCTCCACATCACTAATCATAAGGGAGCTGCAAATCAAAACTGCAATGAGGTACCATCTTACACCACAGAGACTAGCACACGTCACAAAGATCAAGAACAATCAGTGCTGGTGGGGATGTGGAGAGAAAGGAACTCTTATTCACTGTTGGTGGGAATGCTATCTAGTCCAGCCTTTATGGAAACAATATGGAGATTCCTGAAAAACTGGAACTTGAGCTCCCAAATAAACCAGATATTCCACTCCTAGAGATATACCCTAGGAACACAAAAATACAACTTAAAAATCCCTTCCTCACACCTATATTCATTGCAGCACTATTTACAGTAACCAGATTCTGGAAACAACCAAGATGCCCTTCAAAAGAGGACTGGCTAAAGAAACTGTGGTACATATACACAATGGAAAAGTATGAAGCCGTCAGGAGAGATGAAGTCATTAAATTTTCCTATATGTGGATGTACATGGAATCTGTTATGTTAAGTGAAATAAGTCAGAGGGAGAGAGATAGGCACAGAATAGTCTAACTCATCTATGGTTTTGTTTTTTTTTTTTTTTTTTTTTTTTTTTGTGGTTTTTGGGTCACACCCGGCAGTGCTCAGGGGTTATTTCTGGCTCCACGCTCAGAAATTGCTCCTGGCAGGCACAGAGGACCATATGGGGCGCCGGGATTCGAACTGATGACCTCCTGCATGAAAGGCAAACGCCTTACCTCCATGCTATCTCTCCGGCCCCTCATCTATGGGTTTTAAGAAAAATAAAAGACATTACTGTAATAAGGGCCAGAGACAATATAGTTAAGAACTGGAAGGGCTGGAAGGACCGGCTCACAATTTGAAGCTCACCATAAAGAGTGGTGAACTCTGTTAGGGAAATAACTACCCTAACAACTAGCATGACAATGTTAATGAATGAGAGAAGTTCAATGCCTGTCTGGAATACATGCAGGGATTGGGGAGGAGTGGGGCATTGGTGGTAGGAATGTTGCACTGGTGAAGGGGGGTGTTCTGTTTATAACTGAAACCCAACTACAAACATGCTTCTAATCATGGTGCTTAAATAAAGATTTATATTTAAAAAAAGGAAGATATAAGAGAAAAATATTAGGGTTATGGGCCTGAGAGGTGGCATAAGCCGTTAGGCATCTGCCTTGTGCACTAGCCTAGGATGGACCACGTTTCCATCCCATATGGCTCCCCCAAGCCAGGAACAATTTCTAGTGCATAGCCAGGAGTAATCCTGAGCACCACTGGATGTGGCCCAAAAAACAAACAAAAAATTAGAGTTAGGGTTATTTTTTATTGTTGTCAGCCATATTTGAAGTTTTGAGTGAACATTGGGACAATGACTACTCTTTAAATTTATGGCAATTTATAGGATAAAGCCATTTCTAATGTGTTAGGGGTAGTATGAAGGTTAGGTTTATAAGTAGGGTTAGGTGTATTGAGTAAGTTAGGTTAGTGTTAGGATTAAGTGTAGGGTTTTAATTTGGCCATTGTCTACCTTGAGAATAAGATTTAGGGGCCGGAGAGATAGCATGGAGGTAAGGCAATAGCTTTGCATGTAGGACAGTGGTTCGAATCCCAGCATTTCATATAGTCCTCCGAGCCTGCCAGGAGCAATTTCTGAGCCTAGAGCCAGGGGTAACCCCTGAGCGCTGCCGGGTGTGACTTCCCAAAAACCAAAAACCAAACCAAAACAAAACAAAAAACAAAAAAGAGAGAGAGAATAAGATTTAAAATAGGGAAAATTAAATTTTGAGTAATTTTCTGGTTTTTGGTCCATACCCCAGAGGCACTCATGGGTTCCTCCTGGCTCTGTGCTCAGAAATCATTCCTGGAAGCCTCAGGGAACTATATGGGATGCAGGTACCAGGGTCTGCTGAGTGAAGGCAAACTACCCACTGTGCTATAGCTATAGCCCTATTTTAGGATAATTTTGTTAGGTTAAGGCCAAGGTTAGTTTAAGGGTAAGAATCAATGTTAGGGTTTGAGCCCACTTATAGACTTAATTTGGTTAGGATAGAAGTTCAGAGTGAAAGAATTAGGTTGAATGTTAAATTTAGGGTGATCGGTATGGTTTTCCTTGAGAGTAAGTGAACCAACAACAAGGCTGGGTTTGGGGTGGCAGGTGTGGAAGAGCTGGGGGAGGTTCCTGTTAATATGGGAGACTGGCAGTGTGGTCTCATTTCGTTGTAGCTCCCTCACGTGCAGAAGGGAAAGCCTGGGGCTGCCTTACGCCCTGGACTGGGTAACTACCTTCTCTGACTCTGCTCAGTTGTACTTGACTTAAGCATCCCTCACTCCCTTTATCTCTGATTCCCTAAGAAAGACCTGGACAAAAGCACCAGGGCAATGAGAGATAGTGGGGTATCCCGGAATGATCATAGGTGAGGGGTGTGTAATATTGGGGTGTGGCTTTCCAGCTCAAGGGTTTATTTTCACTCTTGTGGCCCTCTGGTATCCAACTTGTTTGATATTGTGATTCCTGGAAATCAGTAGTGGCACAAGCTGTAGCCCCTATTCACACCTCCCCCCACCCACAGATTTCTGTGGAACTGGGTCCCTTGTTCCTCGCATTAACATCCCCCCTGCATTTGACTGGGTCCCGCTGTGGGGTTTGTTGAAAGGCCATTCAAGGGGAGGGGCCTACTACTGCTTGAAGGAGAAGGGTTGATTGTAACCCAAGTCAAAAATGGCTGGACTCTGTGGAGTTAGATGAGTTCCAAATGGGCATACAATCAAATAATTTAAACTTTATGTAACCTGAGCTCCCTTCTTGTCTCTTCAAAGCTGAGTGAAGATTAGGGAGATACCCAAAACCAAAACTAAATAAAACCAACAAATAATCTTTCTTAATTATGTGTAATCTGTTACTTTATCCTGACCCTTCTTGAATTAGGTCAGATTAGTTAGTAGGTTGTTTTTCTTGCCTAAGTCCCCTAGCTCAGCTGTCTGTCAGTTGCTGCATGGCAGGAGAGTATCCAGAACTTCAGTGAATATCTTCAGTTGGCTCAGAAGTTGTCATTTTTCCTTTCTCCTAAAGCAAAAACTTCCTAGTTTAGTTAAATATGGGGTGAGGGACTAGAGTAATAGCCTAGAAATTAAGACAATAGTATGGGGATTAGGTCTCTTGCCTTGCATGTAACTGATCCCAGTTTGAACCCTGGCATCACATAATCCCCTGAACACCATTGGGTGAAGTCCTGGAGACTTCATAGCACTGCTTTGTGTGTGTGTGTGTGTGTGTGTGTGTGTGTGTGTGTGTGTGTGTGTGTGTGTGTGTAGGGGCAGTGTGGCACCGATAATTCTTAGCACATCCTTTTGGCCTTACATTGAACTGCTGGCCAAAGGGAGTGTCACTGGCCAAAGGCAGTGTCACTGGAGTGGCCCCAGGACCTTCCAGCACCAGTTGGAGGTCCAAAACAACAGTAATAATAGCAACAAACAAAATTTTCATGATGGGTTAGATGTTGATTGGATCATGAAAAAAATGAGAGACAGCAGAAATATTGTTGCTGAGGGGAAAAGAGAGACAGAAGCAGGTCTCAGAACTGAGGAGACAGGAGAACCCTGGGGTTCTTTACAGATAAGCCATAAAGGTCAGTGAGAAATGCAGGTGGGGCCACTCTGTGTGTCTGCAGGGGTATTGACTTTAGTGTAACCCTAAACTGTTCCTTTAGGCCTTGGAGGCACAAATACAGACTGCATATTACAGAAAGATTTCTCTCAGTAGGATATAAGGCCTTTGGCACAAATCTTGGAGATTCTCTAATACTAGCTGCTCTGGAGAGGTGGTGTATCTGTGTGCTACAGCTTGTGGGAGGCCAGGTTGGGGTTAGAGCTGCCTTTTGCTCACTCAATGCTTCTGTCAGGAAATCCAGCTCTCAACCCCAGGCTCAGGTCTGTGTGAGTTTAGTCCTCAGAAAGAGGCTGAAACAGGACTTTGGGCTAATGTGAGGGAGCAGTGAAACATAAAGGAGGGGTACATGAGGAGGGGTGATACTCCAACCTAGGCCTGACCTCTCCAAGGGCAGAGACTCTCTTATTGGAAGATGAGATCCTTAAGTATGGCTTCTGCCTCCCTGCTCTCATCTTCCATCCACAGGAAGCTCCCCCAAAGAGGCTGTGAATCAAGGACCATGGAAAAGGCCTTCCTGATCATCTCAGCAATCAGAAGGGTGGGGAGTCAGTCACTAAGTCACGAGGGAGTCACCAGCCAAGGTTCCACAGAGCTAAAAGGACAAAACACTCACCCCATTACTCTCGGAGGCTCCTGGGAGAAACCCATATCCCTTCTTTCCCAAAAACAATTATTTCATTTCCCAAGTGGCAAACAGAAAATTTTACAGGAGGCTTTTAAGCATCAGATTTCAATCTCACATTAATAGTTTGTGTGGCCCACTAGTCTGTAGCCTGGCGTTTCAGAAACCAAGAGATGAAAGATGAAAGGAGGCAGCAAAGAAAGATCCAGGAGATTTCTAACCCAACACACACACCAGACTGCTCAGAATTCTCTTATCTGCTCTTCTTTTTTTTTCCATTTCCATTTTTCCTCTTTTTTGGTGATACGCCCAGCAGTGCTCAGGGTTTACCCCTACCTCTGCATTCAGTGATCACTCCTGGTGTGATAAGAATATGGGAAGTCAGAGATCAAATCTAGGTCAGTGAGATGCAAGTACAGTGTCCTACCAGCTACACTCTGTATTTTTTCCATTTCTTTTTCAATTTTTTCCTCTTCATCGGTAGGTTTTTGGGCATCTCATTATGAAACTTACTGACTTTGTCCTCAGCTACATGTACTCTGCTTGTTCAGGCCTTCCAGAGAGTTTTTCATTTCACCTAACAAATTCTTTAGTTTTGTCATTTCTGCTTGCAGTTTTTATTTCTGTTCTCATATCTCCTTGTGTTTTATTGGTTGTCTGTTCCATTGTTTCTTTGAGCTTATTAAACATCCTCAGCATTTCCTCTTTAAAGTCCTCATACAACCAGCTATGTATCAGAGGGGTTGCATAGCTGGTTATTACTAATTGAGCCTTCAGGGTTACCATTATCACTTGCTAGGTGTGGTGTTCTGTGTTGCTTTCCCATTGTGCCTTTTGCAGCTCGAGGTGCTTTCTGTGTGTTGTTATGTGGACATAACTGGAATTAGAATGTCAATGTATGTTCTCTGAGATATGAAGAAGTAAACTGAAGGGTCTAGCAAGCAGGAAGGCTTTACAGGACTCTGTCCTGACGTGGGGGCAAAACGACAACTTCTAAGTGCTGCTCTTAGCTACATTCAGACACCTTGACTTTATGGGACAGGGGCCTGAGCACTGCCTGGTGCAGCACTGGAGATTTTCTGCACTGCAGAGATTTCCCAGTACTACATAATCTAAGCAGCACCACATCATTAGACTCTTGCTCAGTTGTCCAATAAATTTTGGAGAAGCCCCCAGACTCTTGAGAACTGCTTGGAAAGTCCTGCTCTCCTACCAACATTAGCTCAGTGTCTGCACTAGGAAGGCAATATAGTATAAGAATATATATATGTAGGAAATATAGTATAAGATTATATATATGTAGGAAATACAGTATAAGAATATATATGTATATACACACATGGTGAGGCCAAAGTGTCCTTTTGGACAATTTTAGGGAACACCAACAGCTGTCAAGCTGTCCCTATTAACTTGGGACAATAAGAAAGAGAAATAGAAGAGGCATGTTGGAAAGAGGGTGATGCTTATTAAATGAAGTGGGGCTATAAGGGAAGGTGACCAGTTCTATAGGGGAGCCCTGAAGATCACAATCTTGTTATCAAAGAACTTGTAATCATACTCAAATATCTGGGGAGAGCAAAGGTGTTGTTTCCATCTGGATGAGTTCATACCTTTTCAGAGAGGGGTGCAAAGAAAGGCTGGGTGGGCAAGACCCTGGTTGGGAAACATTCCATATCTCCTTTCCTTTTGTGGCATGTCCTCAGTACCACCCTGGGTCTGCTCTTGGCACCTTGGGGCTACAGGGTTGATGGCCCCATGCCAAAATCTGAATTTTGTAGACAAAGCACTACGACTCTGCAAGGGGAAGCTCTGATCCCCCACTAGGAGCTTATTTCTCAGGAGTGCTCTCAGGAGTTAATTTCCAAGGCCCAGTAGCCTTTCTCTACAGTCTCTTTATTACCATGGAGACAATGTACCACTCTGACCAATGAGAGTCTGAGCTGCAGGAGCCATGACAACCCGTGGGGGCTGGAGGGACAGCTCTAAAGCACCTCTCAGTCCAGAGCAAGGACAGGCCTGAGAACATTGTGATTGTCACAGGCAGGGAGAGGGGAGGGAGATGGCTTGACACTTCACTGCTTTCCTCTATGAGTAGCCAGGAGAGATGCTGGGATCTCTAGACTATGCTTGAGGCTTTTCCCAGTGCTGTGCTTTCTGATCTCCAGTGAAGAGATGATGGAGTTAGTGAGACTGAGCAGGATCCCCTTGTGTCTAGTCTGGGTGATAAGAAGAGGACACAGGGCTTTCTAGCAGATGACTCACAATACAATAAAATGCTTTGAGCTGGAGAGATAGTACAGGGATAGGGCTCTTGCCTTGCACATGACTGACCTAGGTTCTATCCCTAACATCATAAATGGTCTCCCATGTACTGCTGGGATGGTTCCTGAGCACAGAGCCAGAAGCAAGCCCTTAGCACTGCAAATGCCCGACTTAAACTTTGATGTGAGGAATTCAGTTCAAAGCAGGTGCTGGCTAGAAAAATGTGGGAAAAACACTGAACTAGTCAGAGCCTAGCTGCAAATTAAACCAGCTCCCTGCAGTGAGTCTCCTTCGTTTTATAGATCCTGGCTGATTTAGATAATTTAAATTCTGGTACTGACAGAACTGTCTTGCTTTATTCTCTCTGTCTCTCTATCCATCTCTCTCTGTCTCTGTCTCGGCCTCTCTCTCTCTCTCTCTCTCTCTCATTCATTCTCTCTCTGTCCCTTTTCTCCAGTTTCAAATAATCTTTTTTCCCAGTTTTATATTCTAATTCTTATGATTTTAAGAGTAAGCCTTAAAATTTTTTTAATTATCTTTATTTAAACACCGTGATTACAAATATAATTGTAGTTGTATGATTACAGTCATGTAAAGAACACCCCCCTTCACCAGTGCAGGATTCCCACCACCAATTTCCCAGATCTACCTACTCCCCACCCCACCCACACCTGTACTGGAGACAGGCTTTCTTTTTCCCTCATTCATTCACATTGTTATGATAGTTTTCAGTGTAGTTATTTCTCTAACTGCACTTATCACTCTATGCGGTGAGCTTCATGCCATTAGCTGCACCTACATGGGAGGATGGGGGGAAGTAAGGGTTGGGACTGAGGCAGTAAAATATTAGAAATGAGATTTGTAGGGCAGTATCAAGGTCCCAATACAAGATGGATATTATGGATATATAGAATATATGCACAGAATACTATCAATATGAAAACAAAGAGAAAAAATTTCCACTGACTGTCCCAACATAAACCAGTGCTAGAACAGCCTGCCCTCCTTCCAGAGCGCATTCCCATTAGTGTAGGGAGAGATAGGGGGAAAGCCTGTTGACCCCTATAGAGTCCACCTAGACCGGTGCCCAGGGAAAGACTAAAGGCTAGGAGAGAAAAACCCTATACCTGGCAAGAGCTGGTCTCCAGAATCAAAGAGAAAACCGGAAGCCAGATGTCTGCCCATCCTCCTCCCCATGCACCTCCCCGCTGGAGTACAGAGGGAGGGGGGGAGCCTGAAGACCACTAAGAGTCCACCTGAACCCACTTCTGGCCATCTGAGCTGGCACCCAGGGAAGGCCTGGAGTCAGGGGGAAAAGACAAGGATGGCTGGGGGCCTGCCAAGCCTCCCAGCACTCCCCAGGCTAGGGATTAAAGGCTCTGGTATGGGGCCTCCCCAAACCACATACCTGGCAAGAGCTGGTCTCCAGAATCAAGGAGGAAACTGGAAGCCAGATGTCTGCCTGCCCTCCTCCCCATGCACCTCCCACCTGGAGTACAAAGGGAGGGGGGAACCTGAGGACCACACCCATTTTTCGGGCCACACCCATTTGGATGCTCAGGGGTTACTCCTGGCTAAGTGCTCAGAAATTGCCCCTGGTTTGGGGGGACCATATGGGACGCCGGGGGATCGAACCGCAGTCACGATCTTTCCTTGGCTAGCGCTCGCAAGGCAGACACCTTATCTCTAGCACCACCTCGCCAGCCCCTGAAATTCTTGATATCATTCTTCTACCTAGGCCTCTAGAAAAAACAAGACCCAGACCACAGTTCTCTTTCTTTTTCTGCCAGTAGCTTCCCTAAGGCCCAGGTGTGTTGTGTAGTTTTCAGATTGAGGAACGGAAAAACCTTTGTTTTTAGTTTCTCAATGGTACTCGCTAAAGGGCATCTTGCAATTATAATAAAACCACAACTGATGGCTCAATAGTAATAATAATGATTTAAAAGGGGGAAATGATTGCATCCAGGCTTTCCTAGCCCATGGCATTTACATCAATCAATGGAGGCAGATACAAATGCTGGCATCTAGGCAAAGCATCCCATCCCTAGTTAGGATCTCTACAACAATCACCTCCAATGATCACTCTGGGTTCAGTGTTTCCCAACTTAAGTTGCTTCTGTGCATGCAACTGGTGATATAAAAGCAGGACAGAGTTGGGACGACCCACCATAACAGTGCTGGAGTGAAGTTGTCAAAGTTAATTTAATTTAATAGTTTGAGAGAGAGATGGAGAAGAAAGGAAAATTTCAGAAAAACACTGCCTGGGTCCCTGATTGCTGAGACCATCAAAACCTTGGTGTCCTATACTCAGCAGCCACTCTGTGACCACACAGAAGCTGGAGGCTGTGAAAGGTTGATTCTGGCTGTCAGAGGAACTTCCACTCACTGTAGGTGGTAGACTGGTTTGAAAGTTGAGGTCTCTGTTCTAGTGCCTGGGTGCTGTTACAGAGAAACAGTTCAGGGACTGTTAGGGGATTTAAGTGTATTGCAACGTTCAGTCTCTTAGCAGAGGATGCTAAGTGGGAGAAGGGTCTGAGATTATAACTCCAAGAAGTACAAAGGAGTAAAAACAGGTGCTGACTTGCTTTTTAACACTTTATTCTCTCTTGAACATATATCTTGCTTGCTTGTTTCTGTTTCTTCTTCTGGAGAAGCTTGTGTTCACTGTTAAATACATACATCTCTCTCTCTCCCTTCACTTTTTTTGTTTTGTTTTTGGGCCACACCGGGTGACTCAAAGGTTATTCTGTGCTCAGAAATCACTCCTGATTGGCTCGGGGGACCATATGGGATGCCAGGGATCAAATCCAGGTCAGTTTGTGTTTTACTGTGTGAAAGGCAAACGACCTACCAGCTCTGCTATTGCTCTGTCCCCCACCACTTATTTCGAAATAGTTTCAATAAATACTATATTGCTTGGGGCTGAAGTGATAGTCTAGTGGTGAGCAGGATGTTTGCCTTGCATATGGCCAACCCAGGTTTGATCTTTAGTATTCCATATTATCCCCTTAGTACTGTCCGGAGTAATTCCTGAGTGCAGAGCCAGGAATTAGCTCTGAGCATCATTAGGTATAGCCCCTAAAACAAAACAAAACAATATCCTCCCCAAACAAGTCCTATAAAGGTAAAGAAGTTTGCATCCTGTTCACCATACAACATATGGCTCCCAGTACTGTTAGGAGTCATTCTTAAGCACAGAGCCAAGCACAGCCCCAGCCCCTGAACACCATGGTGTAACACCCTTTTTAAATTTATTTTTATTTATTTAATAAAATCTTTATTTAAACACCATGATTACAAGCATGATTATAGTTGGGTTTCAGTCATAAACAGAACACCCCTCTTCACCAGTGCAACATTCCCACCACCAATGCCTCCTTCCTTCCACCCCTCCCCGCTCCTTCCCAATCCTTGTCTGTATTTGAGATAGGCATTTTACTTCTCTCACTCATTAAGATGGTCATGATAGTTATTAGTGTAGTTATTTTCCTAACTGCACCACTACCCTTTGTGGTGAGCTTCCTATTGTGAGTCGGTCCTTCCAGCTCTCATCTCTATTGTCTCTGAGGATTATTACAATAATGTATTTAATTTTTCTTAAAACCCATAGATCAGTGAGACTATTCTGCATCTATCTCTCTCCCTCTGACTTATTTCACTCAGCATAATAGATTCCATGTACATCCATGCATAGGAAAATTTCATGACTTCATTTCTCCTGACAGCTGCATAATATTCCATTGTGTGTGTATATATATTAATATATATATATATATATATATCACAGTTTCTTTAGCTATTCATCTGTTGAAGGGCATCTTGGTTGTTTCCAGAGTCTGGCTATTATAAATGTTGCAAGTCAGCCCCTGAAGAGGTTGACTGATGGAGGGATGGAGGATGAGGTCTTTCCCCTCCAGCTTGGAGCACGCCTCTGCCACCCTGCCCAGCCAACGGTTCTGAGGTGAAATGGCGGGTAAACAGCTCGCAGACAGTCAGCCTTGTGGAAATATTAGCTTTATTCAGTGGACAAGACTGAAGTCCAAAGCCTCAGCATCAGTTCCAGCCAAAAGCCCCTCACCTTCCACAGACCCTTGTTTTTATCCCTCAGAATCAGGTACCACCCAATGGTGGGATCAGATACCACCCAATGGTGGAAGCAGAATCAGGTACCACCCTAGGGTGGGGGCAGAATGCCAGGTCACACCCTAGTGTAGGGCACAATCACCGATCAGGGTAGGGTCAGTAACATAATAATCCCATAAAATGTTTACATACACAACAATAAATAGCACTGCAATAAATATAGGTATGAGGAAGAGATTTTTGAGTTGTATTTTTGTGTTCTGAGGGTATATCCCTAGAAGTTGAATAGCTGTACCATATGGGAGTCAATTTCCAGCTTTTTGAGGAATCTCCATATTATTTCCATAAAGGCTGGACTAAACAGCATTCCCACCAGCATGAATAAGAGTTCCTTTCTCTCCACATCCCCACCAGCACTCATTGTTCTTGTTCTTTGTGATGTGTGCTAGTCTCTGTGGTATGAGATGGTACCTCACTGTTGTTTTGATTTGCATCTCCCATCTGATTAGTGATATGGAGTATTTTTTCATGTGTCATTTGGCCATTTGTATTTCTTCTTTGAGGAAGTGTCTGTTCATTTATTCTCCCCATTTTTTTGATGGGGTTGGATTTTTTTTCTTATGAAGTTCTATTAGTACCTTGAATATTTTGGATATTAGCCTTTTATCTGATGGGTGAATAGTTTCTCTCATTCTGTGGGTGGCTTTTGTATCCTAGGCACCATTTCCTTTGAGGTGCAGAAGTTTCTCTTAATATAGTTCCATCTGTTTATCTTTTCTTCCACTTGTTTGGAGAGTGCTGTTTTCTCCTTGAAGATGCCTTTAGTCTCAATGTCATGGAGTATTTTATCTACGTGTTGTTCTATATACCTTATGGTTTTGGATTTGATATCAAGGTCTTTAATCCATTTGGATTTGATCTTTGTGCATGGTGTTAGATGTGGGTCTGAGTTCGCTTTTTTAATTAGTGGCTAACAGTTGTGCCAACACCACTTATTGAAGAGGTTTACCTTGCTCCATTTTAGATTTCTTGCCCCTTAATCAAAGATTATTTAATTGCATGCATGGTGAACTTTCTCTGAATACTGAAGTCTATTCCACTGATCTGAGGATCTGTCTTTATTCCAATACCATGCTGTTTTAATAACTATTGCTTTGTAATACAATTTAAAATTGGGGAATGTAATGACTCCCTTATCCTTTTCTCAAGGATTGCTTTAGTTTTTTCCTGGGTATTTATTGTTCCACATGAATTTCAGGTGTGTTGGATCTACTTCTTTGAAGAATGTCATGGGTATCTTTAGAAGGATTGCATTAAATCTATACAATGCTTTGGGGAGTATTGCCATTTTAATGGTATTAATCCTCTCAGTCCATTAGCAGAATATGGTAACATCCTTTTTATCCCAATCCCCTCACAACCCCCCAAAGATAGGGACTCACAGGTAAGACATTTGTCATTCATGAAGCCAACCCTGCTTGGATCCCTAGCACTGCACGTTGCCTGAGCACTATAGGGAATGATTACATACAGGGGTCTCTGAAAATCTCTGGGTCCCCACATCACCCCCCAAAACCCTATAGCCTATATACCACTGTGACTTTATATAGAATTAACACCCCTTTCTTCTTTTTCTTCTTCTTCATCTTCTTCTTCTTCTTCTTCTTCTTCTTCTTCTTCTTCTTCTTCTTCTTCTTCTTCTTCTTCTTCTTCTTCTTCTTCTCTTTTTATTTATTTATTTTGGTTTTTGGGTCACACCCAGAGACGCTCAGGGGTTATTCCTGGCTCTGCGCTCAAAAATTACCCTGGCAGGCTCAGGGGACCATATGGAATGCTGAGAATCAAACCACCAGTCCTGAGTGAGCTGTGTGCAAGGAAATTGCCCTGCTACTGTGCTATCTCTCCAGCCCTAAAACCCCTTTCTTCTATTTGTAACTGGGTTTCTTTGTCCTCAGATTTTTATTATAACACTGCAATTTACCAAGTTTTTTATAATAGAGTCATTTCAAGTATTAACTATTTAAACACCAATTCTATCATCAGTTTGATCTTCCCTTCACTAGTGTCTCCAATCTTCCAGCCACTACCTTAGCCTGCCTCTATGTGATACAAGCTTAGTTCATACTACTTGATACAACACAAAGTCAAATGAAATGATCAGATGTTAGACTAACATGGGCTAATATGACATTATTAGTTCCCATTAGCCTGAAACCTGCCTTTATAAGGATGTTATTCATTGCTCTCTCTCTCTCAATTGCTTTAAGGACACAAGTCTGCCATTTTCCAATCTTTCCCCATACTGACTAAATTTCTTTTTCAATCCATCTCATTTGATTGGACCAGAACGTTTGGGTCCCTGTGGGACACAGTGGGAAACAAAGTGGGAGTCCAGGGAATATCAGTTCTTTCAGCGGTGCTTGGCCTCCTGTCTACCTCCTTAAGACCCTCATCTATAAAATAGACTTTTATTTTTAGCAAATGTGCATTGGGCACTTGTAGCCAAGAATTTTACACTTTAGCTAGAAGTAGCAGTGACCTGGGCTGTTCAAGGCAGAGTATTTCTGGTTCATATTCTTCCCATGTAGACTCAGACACTCATCTGCCCAGAGTAATGCAGAAGAACTGATGGATGTTTTGTGTTCCCCATGAATTAATACCTGTTTACAAAGTATGGACTCACTTCTCCCTCTCTTTCTAAAGGAAGGATGGGTGCAGGGAGCCTTGATGGGAGCTGTCATGCTGGAAGGAGGAAGTTGCCAGGATGATGGATGGGCACAGGTGCTTGCTCTCTTGGTTAGGGGAATGTGAAGATGTGTCCTGTCAGAAGAGGGGCCAGAGAAGAGAGTCAGGCATGCTGCTCTCTGCTGGTCTCCTGGGTGATGAAGCCTTGGAATGACCCACACAACAGTAATGAGATGGAAATGAAGAGCATTGCCGAATAATGAGCATGGTAAAAATAGAGACCTGGCTAAGGAAGGGACCAGGGCTGCAGAGCAGGAGAAGGAGCCCAACTCAGAGAAGAGAAGGGGGCAGGCACCTGGTAGTGGTACTGGACCAGAACCCTCACTGGGCCAGGCAGGGTGCAATATATTAGAGAGGCGAGGCAGGGTGCAATATATTAGAGAGGCGATGAAGAGGGACCCAGGTGAGGATGCTGAGCAGAGGACAGAGGAGGGAGTTTAGGGATAGAGCCCACACTTTGCATGTGGGGGTCTCTGAGTTACAACTCACATCTCACTGTTCCTCAGCAGTCAGGCCAGTGAACCATTATGCCATATGGCTGGGCTGAGTGTGGTTGGAGTGATCCCCAGATCCCCAAGCTCTACTGGGGACAGCCCCGGTAAAAAAAAAAATAGAATGCTCTGGTGATTTTAATCTGGATACTGTGACTGATGGCTATGAAAGGAAAAGGGAGGAAAAGCACACATGCTTTTAGCAGGAACCCCTGAACCAGTGGGAATGGGAAATGGGCTGAATGAATGTGCCTTCTCTATCACCCCATAGTCTACCTCTGGTCTTCTGTCAACAGTGAAGAAGCCGGGCAGCTTGCCTTTGTTGGCCCTTTCTTCTCAGAGAATCTGCCAGGAAAGGCAGTGCCTGGGCTGGGGTGCAGCTAAGAGCCCTGTAGCAGCTAAGAGCCTTTGCCCCAGTATCTCTCAGTAGTCATTATTGTTTTAACTCTTTTCAAATTTTTTGAATATTAATATGAAAACATTAACATTAAAATATCAATATTTGTTAGATGTGATTATTGAGTATATGTCACTGTTATATTCTGTTTATTTTTTCCAAAATATTTCACAGTTGAAGAAATATATGTCAGCTGTAATACAAAAGCACTTCAGGGTCACATTTTTTTTTCTTTTTTGGGTTACATCTGGCAGTGCTCAGGGGTTCCTCCTGGCTCTATGCTCAGAAATCGATGCTGGAAGGCTCAGGGGACCATGTAGGATGCCGGAATTTGAACTACCATCCTTCTGTATGCAAGGCAAACGCCTTATCTCCATGCTATCTCTCCGACCCCCAGTGGTCACATTTTTAAAAGCTATTAGACATCAGTCTAAATTTAAAGTTAAATTAAATGTTAGGGTTCCCCAATTGAGAGTGGCAGGGATTACATGCCTTTCTGATTAGCTCAGGAAGATTGTTTTCCAACAGTCTTGGCACTCACACCAAATGGTTTAGGAAGAGGCTCTGAAATCTGGAGTTAAATGGAGAGGCAAGAGTTTTATAATGAGGAAGGAATGTCACATAGAGCTGAGTGAGTGGATGAGGCCACAGATCCTGCTCTGGGCTGTTGTTGATAACCTCTCCTGGACCATTTTCCACTGGGGCATGTCCATCACTCACTTATTTGTGGATCCAGTTGCCACAGCACTTTCTGGGCCAGGGCAGGTTTCCTGTTAGCTCTGTTGCTGCTCATTTTTATTGAGGGGAGACCAAGGAGCAGTGAAGACCCTTGAAGACCATTCTGAACATAGCAGTTACAATCTGGCCTCCCTCCTCTTGAACCCAAAGTTGGGAGATAGTCATGGTGAAATTCATTAGCTCAGTGTCTCCACACAGCTTCCATGTGAGCTTCCCTGAAGGCATAGATATATGTCCCACAACTTTCTGACATTGCAGGGAAGTAGAATTATCCCTGGTTTTGCACAGCTCCATGGGTTTCCCTGCCATAGTGACCCACACTACCACAGTAGGCTTAGTCAACCATCATGCTTGTCTCTCTCTCATCTCTGTACCCCGAATAAGGAGAATACCACATTCTTCTTTAAGGCATCATCATCCATCCTCCCTCAGAGAAACAGCTCTGGACTTTCCTCTCAAGTTCTTCCAGACTGTACAAACTTCTTGAGGTCCTTGTCATCTCCTTACTTTCTTGCCATCTCTTTGTTCCTCAGCACCCACTTCAATAGACAGAAATGGCTCCTCATCAAAGATACTAAATTTGTCCACTGTTCTTACAGAAATTTTGCTTCCTTTCAACATTAAAAAAATGCTTGTCTGACTGGAGATAAGGTCCAGATAAGGGGTTCATTGCCACTGTGTTTCTTTTCTGTCTGACTTTTTAACAGCCCGCAGGCCGTTTGTGGCCCTCCATACAACATTTTGTGGCCCTCGGCCGGCCTTCAAATATCGCAGTATTCGCGATTATTCGCTTACCGAATAATCGCAATAAAAATTGCATGAGTAAGAAAAAAATTGCATTAAACATTCGCATACTGCGAGCAGTTCTGTTCGGGGTATGCAAATGTTTAATGCGATTTTTTTCTTACTAATGCACTTTTTATTGTGAATATTCGGTAAGCGAATAATCATGAATACTTTGGGCCTAGTGCAGACGTCATTTCCACTGCTCCTGCCCGCTGTCCCTTGCATTATCGGAGGCCTAAGGGAGAGAAGTGAGAGAAGGGAGAGAAGTTTATTACAGAATTAGATTTTGTCATACCTTCATCATGACTTCATCAAAGCCTGCAGTGAAGAGAAAGATTGATGATGAGCACAGAAAATTTTAGGAAAAGTGAGAGACGCAGTTATTTTTTTGTTGAGCACAGGGGCATCCCCACATGTCTTATTTGCTCAGAGAAAGTTGCAGTGCACAAGAAATACAACTTAAACCGCCATTATTCAACTAAACATGCTGAGGAATGTGCAAAATATCAAGAAAAAGAGAGAACCAAGCGGGTTGCCAGTCTTAAAGCATGTCTAATGAGGCAACAAGATTTCATCAAGAAAGCAACCAAAGAGAATGTTGCATCAGTCGAAGCTAGTTACATGGTCAGTGAGATGATTGCTAAGGCAGGGAAACCATTCACAGAAGGAGAGTTTGCTAAAGAATGCATGTTACAGGCTGCCTGCAAGTATTATCTGTCTGGAAAAGAAAGGTCAATTTAGCAAAATCAGCCTTTCTGCCAACACTGTGGCAGAGCTCATTTCTGACATGTCAAGTGACATTTATCATCAACTGTGTGAGAAAGAAATGTTATGATGCATACTCAGTTGCTCTTGACGAGGGCACAGATATAACAGACACTGCGCAGCTCACAATTTATGTCCGTGGTGTTGATTGCAATTTTGAATTGACAGAGGAGCTGCTCACAATAATTTCAATGCATGGCCAGACCACCACTAATGAGATATTTTGGCATCTGTGTGATGCCATTGAGAATACAGGTTTGCCATGGAAGAGGTTTGTTGGAATAATAACTGATGGAGTGCCATCGATGACAGGGAGGAAAAATGGACTGGTGGCACTTGTTCAAAACAAACTTGAAGAGGAGGGTGTAGAGAAGGCCATTGCTCTTCACTGAATTATCCATCAGCAGGCCCTTTGCAGTAAATGCCTGCCATGTGACAATGTGATGTCTGTTGTTGTGAAAAGCATCAACCAAATCAGATCCAGGGGCTTAAAGCACAGGAGGTTCCATGCTTTTTTAGAGGAAATGGAGTCAGAATATGGAGATGTGCTCTATTTCACCGAGGTACGTTTGCTCAGCAGGGGAAATGTCCTGAAGAAAATTTTTGAGTTGAGAGAAGAAGTGAAAGCCTTCATGAAGAAGAATGGGAATGCTGTTTCTGAGTTGGGTGATCACAAATGGCTCATGGACTTAGCTTTTCTTGTTGACATCACACATAAGCTGAATGTACTATATCAGATGTTACAAGGCCCAGGGCAGCTTATCAGTGCTGCCTATAACAATGTGAGAGCATTCTCTACAAAACTTGTGTTATGGAAATCCCAGCTCTCTCAGACAAACCTTTGCCATTTCCCAGCATGCAAGGAACTTGTGGATGCAGGCATACCATTCAGTGGTGAGAAATATGTTGATGCTATTTTTAAGCTAGAGAAGGAATTTGATCACAGGTTTGCAGATTTCAAAAAGCACAGAGCCACTTTCCAAATTTTTGTGGATCCCTTTTCCTTTGATGTGCAAGATGCCCCTCCTGTGTTTCAAATGGAGCTCATTGACCTGCAATGCACCTCTGATCTCAAAGTCAAGTTCAGGGAGATTAGTGGAAAAGCAGACATGCGTGGGCAATTTTTGAAAGAATTGCAACCCCCCCCCCCCAGCTTCCCTGAGCTTTCCCGAATGTTCAAGTGCACCATGTGCCTTTTTGGGAGCACATATTTGTGTGAAAAGTTATTCTCCACATTGAACTTCAATAAGTACAGGTCTAGACTTAATGATGATCATCTTCAAGCCATACTGAGGGTCTCAACTGCTTCCTTTCTAAAGCCAAATGTGATTCAGATTAGTGAGAAGAAGCGCTGTCAAGTGTCTGGCAGCAAGGAATAGGCAAAAGATGCCATGTTCATAGGAACTGTTCATGATCTTCATTCAATGTTCTATTCCTGTTCGGAAGAAATAATTAAAACTGTTAATAATGAAGTTTGAGGACTTTTTTTGTGAAATCCCTTATGTGGCCCTGCCTCACCCTGACTTTGCCTCCTGCGGCCCCCAGGTAAATTGAGTTTGAGACCCCTGATCTAGGTAGAGCTGAGGCTATAGTGGCCAAAGAGCAATGTACAATAACTAGGATCCATCATGGATATTATATTCTTATACTTAGAAAGTCACATTCTCCTACTTCCCAAATGTCACTTCCAATTCAGTGCTCCTTTGCTGTTGTGCAAAACAATGTAATCACAAATTAATGCCTTAGCTTTCAAACCCTCTTTGTCAGAAGCCTCAATATCCTCATTAGAATGTGAGTGGCTCCTTTGTTAGACAATCATAATTCATCTTTATCTGTACTATATGAATTTTCTACATGACTCATAATGGCCAGTCTACCGACATTCTTCTAATTCATGAAAGACTCACTCACAAGATTCCTCTCTACTCCAAGACTCACTCTCAGTTTGGATGACTTTATTCTTTAGTTCATTTAAAATGTAATATTTTGATTCTTTACCATTTGAGTTCCAGTGACCTTCAATCCAACTTTCTTCAGCCATTCTCATACATGGCAATAACATACTTGTCAATACCTGGTTCTCTTTTATTTTGATGAATGTACATGTCATACTCTGACTATAAATTTCCATCTTCCTGTATTTTTAGACTCTGCTTCCTCTTACACAACTTGCAAATATAATGTGACTTCCTGTTCTCTAAAATTTTGTCCTACTCTATCAATCCCCTCTCTTCTTTATTTCCTTCTTAAGCAGTCTAAATTGCAAAACTTATCATTTCAATAATTGTCTCATAATCACTAGGCTATTTTTCCATACATTTTTTCAGTAGCCCCTTATAGCTAGGCTGCTGAAAAAGCTGGAAAAACTTGTTTAAAAATAGTAACTTCTCCTATAATTTTTTAAATTTTATTTAAACACCTTGTAATTTTGACCTTTAAAAATGTCTGGCAAATCTCTCTATGTGGTCCTGTTTAGAAGAATTTTACTTTTGCCACATGCCTTTAGACCTTCACTAACATGTTAGTTTGTTAGAGCTATTACAACAAAGTAACACAAACTGTGTGCTACAACAGATCATTATTTTCTTAATGTTCTCGAGGTGAGATGTTGGATATTGAGGTGTCATTAGGCTTGCATTCTTTTCTTTTATTTTAAATATATATTTTATTTAAACAACTTGATTACATACATGATTGTGTTTAGGTTTCAGCAATGTAAAGAACATCACCCATCACCAGTGCAACATTCCCATCTCCAATGTCCCAAATCTCCTTCCTCCTCACCCTAACCACACCTGTACTCTAGACAGGCTTTCTATTTCCCTCATACACTTTCATTGTTAGGATGGTTCACAATGTAGTTATTTCTCCAACTAAACTCATCCCTGTTTGTGGTGAGCTTCATGAGGTGGGTTGTAACTTCCAGCCCTCCTCTCTTTTGTGTCTGAAAATTATTATTGCAAGAATGTCTTTCATTTTTCTTATAACTCGTAGATGAGTGAGACCATTCTGCGTTTTTCTCTCTGTCTCTGACTTATTTCACTCAGCATAATAGATTCCGTGTACATCCATGTATAGGAAAATTTCATGACTTCATCTCTCCTGACAGCTGCATAATATTCCATTGTGTATATGTACCGCAGTTTCTTTAGCCATTCATCTGTTGAAGGGTATCTTGGCTGTTTCCAGAGTCTTGCTATGGCAAATAGTGCTGCAATGAATATAGGTGTAAGGAAGGGATTTTTGTATTGTATTTTTGTGTTCCTAGGGTATATTCCTAGGAGTGGTATAGCTGGGTCGTATGGGAGCTCGATTTCCAGTTTTGGGAGAAATCTCCATATTGCTTTTCATAAAGGTTGAACTAGACGGCATTCCCACCAGCAGTGGATAAGAGTTCCTTTCTCTCCACATCCCCGCCAACACTGCTTGTTCTCATTCTTTGTGATGTGTGCCAATCTCTGTGGTGTGAGATGGTACCTCATAGTTGTTTTGATTTGCATCTCCCTGATGATTAGTGATGTGGAGCATTTTTTCATGTGTCTTTTGGCCATTTGTATTTCTTCATTGTCAAAGTGTCTGTCCATTTCTTCTTCCCATTTTTTGATGGGATTAGATATTTTTTTCTTGTAAAGTTCTGTCAGTGCCTTGTATATTTTGAAGATTAGCCCCTTATCTAATGGGTATTGGGCGAATAGTTTCTCTCACTCAGTAGGGTGCTCTTGTATCCTGGGCGCTATTTCCTGTGAGGTGCAGAAGCTTCTCAGCTTAATATATTCCCACCTGTTAATTCTTTTCAATGTGTCTCTTCTAGACTTATCTCTGTCATCTCTTGAGCACGAGTGACAGTAGAACCCAACCCAATAGTCTCACTTAACCTTATTTTTCTCTCTTCAGAGGTCCCATTTTCTAGTAAAGCCACATTATAGGGGCTAGGGTGTTATTTGCCATATAAATTTTTGGGGAATGACACAGTTCAGAAGTCAATATTAATCTTTACAAGCTCACTTCCTCATTGCTTCACTCCCTACACCTCATCTTCATTGAAGGGGCAATGATCTTGGAAACACCACCTTCTTGTTCTTCACACTGCCTTTTGAATATGTCTGTGAGGGGTTCCCTTTTTCTTCACTCTCATCAGTGAAGGTGTCCTCTTCTATTCAATCTCTATGCTAGGTGGACTTCTCTTCCCACATCCTTGGGTTCCTTCAGCTGTATGTTAATTCCTTTAGTATCTCCAGGGCATCAAGTGCCCCCACCACTTTTCTTCAGTTCCACAAGTGAATAGTTAAACCAGAAAAAGCTGTCTACCACATTTGTCTCAATAGATCTCCAAGAGCCTATGCAGCTCTAGCAGCTATTTTCAGGCTTTTGTGTGTGTTTGAGACCCTACTGTTGGCTGTGTGTTCCTTGCTTGAAGCAGGTGTTCCATGCAATTATTTCCTCTTGTGTGTGTGTGTGTGTGTGTGTGTGTGTGTGTGTGTGTGTGTGTGTGTGTTTCACTGCTCTCTTTGGGACTAGAGATATTAACCAGGTAGTTCAGTATGTGGTAGCTTGTTTTGGTTTGAAGGTGTCAGGTAGAGTCATTCCTCCTCTTGACTCAGGAGGAAAAGTTCAAGAGTTCTTGGACTCCTTTTATGACTTCTTGTCTTCCCCTCATTTTAGTGGCACCTGTTCTCTCATTCCTTAAAAAACTTTTATTCTGTGCATTTTTCTATGCATTTTAGAAATTTAAGCCTGAGAAAGGCTACTGTGTAGATTTTTTTTGCCTGTTAGAGAGGCAAATAATTCTTGTCTAATAGTGCAATGATCCAGTGGTTATGGCTTAATGTCTTATTGCACATTAATCAGTTTTGCAACTAACCTAATCTGATACTAGCATTTCCTATACGTGTTTGCTTCTAAAATGTTTATTCTTTTTGATTTTGTCATCGTATGTTATTGTTATTTTATTATTAATGAGTCAAATAAGATTTTGATACCCATTTATTTTATATTTGCATTACAGTCATAGTATGTAATTTATCTTTGCTGTTAAATCCTTTGTTGGATATTTGTGAATCCAAGAACAGTCCCCAGAATGAGAAATTACTTTCCGTCCCCTTGTCCCCTTTCTGGGGGAGACCTTGGTAATATTTATCTGCAGCAAATAATAATCCACACAGACAAGAAGGATAGGGTGTAAAAGATTGGGCAAAGAGAGTGAGAGAATCCTCCTGCAGCCTGCAGCTTTCGCAAAAGGACCCCTCTCCCCTGTCTATCTAGCTATTTATTGCCAACTCTACAGCGCCCCACCTGGAAGGGCTAGGTGGGGCAATAGTCACAGAACAATCCTAAGGAAATACTTTTATATACAACAATTCCAAGAATAATCTTATGGAAACTTTTTCATATACTACAATAGTAGTTTTTTGAATATTACATTTTTTACTTTATTTAAAGAAAATGCATCACATAGTTGGCTTAATAGACTGTAATACTTTTGTTTCCAGATAAGTGAGAGCAAAGTTATTACAAAATGAATAAAAAGAAAAATAAAAAGGAGAAGAAAAATAAAAATAAAGAATAAAAAAGTACAATGGCAAGCAGATTTGTGAAAATTATTGCATCTCTAACGAAGTCATTAAGACAATGGCAGAAAGTTTAGTAAGCTCTTGTTGTTAGCTGTACATTCTGTTATTTCATTTGTTTCCAAACATTAAGTGACCTCAGTTACACATTGGCACCTAAATTGGTGTGTTCCTATAGGGATGACAAAAATAAAACAAATGAAATTGTCCAGTAATTCCAAGCACTATTACTAATACTGCAATTTTATTTATTTATTTATTTATTTATTTATTTATTTATTTATTTATTTATTTATTTATTTATTGGTTTTTGGGCCACACCCGGCGGTGCTCAAGGGTTACTCCTGGCTGTCTGCTCAGAAATAGCTCCTGGCAGGCACGGGGGACCATATGGGACACCGGATTCGAACCAACCACCTTTGGTCCTGGATCAGCTGCTTGTAAGGCAAACACCACTGTGCTATCTCTCCGGGCCCAATTCTTTTGAGGTGTGTTCTTAGCTGCCAGATCTCCTGGAAGGCGGGGCCTGGCTGATTTAAAGAGGCAGGGAGAAGAGAACAGAGGAAAGGGTGGAGAGAGGAGGATTTGGAGACAAAATGGAGTGGAGGAGATGGGGGCGCAGGGGAGGAATGCTCAGGCTGGAAAGATCTGGCAGTCCACCTGCGGGAGGGAAGAGGCTAGGAGAGAGGAGAAGGAGAAGAACCGAGACTCCCAGGATGGAAAGAAACCCAGAGATGCAGACAGGCAGTAGGGTGAGGCCAAAGGGAGGGCAGAGGAGCGAGAGGGAGGAGACAGAGCTGAAGATGGGGAGGCAGGGAGAGGTCAGAACTAGCCCAGGGAGAAGAGATTCTGGCTAAACCCAGAGGGGCATGAGGAATGCAAAGGAAGAGGTGCAGGGGTGAGAGCTTGGGAGTTGGGAGGTGCTGCTGGAGAGGGCTACTAGAGGGGAGAAACAGGAAAGGAGTTGGATGAAGAAAGAAATACACACGGAGACAGGATGAGGTAGACAGCGTGTGTGTGTGTGTGTGTGTGTGTGTGTGTGTGTGTAAGCTGCACAGGAAAATGCAGGCATGGGTCTCCAAATCCAAGCAGCAGGTCCAGATGTAGTGCCCAGAGGCCCTGGGAGAAGCAGGATCCTGCCTGTTGCCTGGCCTGCAGGCAGTGATCTTCTGGGCAAGAGATCTCAGTCCTCCCCGAGGAACCACTGTATGTGGCCAGAGCTTCCTCATTCACACTTTGTGAAGATCTTGCAATGGGCCACCATCAGTGCTCTCCTCCTCCACTAGTCTGTCTTTTTTACCAGACAGGCTGATTTAGAGTAGGGAAGGGGTCATATTTGAGGGTTGGGTAGTCAAAGATACAAGTCCTTGGGGGTGAGCTATTACTTTGACAGGACCCCCTTTCAGCCTACTAGCTCTGCTTTATTGGATCAAGGCCTTGGACAGGTTGCACCCTGCTGCCTGGCAGCAGACACATTTCCTCTCCACTCAGTATCTCTTAGTGCTGCCTTCAGCTTCCTCCCTGCCCCTGTGCTTTTAGGGAGGAACATGCTGGGGGATGGTGCATTTGCTCAGTCATTCTACAGAGAATAGCTCAGTGGGGGACATCTCTCTAGGGCCACAGAGCAAAAGGACAGAACTAGAATTAGAATTCTAGAACACTGGGTGTCAGGCCTTTGGGACACTGTAATTCCTCCCAGGATTCCATGTGCTTGGAAACTTTGCAGCCCCAGGGACTCTGAGTACTTGGGTAACTCAAAGAGTGAGAGGTTTGGAATAATCAATGCTTTGTGGCGTCCTAACATGACATGTGAAGTTAGACAAATAATGGTGCTTCTTGACTCATACTCTTGGCTCTGTGCTCTCCTGGTGGGGATAGGGGAAAAATACAGTGCTGGGAAACAAACCAGGACCAGTTCTCTACAAGGCAAGCTCCTTACTTATTGTCCAGTCCAGTCCAGACAAACTTTTCCTCCAGTTTCTTTTTTTTAGGTGACACCTGATGGTTCTCAGGTTTATATCCAATTCTGCATTCAGGAACCATTTCCTGGTGGGGTTCAAGGGATCATATGGGATGTTGGGAACTGAACCCAGGTCAATCACATGCAAAGCAAATGCCTTAGTGGTCATAAGGCGAGGTCAGGAGAAACAAATTTTAAGCCTCCAGAGCAGAAAGCACATTTAAGCGCTTATCCCTGAACAGGATAGCTCTGGGTCCCCTTGGGGATGAGGTATAAGGGTGAAGGGGTTCCCTTTCTCCCACCCCTCCTCTCTGTGTCCATCAAACATGGCTGGCACACTGCAGGCTGCAAGAGACACAGCTGGCGCATCTTCCTGCCTGCAGGAACTTTGTGTCTAATGGAGACCACTTACAAGCAGTTCCAGTGAAGCTGGTGCAATGACAGGTCTGTGGGGGTGGGAATTGGGACGGTTGCCTAAGGAAAGAGGCATTTAGGAAGACTAATCTGAAAGGGAGTTAGTTCATATCTGAGCTCCATCATATCCCTTACCCGAGTTCTTTAACTCTTCTTTCAAAAGTAGTGTAGCATCACACTCAGCTCCGATGGTGCAAAGCTTTTCCTGGGCAAAGGCCTGGGAACAGGACAGCAAAGTCAGCCAATGGGACTGGGACAACTGTGCTCTGTTTTCTGGGACCAGGATTCAGGGCTCAGTGGGAGGAAGGGTGCTCCTTTGGAAGTGGTACTTGCTGTTGAAACCAAAGCTGCCTGTGAGGTACAAGTAAAGGGTCTACTGATGCCTTATCAGGGATATGTCTTAGTGTTCCCTAGAATGGGCTTTCTTTATGGAAATTACCCCCACATTTGTTCCTGAAACTACAATTGGTTTCCATTATTGCATTCTGGGTGACAGTATTCCTCCACTTTGGGAAACACTGACCAAAGAGACAGTAGAGTAGGAAGGAGCTTGCTTTGTATGTAGTTGGCCTGGGTTCCATCTGCACAATGCCATGATCTCTCTCAAGTGCTGTCAGAGTGATCTCTGAATGTAGAGCCAGGAGTATTCCCCAAGCACACCTGAGTGTGGACCCAACCAACAAAACTCAATTGGTATAGAGTCTGATGAAGTTCTGCAGAATCCATCAGAACTGCCTTGGAATTAATTGGGTGCACACCCCTGGCCCCTGCACTTCCCTAAATGAGGCATCCTTCAACCCCTTTCTAGTCCGTCACTACAGGTCCTATAATTCCCCTTTAGAAGCCAGACACCTTTATTTTTGAAGGGAGTACTTGTTACACCTCAGTTTATCTAAATGCAGAGGATGAAGAGAGATATCTTAAAGGTTAAGGTGATTGCTTAGCATGCAACGTTTGTTCCCCCAAGAGTTGCTTGTGTGGCACTGAGCACTGGATGTGGTCAAAGGACAAACTGAAAGGGAGGCAGGAAGTGGAGTAGCAAATGGAAAGGGTTAAGGGGCCAGTATTTGGATGAGCACTCAATGGGAACAGTTCACTCAGCCCACCCAGCCAGTCAATTCTTAAATTTCCTAGCCCTGTAGAACTTTCACAGATGGACATACCAATTCCTGAGCGTTGTATATGAAAACATTTCCATAAGATTAATCTTTGCCTGTTGTCCCTGCTTGACCTTCCAGGTGGGGGCGCTGTTGAGAGCCGAATAAATTGTTTGGGAGCGAGGTGTTCAGGGTCTTTTGGCAGAGTTTACTGGTTGGCTCCAAGTGTTTTTTTTTTTTTTTTTGGAGCTGGTAGGCTGGCAAAGGACTCTCTGCACTCAACCTTTTTACCCCTTTACCCTCAAGTCTATGTGGATTATTTGCTGCGGATAAGTATTACCAAGATCTCCCCCCATGGGACCAGAGAGATAGCTTGGAGGTAGTGTTTGCCTCGAATGCAGAAGGATGGTGATTCGAATCCCGGCATCCCATATGATCCCCCGAGCCTGCCAGGAGCGATTTCCGAGCGTAGAGCCAGGAGTAACCCCTGAGCGCCACCGGGTGTGACCCAAAAACCAAAAAAAAAAAAAAAAAAAAAAAAAAAAAAAGAACCCTCCCCCCACAAGGGGATAACAGGATGGAAATCAATTTCTCATTCTGGGAGCTCTTTGAGGATACACAAATAACCAATAAAGGAGTAAACGGGACACCACACCTGAGCTCTTGCTTGCTCTCTCTCTCTCTCTCTGTGCTCATGGTTGTATTGTCCAGGATTGTAGATATGGTTGAGGTTCTGAGATGTGGGGTGGTGAGGGGATCAATTTAAGCATACAGTCTCAGACATGCACAGCAGATGCTCAACCACTGAGCCAGAACCCTGGGAACCTGTATTTGACTCCTGTTGCTAACTGCTTGATGGCTGTTAAACTTTTGCATATTCTGGATCATATAACCCACGCCAGCTCTTTAGAGGGGCTGTGGAAACTTCAGTTCTGAGGAACAATGTCAAGGTGGGGTGGGGATGGCTCAGAGGTCTCTTGCTTGATTCCAGTCACTGTGGAGCATGCAATCTCTGTCCTACTGCAGCCAAGGCTGTGTCAGCACCCAACCTCCAGTGAGCTCCACCTCTAAACCTGTGCACACACCATGGCCAGGTGTGCAACTCTTGGCATCTATATGTGTAAGCTTCTTAGAAGTGTGTTACCTCTGGTCAGCACCCCACTCAAACGTGTATATGATTTTTGGTCACTGCAGCAACAGTAGCAAAAAACAACAAAAACAAAGTGGAGTGAAAGAAGGGAGAAATAGATGAGTAAACATATGGGATAATAAATGGGTCGGGCCTCTGTCTCATTCAATGGAACTAATTTATTCTAATACATACTAATATATGTATATATATATGTATTCTTATATTACATCAGTACATGTTTGGCTTGAATAGTAAATACCCACTATCTGGGGCTCTGAGAAACAGGTTGGAATATAAGTTTTACCAGTGATGAATCCAAAAGTTAATTTGTTTAATGTTGCACAGGTAATCTGTAAAAGCTCTTGGAGTTGAATATAACTTGAACTCTCAAATTAGCATACCTTTTTGGTAGGGGACATGCCCAGCAGTGCTCTGTGCTTGTTGTACTTCTGGCTCTGTGCTTGTTGTACCCAAACTGCATCAGCTGAATGCAGCACAAGTACCTTAATTCCCAAACTATCTCTGGCCTCCAAGTTTTTTTGTTTGTTTGTTTTTGGGTCACACCGAGTGGTGCTCTGGGGTTACTCCTAGCTCTGCCCTCAGAAGTTGCTCCTGGCAGGCTCAGGGAACAATATGGGATGCCAGGATTTGAACTGGGGTCCATTCTGTGTTGGCTGCATGCAAGGCAAATGCGTTACCACTGTGCTATCATTCTTCCCCCTACCCCAAATTTTTTTTAATAAAAGCATAACTTTTATTGCAGAATTAGGAAAAAATAGTATGATATCAACCATAAAAATCACCCATAGGGACCAAAGAGGTAGCATGGAGGTAGAGCATTTGCCTTGCATGCAGGACAGTGGTTCGAATCCTGACATTCCATATGATCCCCCGAGCCTGCCAGGAGCGATTTCTGAACATAGAGCCAGGAGTAACCCCTGAGCACTGCCGAGTGTGACCCAAAAACAAAAAAAAAAAATCACCCATAATCGAACTTCATAATTATTTTAGTATATTTTCACAGTTTTATAGGTACTTTTATTTAACATTAAATTAAATCAGTATGTGCAATTTTTATATCCTACATGCACCAAATATTTTATGTCATTAAAAAATTCTTAAATGATTGTTTGTTTGTTTGTTTTTGATTTTGGGCCACACCTGGTAGTGCTCAGGGGTTACTCCTAGCTCTATACTCAGAAATCACTCCTGGCAGGCTCAGGGGACCATTTGGGACACTGGGGATCAAACCCAAGCAGGCCAAATACATGGCCAATACCCTACCTGCTGTGCCATCACTCTGGCCCCACATTCTTGAATTTTTAATGCCTGTATAATATTCTACATAAAAGTATAATTATTTAGCAGTACTAACTGCATTTTTAGGTCACTGGCAGAATTTTTGCTATTAAAAATTAATGTAAAAATCCTTGAATCTTTGAATGAAATATTAAAAATATCTTTATTTTCTTTGTTGTTGTTGTTGCTGTTGTTGTTGTTTGGCCACACCCTAGCTTGGGGGACCATATGGGATCCCTGGAGATCAAACCATGGTCTGTCCTAGGCTAGTGCCGGCAAGGCAGATGCTTTACTGCTTGAGCCACCGCTCCAGTCCCAAAGATTAAAAACATCTTAAAAATGTTTTATTGGGGCCAGAGAGATAGCATGGAGGTAAGGCATTTGCCTTCCATGCAGAAGGTCGGTGGTTCGAATTCTGGCATCCCATATGGTCCCCCGAGCCTGCCAGGGTGATTTCTGAACATAGAGCCAAGAGTAACCCCTGAGCACTGCCAGGTGTGACCCAAAATAAAAAAAAAATGTTTTATCATGAAAAATTTCAAGCATATACATACAAAAATGTAGCATAAAGAACTTCTAAGTTGGTTGGAGGTGTAGTTCAGCAATGCTGCCTGAAAGAGGCCCTAGCACTACATGATCCCCAAGCCCTGCTAGGGTTGAGTATCATCCGATGTAGCTTCAGAGCAAAAGCAAACAAAAAACAAAGAGAACATGCATATTCTCATGTACTCATTATTTGATTTTAGCACTTAGTACCTATAGCTAATCTTGTCCCTCCCTCTTTTTTTTTGTTTTTGTTTTTGGGCCACATCCGGCAACACCCAGGTTACTCCTGGCTCTGCACTCAGGAATTACTCCTAGCAGACTCAGGTGACCATATGGGATGCTAGAGATTGAACCTGGGTCTTCTGCCTCATGCAAGGAAAATGTCTTTCCTGCTGTGCTTTTGCTGCAGCCCCCTCTGTTCCATTTTTAAAGTTCTGGTTGTGATGTTACTTTAGTCTATTATTGATCTCTGGAAGCTGGATTCCTAACAGAGGGTCAGAAGAGAGAAGCCTTCAGATTTTGGGTTTGTCTTGCTGGAATCAACTCTAGGGTAATGGCACATATTAATATTCTCTCCAACTGTGCTTGATTGGGAGTTCAAGTCTTACTGCACTATGACCAGTTCTAACATCTAGCTGTAGCACACACCTATACACACATGCACATGAAACTCATACACATTTCTTGTCAACTTGACAGATACAAAGATTTTTATCTTTTTGTGGGACCCCAGAACTGCTGGTGGGCCACTCTTGTGGTGCTGAGGCAGGGAACCATGTGATGCTAGAGATGTAGCTCCCCCCCAGACCCCATTACCACCCCCCCTCAGTCCTTTGAACCATTTCCTTGCCCCCCCCCCCCCCGCCCAGTGTTTTCTTCATATCCATTTGTCTGGTTGATTGCTGGATTTACACCGAAAAGCTCTTACAGATGCTATGCAGAGCCTCGAGCCCTCTCATGTACTCCAAATACTGTCACCTGGTGAGGATCCGGACCTGCTACATGGGGCTACTGGATGAGGACCAGCTAACTGCCCTAGATCCCAGGGCAGCGACAAGTTTGAGATGATTCTCTGCCCACCCCACAGGCAGCCACCAGGGGTCAGGATGGGGCCTGAGAAGCTGGTAATAGGAGAGGGTAATAGTGTGTGGCCAGCGGCCAGACACTGCATTTCCTCTCTATGCTCACTGCTGGCTGGACATACTGCTTTGATCTGCTCCTCCAATTAGGATTCCAGAATGCTCTAGAGATGGCTGTGCTTCTCTGGCTGCCCACCTCAGCTTAGATATGCTGCCTATGGTGTTGGAAAACAGGTCCCTGCTTTCTTCTCATTCCTTATGGGAATGAGGGGCTAGGTACTCTATGAAGTAGGGCTTTTAAACTTGAAATACAAGGATAGAGGGATCTAAGGATCGCCTTAGGGACTGTGACTACCCCTTAAAAGGATAGAACACTTGTATCCCCCTGACTCTCCTGCCTGTCCCCTCAAAATGAGACATGTTTTGTGAGATTCTGAAAAGGGAATCCATGATCTCCCAAACCCAGTATCTCCTAGTATTCCTACCTACTTTCTAAGCCCACTGCTTCCTATGGTGGCTTTGGCATTGGGAATGGGTGTTCTTGAGAATTAGGCTAAGACCTCCTTTGTCACCAGTGGCACTGAAAGAGCTTGCATGTCCCCTGAGGGGGGGTGGTGGTGGCCTTACTCTTACCACCTGGGGAGCCATGGGGTAGTTCTATGTGTGTGCACTGAGGTACCCACGCCCACATGGAGGCCTCCATGCTATGTGCCTCTAATGGGGGGGGGGCGTGCAGAGCTTCAGGGGATTGGCAGGGAGTTGATCCTGGAGCCCTAGATGGTAGTGGGTGAAGGTGCCTGGGCAGTGGGGGTTGGGGGCTCAGAAACTTCCATCAGGTTTCCACCCAGCTGGCACATGTAAGTCCTTTTCACAACCACTTTTTCTGAGTCGTTGTCCCTGGATCTGTGTGGTTAGAAGTTGGTGTGAAAATCCTGTAGTTTTCTTAGAGTTGTGAAGGTTGCAAAGAGGATTTGGAGAGCTGGAGAGGCAGAAAGTTAAGGCTATCTGAGATATGATGAAGCTGAGCTTAGAGCGTGAGCCTGAGCCTGAGCCTGCCAGGAGTGCTTCCGGAGTACAGAGCCACCCCTGGGCATAGCCAAACTCCCTACCAACAAACAGATACCAACAAACTAACAAAAGAAACCAGCAAACAGATAGAAGGAATGAAGCAAACCCAAGTTTTAGAACTACACTCAGGCTCCATCTTCTCTCTGAATAATTTATTTTTTTAAATTAATTTTATTATCATTATATTTATTTTGGGGGCTACACCTGGCAGTGCTCAGGGGTTACTTCTGGCTTGGTGATTAGGGACTACTCCAGGTTGGCTTGGGGGGACCATAGAAGAAGCAGGGATCAAACCAAAGTCAGCCACATTCAAGGCAAGTGTCCTACCTGCTGTACTATTGCTCCAGGACCCACAGGATATAGTTTCTGTTGTACTGAGAGATGCCCTGAGGAGGTTGCCTGTATCCCTGGTGGCTTCTGCCTCTGAGGACAAGGCTACCCTGGGGAACTGAGCTAAACTTCCAATCCATAGACAGATGTGAATATAGGACATGGGACTGCAGGTGTTTTTCTTTTTTCTATTTGCTGGAGACTCATCATTTTCTTCAGTTTCTGGAGAAGAATTTTACCTCATAGAGCTGCAACTGTTACTTGTCACAGAAGTTCCTCATTAAATGGGGAACCGGGCATGTGTTAAAGACAGATTCATATCTAGTTGTCTCTTTCTAATGAAAATAGCAAAATGAAAAACAAATGAAAAAAAAAAGTCTTAAAAGTGACATCTTTGGAGAAAAATGGCATCAACAACTGTGCCAACAACACATATGAGGTTTGGGTGCCTGTGAAATTCACTTCCAGGTAGAGGCTCCTTCTGCTGGAGGTGGGGTGCAGCATCTTCTCCCTCCTTCCAGCCTTGTCCTTAAGCAATGCCTTGTTCCACACTTGGCAACCAGACAGGCTCCCTTCCTGCTGTTTGCATTGCAGGCCTCCTGGGCAAAGCTGCTCTGGGTAACCATGGAGACCAGAGTGTGCCCTGCACCAGTGCTAGGTGGGAGGACTAGGGCAGTGCACCAGGAACACATTGCTTCCCCCTTCCCTTCCATGCATGTTTGCATAAGCACTTCCTGACACTCATCCCTGTCACCCCCTCACCTACCCTGGCCTTGGAGACCTGGACCAGCAGTTATACACTGGGCCATTCTGTGACAACTGCTCTGTGGTGCAGGAGCATGGGGTGGAAGTACCTCCTCAAAGCTTCCAACAGCTTTGAACTCCAGAGCTAGGTCATCCCTCTCCCTACTCCCCCTTCCCCACCTCACCTCTGCCATACTGCTTCAGCAAGTGGCATTGATAAGGGCATCATGGAGAGCACCCTGATATTCTGGGTTCTTGTCCTTTTGCAGATGAAGAGATAAGAAGAGGGGACTTTCACAGAGTGATATCTAAGGTACCATGCACTGTGCTCCATTCTTTATTTGCAGTATCTTGTTCAGTCCTCTCCTGAATCCCATGACACAGGCATGACTGTGCTACCCATTTGAAGATAGACCACACTGTGTGCCAGTGAAAGGTCAAGTGTCATGTCTTAAGTTAGTGGAGCTCCTCACCCCCAGAATGTGTCTGAGCTCACTTGCCTCCTCCCCACAGTGTGGCCCTGCTGATGGTCTCAGCAGAAGGCAAGGGTTTACTCTCACAACACTCATGATGTGTAGGGTTTCTGGTGCTTTCACCTACCTGAACAATGTCTTAGGGATGGATATCAGGGGGTTGGCATGACCCTTCTCTATAGCCTGAGCCTCCTGCAGTGTTTCATGGGTTTGAGAGCCAGATACTACTTTAGCATCTCCAGTGCACAGTAAGGCTGCAGTAAAACACCACCATTTCATTTTTTTAATAAATCAAGCGCAGGATCTCATGGCCAAATAAGCCATCTCTATTTTTAGTCTTCAGAGATCAGGGAGAGTGATGACCTCAGGAAGGATGCTAACTGGGTGGGAGCTGGGGGATGGGCACCAAGCCCTATCCAGGACCATATGCCAGGCCCTCTAGTTCTTGCCTTTGGCTCTCACTGGAATTCTAGACTTTGTCCCCATTGGTGATCTAGCACCTCAAAGCAAAACCTCACTGTGTAAGCAGGACTGGGGCTTTTTTCCTGAAGTCCCTAAGGTTGCCCTGGAGTCCTATGCATATTTTCTTTGTTTATTTTGATTTGGGGGCTTACCTCACTATCTCACAGGTTACTCCTGCCTCTACATTCAATAATTTACTCTGACTGGCTTGGTCTAGTTGTGGGATGCTGGTGGGTATTGACCTCACCTTGCCTATGTGCAAGGCAAATACCTTATCCACTGTACTATCTGTCCAGCCCCTAGAGTTCCCTGCATTGTGCTTCAATACTTGTACCACCTCATTCCACTTGTCCCTGCTCCAGGGTGGGAGCAGGGATTTTTGCCAATGCCACTAGATGCCTAGTACACATGGAGCAGTAGGAGGAAGCTGGAGATAATCTGCACTAGGCCAATAGGCTGCCTCTTGGGAACTTCAACTTCATGATTCCAGCCTAGTCACTACCTCAATGGGAAAAGGCAGGCAGAGAGAGGGGCCTGGAGGTTAGTTCCTTTGGCCAGACTTTGGAGACAGAGAAGCCAGGAGCTCCAATGCTAGACATGCCTCTAGCTGTTCTAGAGTCTAGCAGTTTCAGGAAATGGGCCTCTGGGAAGCCCAGCTGGGCTGCACCACCTCCTTCTGGCACTGGCTCTAATGAAATGGCTCTATCAGATGGTCTGAATCTGATGGGCCTTGGGGTGAAATGGACAGAGGCTGAGGAAGGGTGAGGTCATTTGGCTTTTAGTTTTGTGGTTGATTAGGCCAGCAGTGCCTCCTTTCAGCACAGGCTTAGACAGAAGCTCTGGGCTGTTGACAGTCCCTATGGGGGGCTCCTTCTGGGTAATTTGGAGGCATCTCTCAGAGTCTATCTCTATCAACCCAATCTCAGACTCAGAGAAGGTTGGTTTCGGGGGCAGTGAGGGAGAAGGAGAAACAGTAGAAAGAACTAGTTTCATCTACCCTCTTTCCTCCATTTCTGCCTGTCCAGGTCCTTCAAAACCCAGCACACATGCATTTGAACTCACAGGCCCAATTTTCCATCCCTTCCAAAAACTCTTCGTGTATGACTCTTATACTATGCTGTCATCTTCCTGTTTTTTTGCATATACTTTCCCCAGAAGTCTATAAACATCTTTTAAGATTAAGTGTAATACAAGTTTCAATGAAATTCAGGTTTGAACCTTGTAATCCTCCAATCTATTAACCTTGACGGTTGGAATCAGATAAATCTGGCTCAAGGTAAATTTAGTTTTAAAACTAGACATACAACATATTTTTGACTCTTTTACAAGTATTTTGTTCATGCTTTCTGCCTAGTAGGCACTGTTATCAGGGCCCAGAGCAGTAAAGTAAGGTCCCACTCCCATGAGGGCATAAAGCATGAAGGATAAGAGCATACCCAATAGAGTCAAACCAACTGCTTGTCTTTTATCTAAGCTTCACTCTTTCCAGGCTGTATGACCATGGCAAGTTGCTCTCCCTCTTTTCCTAATTTTTATCCTGTGAAACATAAGTGTTGAAGTGCAGTTTTGGGGGATTATGGTGAAGATACAATAGGTTTGATCTGTAAAAGTTCTTAGAACAAAATAAATGCTACATAATACTTATCATGATCACTTGTGGCTTACATTCTGATAGACAAAGTAATAAATCAACAAGAAAAAGTGTGAGGCAGAGAAAAGTGTACTGAGAAAATAAAGGAGAATGAAGAGAGCAGGAGCCCCTAAGGCTGCCTTGCAGCAGCCCAGGTGGTCAGGGAAAGTCTGCGTGAGGTAGTAACAAGGGTCCAGGGACTGTGACAGGAGCTTCTAAGCATAAAGGTTTGGAGAAGAACAGGATGGTTAGTTTGGGGAACTTTCAACCTAGAATGCTAATGCCAGAGGCAGAATGCTACCCCAGTGGGGATTCTGTAAATGTTCTATCTCTCTGTCTCCTTTGCTGATAGAATATCCCTTTGAGAAGTTCCATTACAAAGACGTTTATCCTGATAAACTAAGGCCCTCGGATGTGTAAAAGTCTAGCCAAGACAGATCAACATAGTTGGGAATCTGACTAAAGAATGTTGTTCTTCCTTTTTTGGGGGTTTTTGGTTTTTGGGTCACACCCAGCAGCAATCAGGGGTTACTTCTGGCTCTATGCTCAGATATGGCTCCTAGCAGGCTCAGAGGACCATATGGGATGCCGGGATTCGAATCACTGTCCTTCTGTATGCAAGGCAAACGCACTGCCTCCATGCTATCTCTTCGGCCCCCCTGTTCTTTCCTTTTTTGATGATTACTGCTTGTAAGGAATAAATGTACATGGAGGACAGTTAGGACCCTCAGTCCATGAAGCTGTGCTGACCCATGCTGTTTAACTCTTATTCCCGTCTCTTCTCTTAATCCTGTGGTGTTTCTGCTTCAGTCGTACTCACTTGGCAATAAAGTTCTCAGGGCAAACCTGAGCTGCCAGGTCTGGGAGAAAAAAAGGTTGGAGGGACTGGGGCAGGCTTGTGATGGTGGCGAGCCAACATGGGGGGAATAAAAGACTCCTGTAGCTCCTATAGTACTTTGCAAGTCAAGTAAAGAATTTAAGTTTTGGGGCTGGAGCACTAGCACAGCTCGTAGGGCCTTGTATATAGCTGACCCAGGTTTATACCTTGGCATTCATTATGGTCCCCTGAGCCTGCCAGGAGTAATTTTGAGAGCAGAGTCAGCAGTCACCCCTGAATGCCACCAGGTGTGCTCAAAAACAAAAATATAATTTAAGTTTTGATTTCTGAGTGCATATGAACCATTATAGGGTGTTATGCAGAGGTACTTGTGTTTGAGACAAGAAATCTGGATCCAGGAATGGCTCTCTGGACTACAGGTGTCATGTGTGGGAACCCTAGGACTGAGGTCTGGCACTGTGTAGTCCTTCAGTCAGCACTAGGAATGACCCTTGAGGGCTGGGTGGGAAGTAGTTCCCCAAGTTCTGCTGGGTGAATTTTAGTTGCAGAGTGAGGATGAATGGTTATGCGGAGTGAAAAGATCAGTTAAGAGGCTACTGTAGTGCCAGAGAGATCATACAGTGGGGAGGATATTTGATTTGCATGCTGCTGACCCGGGTTCAATGTGGTCCTCCTGAGCACTGCCAGGAGTGAGTCCTGAGAGCAGAATCAGGAGCAAGTCCTAAAAAAAAAAAAAAAAGAGTAAGCCCTGAGAGGACACACGCACACACGCACGCACGCACGCACACACACACACACACACACACACACACACACACACACAGAGGCTACTACAGTTAGAGTAATGATGGAGTGAAGGAGAGGATTCTATATGTACTTTGGAAGTGGGATAAAAGGCCCTGCTGCAGAAGTGAGATGAGGAGAAAACTCAGAGTGAAAGAGGGAAGGTAGAAAGTAATAAAGATAAGAAAGAAAATAAAGAGAACATGTTTTTCAAACATGTGAGATAGGTTTGGCCAATTCTACCCAATCTCTTAAAATATGGAAGAGGATACCAGGGGAGACCCTGTCGCTACCCTGGCATTGACTTTACTTTAAGGACTGTTCCCTTCACACCCAGATGACTCAGAGACAGCAGCAACTTGCTTGCAGGGCAGGATGCTCCTCATCTGAGGGTGAGGTGAAACTGGAGGATGCTCCACATCCTGACTTTGATAAAACACAGAAACCAGAATCCTTCTGGCACATAAATCAGAATCTTTAACTACAGAAACTGGACGACAACAACAGCTAATGTGCGGAAGAAAAGAATTTCACCACAGAAAATGACTAAGGGGTTGGACAACCTAGTATGCCTGGAGCCCAGAGTTGGTCTTCTGCCAGAGAACTTCAGGGATAAGGTTTCTTTGTATTTAGGACAAGACCTTTTTTTCTATTTACCCATATTTTTCTGGGCCTATGCAAAAAACACTTGCCACTCTTACACCGTTATTGCTGTATTTTCTTTTACTCTTATCCTTTAAAAAAAAAACTTACTAAACTTTCTGCCGTTGCTTCATTGAATTCAATGTGAGTCAATAGTATTCAAAAATACTCTCCTTTCTCTTCCATTTCTTTAGTCTTTTTTTCAACTTTCTATTTTTTATTTTTAAAGAAAAACATGTTGCTTTTGGTCTTCCTAAAAGTGTATTATTATAAGTTATGTCAACTATGTAATGCATTTTCTTTAAATAAATTAAAAAATAAAAAATACGGAAGAGGAGATTACACCTCTCTGTTATTATTTATGCATTTTTGGGTCATATTATCATAAAAATTAACATTTTATTTTTGATTTTTTGGGCTATACCTGGTGACACTCAGGGGTTACTATTGACTCTGCACTTTGAAATTACTCCTGGCAGGCTTAGGGGACCATATGGGACGTGGGAATTGAACCTGGGTCAGCTGTGTGCAAGGCAAATGCCCTACCCACTTGCTATTGCTCCGGCCCCCTCATCATTTCTTTCTGTTTTTTTTTGTTTGTTTGTTTGTTTGTTTTTGGGTCACACTCAGTGGTGCTCAGGGATTAGTCCTGGCTCTGTGCTCAGAAACCACTCCTGGCAGGCATGGGGGACCATATGGGATGCCAGGATCCAAACCACCATCCTGATAATTAGCTTTTCCCCTCCACATTCCTGTTTTTCACCTGAATGTATTTGGAGAAATGTTTATTCAGCTCTTCCATCTATTCTGCCCTTCCTTTTGCTGTTGCTATGATGAATGGACATATCACACACTTGGTTGAGGTGATTGTTAGTAATCTCACACTACTAGTTGTGGTGCTTGCTGGTGTCATCTTCCCTCCTCTCCCCTCCCCTTCTCTCTCATTCCTTTCCCTTTCCTTCCCTCCCCTCCCTCCCCTTCCCATCCCTCCTCTCCCCTTCCCTCCCCCGCTTCTCTTCCTTTCCCTTCCCTCCCCTTCCTTTCCCTTCCCTCCCCTTCTCTTTCCTTCACTCACCTCCTCTTCCTTCCACTCCCTCCTCTCCCCTCCCTTTCCCCCTCTTCCTTCCCCTGCCCTTCTCTCCCTCCTCTTCCCTGCCCTTTCCTTCTCTTCCATCCCCTTCCCTTTCTCTCCCCTCCTCTGCCCTCCCCTTCCCTCTTCTTTCTTCCCCTCTCCTCACTTCTCTTCCTCCCCTCCTTATCCCACCCACTTCCCTCCCCATCCTACCTTCTCTTCCCTTCTATTCCACTTCCTTTCATTCTCCCTTTCCTCTCCTCTTCTTTTTTCTTTCTCTTCTTCTCTTTTCTCCTGTCCTCTTCTCATTCCTCCTTCCTTTCATTTCCTCTTCTCATCATTTTCCTTCTCTTATATTTTTCTTTTGATTTTTGGGTCACACCCCGGGGTGTTCAGGGCTAACTCCTGGCTCTTCCCTCAGGAATTACTCCTGGAATTACTCAGAGGATCATATAGGGTGCTATTATTGAACTTGGGTTGGTTGCATAAAAGGCACACTGTAATATTGCTCTGGTTCCTCCTTTTGATTATTTTTGGCCACACCCAGTAAATGCTCATGGTTTACTCCTATCTTTGTGCTCAGGATCACTTTTGACAGTGCTTGGGGACTATATGGAGTACCTAGGATTAAACCCAAGCTAGCCATGTGCAAGGCAATTTTCTTTGTACAAGTTTTTTATCTCCTTTATTAAATTAATCCTTAGACATGTTTTACTTTGGTATGAATACAGATGGATTGCTTTTTATTTTATATTATATTATTATTATCTTGGGGGGGGCACACCTGGTGATGCTCAGGGGTTACTCCTGGCTATGTGCTCAGAAATTGCTTCTGGCTTGGGGGACCATATTGGATGCCAGGGATCGAACCGAGGTCCATCCTGGGTCAGCTGCGTACAAGGCAAAGGTCTTACCACTGCGCTATCTCTCCGGCTTTGGATTGCTTTTTATTTTTATTTATTATTTCTGGGGCAGTTACCCATGGACCAGGCAATACCAGGAATCAAATCCAGGGCTTCCCCCTTGTGAGGCATGTTCTTTAAGCCATCTCCATTTTGCTTTTTTGTTGGATTACTGCTCCCACCCTAATCAATATTCATACTCCACCCTAGGGTGTGATCTGCTGATGGGATATTCCTTACTTGGTATTTCTCTCCCACTCTAGGGTGGGGCCCAATTCTTGTCAATAAAAGCAGGGGTCTGAGGAAGGCAGAAGCTCCTTTTTTGTCCTTTTTTTTTTTTTTTTTTTTTTGGTTTTTGGGCCACACCCGGCAGTGCTCAGGGGTTACTCCTGGCTGTCTGCTCAGAAATAGCTCCTGGAAGGCACGGGGGACCATATGGGACACCAGGATTCGAACCAACCACCTTTGGTCCTGGATTGGCTGCTTGCAAGGCAAACACCGCTGTGCTATCTCTCTGGGCTCATTTTTTGGCCTTCTTTCACTGAGCTGTGTTCCTTCATAGCAACAGAAAACTTGGGTGGTTGGACTCCTTGCTGGAGTGATGAATTTTCTGAACTCGTTCTTGTACCTTTCACTGTGTGGATTATTTCCTGCATCATCCTTTGCTTCCAAACCTGAATCTCACTAGATCCTCGTTTTGGAGTCTGGGCTCCGGTTATACTTCCTGATTTTTTTTCACAAAAACAAAACAAACAAACAAACAAAAATTTTGCACAGGTTTAGTAGACTGCCACTATACCATATGAATTTATTATTTCCAATAGCTTTTTAGTGGAGCTTGTAGATTTATAAAAATATGTATATCATGTCACCTGCAAATATTTATAATTTAACTTCTTTTCCAGATTGAATTTCTTTTATTTCCTTTTTGAGGACATTTCTCAATCATTTTTATGAATTTTATCTTGATACTAAAACCAAAGACCAAAAAATTATAAAAGGAGAAACAGAAAGAAGAAATTGGGCTGAACTGATAGTACAGCACTCAAGGGCACCCTTGTACAAGGGCACCCTTGTACAAGGGCACCCTTGTACAAGGGCACCCAGATTTGATACCTGTTTTATACAGTCACCCACGTTTGAGTCCCGTACCCCAAAGTCCCATCAGAAGTGATTCTTGAATGCAGCACTAGGAGTAATCTCTGAGCACTGCCACGTGTGACTTCCAAACAAAGAAAAATAAAAAGAACTACAGTACAATATCCCTCATGAAAATAGACACAAAAATCCTTAACAAAATATTAGCAAATAGAATTTCAATATATAAAAGCATTATATGTTATATGTCATGGCCAACGAGGCTGCCAAGACTCATTTCATGTCAAAAAACCAACCCATACACATACATCTACCATATTAATAGGCTATAGAAGTTTTTCTTATGGTTTCTTCTAAAAGTTTTATGCTCTACCTTTAACCTGCGATTAATTTTGAGTTAATTTTTGTGTTGTTTTGGGTCGTGCTCAAATAATGCTCAGGGACTACTCCCTATGTGGCACTCAGGGGTTGTTTCTTCATGTCCAGGGGATCATATAGAGCTGAGAACAGAAACCCAGGCTTTAGTATGCCAAATGCCAAATGTGTCTACAACTCTTTGACTTATGGTTTGTGCTTTTTGTGGGGTAGGGGAAGAGGAACTGAGAAGACAGGAGACTCAGCATGGAATGGAAGGGGACACAGATGGAAAAAGTCTTGGGGAAATTCTCCACATTATATTTATAGGGAACTGAACTCCTCACTGGTTCTTCAAATAATCATTATAGGTTGGCAACTATTTGTTGAGTCAATATCTGGATTGAAAGGGTGACTATATCCAGGAAAGTAAAGGTTAGGGGAAAGCCTCAGGATCCTCCTGGGCATGCTGACTTGAAGACAAGGCAGCAGTTTTCCATTGCTGACCTGTCCTTTCTAGGAACCTGGCCTGGACTCAGCAGATGAAGCCTTGAGGCATTAGGATTAATGGACCTTGAGGGAGTGCAGGGGTAGAGGTGAGGTAAGAGCCTTTCTGTCTGTAGGAGCTTGTCAGAAAGTGGTGGCTGGTCAGGGGCTTCTTTCAGAGGAACTTTTTTTGGGAATGAGCAAAGTGGTAAGAATCTGAGGGCAGCTCAGTCCAGGACTTTGGCTGTCTTCCTTAGCCACTGAGCCTACTGTCCATCTGTCACATTTTTAGTGGGCTTCTGGGAGGCTAAGTTGAGACAGCTAGGGTGTGGGCAATGTCTTCAGGAAGTCTTCAGCAGATTCAGGCTGGGAAGGAGGCAAATCCTAGTGAAACTGGACTAGAGAGATATATGACTTACTCCAGCATGTGACTGACCATATAACTGACCCCAGTTTGGTCTTGACCACTGCATGTGTTCCTTCAAGAACACAGCCAGCAGGAGTCCTAAGCACCACCAGGTGTGTCCCAAAAACATAACAACAGCAACAGCAACAACAACAACTCAGTGAAAATGGAAGCCCACACACAAGAATTTTTTCTTGTTTTTTTTTTCTTTTTTTAATAGGCCACACCCAGTTGTGTGTGAACTGACTGGGTAAACTTGATGAACTGGCTTTGAGCTCAGCAAACACTCCTGGAGGAGCAGGGGGACCATATGCAGTGCTGGAGATTGACTGTGTGCCTGGAAAGCACCTTACCTGATGTACTATCTCCAACCCAGAAATTTTTTTTTTTTGTTAAAACCCAGGCATCTGGGTTGTTTCCAAATACTGCCTAATGTAAATAGTGCTGCTATGAACATAGGAGTGCAGAGGGCATTATTGCATTGTGTTTTTGTGGTTCTTGGATATATCTCTAGATGTGGTATTGCTGGATCATATGGGAGCCCAATGTCCAATTTTTTTTTTATTTAAACACCTTGATTGCATACATGATTGTGTTTGGGTTTCAGTCATAAAAGGAACACCACCCATCACCAGTGCAACATTCCCATCACCCAAGTCCCAAATCTCCCTCCTCCCCACCCAACCCCCGCCTGTACCCTAAACAGGCTCTACATTTCCCTCAGACATTCTCAATATTAGGACAGTTCAAAATGTAGTTATTTCTCTAACTAAACTCATCACTCTTTGTGGTGAGCTTCCTGAGGTGAGCTGGAACTTCCAGCTCTTTTCTCTTTTGTGTCTGAAATTTATTATTGCAAGAATGTCTTTCATTTTTCTTAAAACCCATAGATGAGTGAGACCATTCTGCGTTTTTCTCTCTCTCTCTCTGACTTATTTCACTCAGCATAATAGATTCTGTGTACATCCATGTATAGGAAAATTTCATGACTTCATCCCTCCTGACAGCTGCATAATATTCCATTGTGTATATGTACCACAGTTTCTTTAGCCATTCGTCTGTTGAAGGGCATCTTGGTTGTTTCCAGAGTCTTTTTATGGTAAATAGTGCTGCAATGAATATAGGTGTAAGGAAGGGATTTTTGTATTGTATTTTTGTGTTCTTAGGGTATATTCCTAGGAGTGGTATAGCTGGATCGTATGAGAGCTCGATTTCCAGTTTTTGGAGGAATCTCCATATTGCTTTCCATAAAGGTTGAACTAGACGGCATTCCCACCAGCAGTGGATAAGGGTTCCTTTCTCTCCACATCCCCGCCAGCACTGTTTGTTCTCATTCTTTGTGATGTGTGCCATTCTCTGTGGTGTGAGGTGGTATCTCATTGTTGTTTTGATTTGCATCTCTCTGATGATTAGTGATGTGGAGCATTTCTTCATGTGTCTTTTGGCCATTTGTATTTCTTCTTTGTCAAAGTGTCTGTTCATTTCTTCTCCCCATTTTTTGATGGGATTAGATGTTTTTTTCTTGTAAATTTCTGTCAGTGCCTTGTATATTTTGGAGATTAGCCCTTTGTCTGATGGGTATTGGGTGAATAGATTCTCCCACTCAGTGGGTGGCTCTTGAATCCTGGGCACTATTTCCTTTGAGGTGCAGAAGCTTCTCAACTTAATATATTCCCATCTGTTAATCTCTGTTTTCACTTGCTTGGAGAGTGCAGTTTCCTCCTTGAAGATGCCTGAAGTCTCAATGTCCTGGAGAGTTTTGCCTATGTGTTGTTCTATATATCTTATGGTTTGGGGTCGGATATCGAGGTCTTTAATCCATTTGGATTTTACCTTCGTACATGATGTTAGCTGGGGGTCTAAGTTCAATTTTTTGCAAGTGGCTAGCCAGTTGTGCCAACACCACTTGTTGAAGAGGCTTTCCTTGCTCCATTTAGGATTTCCTGCTCCTTTATCAAAAATTAGGTGATTGTATGTCTGGGGAACATTTTCTGAGTATTCAAGCCTATTCCACTGATCTGAGGGTCTGTCCTTATTCCAATACCATGCTGTTTTGATAACTATTGCTTTGTAGTAAAGTTTAAAGTTGGGGAAAGTAATTCCTCCCATATTCTTTTTCCCAATGATTGCTTTAGCTATTCTAGGGTGTTTATTGTTCCAAACAAATTTCAAAAGTGCCTGATCTACCTCTTTGAAGAATGTCATAGGTATCTTTAGAGGGATAGCGTTGAATCTGTATAACGCCTTGGGGAGTATTGCCATTTTGATGATGTTAATCTTGTCAATCCATTAGCAGGGTATGTGTTTCCATTTCCGCGTGTCCTCTCTTATTTCTTGGAGCAGAGTTTTATAGTTTTCTTTGTATAGGTCTTTCACATTTTTAGTCAAGTTGATTCCAAGATATTTGAGTTTGTGTGGCACTATTGTGAATGGGGTTGTTTTCTTAATGTCTATTTCTTCCTTATTACTATTGGTGTATAGAAAGGCCATTGATTTTTGTGTGTTAATTTTGTAGCCTGCCACCTTGCTATATGAGTCTATTGTTTCTAGAAGCTTTTTGGTAGAGTCTTTAGGGTTTTCTAAGTAGAGCATCATGTCATCTGCAAACAGTGAGAGCTTGACTTCTTCCTTTCCTATCTGGATTCCCTTGATATCTTTTTCTTGCCTAATCGCTATAGCAAGTACTTCCAGTGCTATGTTGAATAGGAGTGGTGAGAGAGGACAGCCTTGTCTTGTGCCAGAATTTAGAGGGAAGGCTTTTAGTTTTTCTCCATTGAGGATAATATTTGCCACTGGCTTGTGGTAGATGGCCTTAACTATATTGAGAAAGGTTCCTTCCATTCCCATCTTGCTGAGAGTTTTGATCAAGAATGGGTGTTGGACCTTGTCAAATGCTTTCTCTGCATCTATTGATATAATCATGTGGTTTTTATTTTTCTTGTTGTTGATGTTGTGTATTATGTTGATAGATTTACGGATGTTAAACCATCCTTTCATTCCTGGGATGAAACCTACTTGATCGTAGTGGATGATCTTCTTAATGAGGTATTGAATCCTATTTGCCAGGATTTTGTTGAGGATCTTTGCATCTGCATTCATCAGCGATATTGGTCTGTAATTTTCTTTTTTCGTAGCATCTCTGTCTGGTTTAGGTATCAAGGTGATGTTGGCTTCATAAATGCTATTTGGGAGTGTTTCCACTTGTTCAATTTCATGAAAGAGTCTTGCCAGGATTGGTAGTAGTTCCTCTTGGAAAGTTTGATAGAATTCATTAGTGAATCCATCTGGGCCTGGGCTTTCGTTTTTGGGCAGACTTTTGATTACCATTTTTATTTCATCAATGGTGATGGGGGTGTTTAGATATGCTACATCCTCTTCTTTCAACCGTGGAAGATTATAAGAGTCCAAGAATTTATCCATTTCTTCCAGGTTCTCATTTTTAGTGGCATAGAGTTTTTCAAAGTAGTTTCTGATTACCCTTTGAATCTCTGTCATATCAGTAGTGATCTCTCCTTTTTCATTCCTAATACGAGTTATCAAGTTTCTCTCTCTCTCTTTCTTTGTTAGGTTTGCCAGTGGTCTATCAATCTTGTTTATTTTTTCGAAGAACCAACTTCTGCTTTCGTTGATCTTTCGGATTGTTTTTTGGGTTTCCACTTCGTTGATTTCTGCTCTCAGCTTTGTTATTTCCTTCTGTCTTCCTATTTTTGGGTCCTTTTGTTGAGTACTTTCTAGTTCTATTAGCTGTGTCATTAAGCTACTCAGGTAAGCTCCTTCTTCCTTCCTGAAGTGTGCTTGCAAAGCTATAAATTTTCCTCTCAGTACTGCTTTTGCTATGTCCCATAAGTTCTGATAGTTTGTGTCTTTATTGTCATTTGTTTCCAGGAACCTTTTGATTTCCTTCTTGATTTCATCTCGGACCCACTGGTTATTGAGTATGAGGCTGTTCAACTTCCAGGTGTTAAAGTTTTTCTTCTGAGTCCCTTTGGAATTCACAAATAATTTCAGAGCCTTGTGGTCAGCGAAGGTAGTCTGCAAAATTTCTATCCTCTTGATATTATGGAGGTATGTTTTATGTGCCAGCATGTAGTCTATCCTGGAGAATGTCCCATGTACATTGGAGAAGAATGTGTATCCAGGTTTCTGGGGATGGAGTGTCCTATATATATCCATTAGGCCTCTTTCTTCCATTTCTCTCCTCAGGTCTAGTATATTCTTGTTGGGTTTCAGTCTGGTTGACCTATCCAGTGTTGACAAAGCAATGTTGAGGTCCCCCACAATTATTGTGTTGTTATTGATATTGTTTTTCAGATTTGTCAACAGTTGTTTTAAATATTTTGCTGGCCCCTCATTTGGTGCATATATGTTTAGGAGAGTTATTTCTTCCTGCTCTACATACCCCTTGATTAATATAAAATATCCATCTTTGTCCCTTACAACCTTCCTGAGTATAAAGTTTGCATTATCTGATATTAGTATGGCCACTCCAGCTTTTTTATGGGTGTTGTTTGCTTGGATAACTTTTCTCCAGCCTTTTATTTTGAGTCTATGTTTGTTCTGACTATTCAGGTGCGTTTCTTGTAGGCAGCAGAAGGTTGGATTGAGTTTTTTGATCCATTTAGCCACTCTGTGTCTCTTAACTGGTGCATTTAGTCCATGGACGTTGAGAGAAAGAATTGTCCTGGGATTTAATGCCATCTTTATATCGAAATTTGGTGTGTCTTTTGGTCAGTCTTGTCTTAGATTAGGTCTTTCAGTTTTTCTCTTAAGACTGGTTTTGAGTCTGTAAAGTTTCTGAGCTGTTTTTTGTCTGTGAAACCATGTACTCTTCCGTCAAACCGGAAAGTGAGTTTTGCTGGGTACAGTATTCTAGGTGAAGCATTCATTTCATTCAGTCTTGTCACAATATCCCACCACTGCTTTCTGGCATTGAGTGTTTCTGGTGACAGGTCTGCTGTAAATCTCAAGGATGCTTGCTTGAATGTAATTTCCCCTTTTGATCTTGCTGTTTTCAGAATTCTGTCTCTATCTGTGGGATTTGTCATTGTGACTAGGATGTGTCTTGGGGTGGTTTTTCTTGGGTCTCTTTTGGTTGGTACTCTTCGAGCATGCAGGATTTGATCACATATATTCTTTAGCTCTGGGAATTTCTCTTTAATGATGTTCTTGACCATTGATTCTTCCTGGAAATTTTCTTCCTGGGTCTCTGGGACTCCAATGATTCTTAAGTTGTTTCTGTTGATCTTATCTTAGACCTCTATTTTCATCTGTTCCCATTCTTTGACTAATTTTTCCATTGTCTGTTCATTTGTTTTAAGTTTTTTTTCCAATCTCTCCTGTTGTATGGAATTGTTATATATCTCATCTTCCACAGCACCAAGTCTATTCTCAGCTTCTGCTACCCTGTCCCAGAGCTTATCCATTTTGTCATTCACTTCGTTTACTGATTTTTTCAGGCCTGTTATTTGACATGTTATTTCAGTTTGGAGTTTTGTGATTTCTGTCTTCATATTTTCTTGATTTTTATTAGTGTTCTGTTCTATTCTATTCATGGTTTCTTTGAGTTCTTTAAGTATATTCCATATTGCTACTCTAAAGTCCTTATCTGAGAGATTGATTAGTTGGTTGGTCGTTAACTGGTCATCAGAATTGTCATCTTCATTCTCTATGTCTGATGCTGGCCTGCGTTGTTTCCCCATTGTCACACTTGTATTGTGGGTTTTTCGACGTGTTGTGGTGGTATTCATTGGTTATATGATGCAGGCAACACACTTCTCTGGCTCCGCCCTTTCTGGATGGGCCGACTTGCCTCCAAGGTAGGGGAGTCCTCCGTGGATGAAGCCTCACACAGGATTAAATCTTAGGCCCAAGCACGCAGCAGAGAAGACAGTCTGGAGAGAAATTCTTGCTTCTGTGATCCAGTACAGTTCTTAGTGTGGTTTTTTTCTTCTTGTGATGGTGTTCTTTTTTTAGAAAGAGCGCGTGGCTGCGTAGCGAAGTGGAGCTAAGTGCCTTCTGGAGCCTCTTTTCAGCCCACTCTCAGGAGGTTTATGCAACAGGATAGCAGAGAGACACACACACAGGCAGCACTCACAGTTTTTCACAGTCGCGCCCCACTGGTCAGGCGTAGTTTTCACTCGCTCGCTGGGCAGCTTCAGAATGCTGTATTTTTGGGGTTCACTTCCCAGGACTCTGAGGAGAGTCACTGGCTCGCTGGGTAGCTTCCGAATGTAGTTTCTTTGGGGTTCGCTTCCCAGGGCTCTGAGGAGAGCTTCCAGAGTTCAGGAAAAACAGAGAAGGGTAGGGCAGGGCTCCCTTCCGGTGCTCAGTTTCCTCAGAAGAAGCACAGCCGGGTGGAGACTCTGCAGGTAGAGCAATCAGCACTCTGCCTGGAGACCCCCACATCCAGCCATTTCTTACTCACTCACTGGCTCGCTGGGTAGCTCCCGAATGTAGTTTCTTTGGGGTTCGCTTCCCAGGGCTCTGAGGAGAGCTTCCAGAGTTCAGGAAAGACAGAGAAGAGTAGGACAGGGCTCCCTTCAGGTGCTCAGTTTCTGGTTCGCTGGGTAGCTTCCAAATGTAGTTTCTTTGGGGTTCGCTTCCCAGGGCTCTGAGGAGAGCTTCCAGAGTTCAGGAAAGACAGAGAAGGGTAGGACAGGGCTCCCTTCTGGTGCTCAGTTCCTCAGAAGAAGCACAGCCCGGTGGAGACTCTGCTGGTAGAGCAATCAGCACTCTGCCTGGAAACCCCCACCTGCAGCCATTTCTCACTCACTCACTGGCTTGCTGGGTAGCTCCCGAATGTAGTTTCTTTGGAGTTAGCTTCCCAGGGCTCTGAGGAGAGATTCCAGAGTTCAGGAAAGACAGAGAAGAGTAGGACAGGGCTCCCTTCCGGTGCTCAGTTTCCTCAGAAGAAGCACAGCCCGGTGTAGAGTCTGCAGGTAGAGCAATCAGCACTCTGCCTGGAAACCCCCACCTGCAGCCATTTCTCACTCACTTACTGGCTCGCTGGGTAGTTTCCGAATGTAGTTTCTTTGGGGTTCGCTTCCCAGGGCTCTGAGGAGAGCTTCCAGAGTTCAGGAAAGACAGAGAAGGGTAGGACAGGGCTCCCTTCCGGTGCTCAGTTCCTCAGAAGAAGCACAGCCGGGTGGAGATTCTGCAGGTAGAGCAGTCAGCACTCTGCCTGGAAACCCCCACCTGCAGCCATTTCTCACTCACTCACTGGCTCGCTGGGTAGCTTCCGAATGTAGTTTCTTTGGGGTTCGCTTCCCAGGGCTCTGAGGAGAGCTTCCAGAGTTCAGGAAAGACAGAGAAGGGTAGGACAGGGCTCCCTTCCGGTGCTCAGTTCCTCAGAAGAAGCACAGCCTGGTGGAGATTCTGCAGGTAGAGCAGTCAGCACTCTGCCTGGAAACCCCCACCTGCAGCTATTTCTCACTCACTCCGAAATTTTTTTTTTAACCCAGAGATTTTTTTTTTAAATTTTATTGAGATCAGGGCCATTCCTATCACCAGTGTTGACCTCCCTCCACCAATGTTCCCATTCTATGCCACCACCCTTTGCTCCCTGGCCTGCCAATATAACAGGCCCATTTTAAGTTTAGATAGTTATAGTTTGGGTCTCTTGACTCTATTGTTGTTGACTTTGGCTTGGATATTTAGTTTTGTCATTTTTTTTTTTAAATCTCCACCAATGCACCTGAGACCACTTGGAATCCTAACCCCATTCCTCCTTTTTTTCCCCCTTCTTAATTTTATTTAAAAAAAAAAGCAGAAATATGAGGTAAAACAAAGTAATTTGTTTCTCAAGGTTTTATGAACAAACGTGGTAATACCTATCTAAAAAATAAAAAAGCGGTGGCAAGTTTCTTGCATAGGTGCAGCAAAAGTTGGGGAAAATAGAAAATAAACTTTGATCTAAAAATAGGGTGTCCTCCCAGTCAAACCCACACCTCATATCCTGCAAGAAAAGGCAGCCAACTCCCCTGCGGATTCATGCTGTGCGGCCCTCCCTACCAACTCCCCCTAACGTGGACTGTAACTTGAAACCGGACTTAGGTCTAAAAGTATCCTCAATGCAAGAACCCTTACAGGACCTTCCTGCTGCAAATCTTTTGCCAATCTGAAGAAGATCAGGGGATGGGAGGGAAAGATGCCTGGGAACCCACACACCACAAGAAAAACCCAAAAGTCAATGGGAAAACCTGTACTTCCAACATAAGCATAAGACCTGTATCACACCACCTCTTTACCTGCTTTTCCCCAAATGTAAGATAGTCTTTTCCATCACTTTGGTCCTTTAAATACTTTGCTACCTCATTTAAAAAAAAAAAAAAGTCTGGCCTACATATACATATGTAAGCACATACATTTTTATTATCTATTTATTTTTATTTTATTTTTTTTAATCTTTTTTTTGGGTATGTAACCTGTTTCTGTTTTCCCCTTTGACCGCCCCCAAAGGCACCGACAATATAACGTAGCACCATTTCTCCCTGCAAAGGCACACTAAAAAAAAGGGGGATTCTTACATTAAAAAAAAAAAAGAGCTCTTATCTACTAGAGATAGGAACTCATAGTTGTTTACAATACAGGGATATCTCCTACCTTGAAAATATGTCATGTGGAATCAACTTAGACCTCAGGTGATTAGATACCATCCGTCCAGCCTTGAACCCTGGATCCCAGACATAGGAACGGCACAGTTCTTCACAACTGCTACAGGAAACAAATCCCATCCGGGACAGCCTTAATACTGTGAGGTCACCAACAAGTGCCAGCTCTAATATGACATCCTGACAACAAAGAAAATGGGAACAACCTGACCTAAGTGCAGGTTATTCTACCTTTCCAGCTAATGACAAGACAAAATCAGAAGACTTGTCACCCTTTGGTAGGCCCAAAAGCCAAGATTGCGAGTTACAGATGACTGGCTGCTAGAACCATGACCGGACTGTATACAGCCTGGGATCAATAAAAAAGCCCTAGCCTAGGGTTTGAACTACGACCTGCACAATAAACATGATCCCCAGTTCCAAAGATCTGGCAGAGACCATGGTAACGGAATGGGGCTTCTGGAAGCACAAAGAAGGACACTATCCTAGGTGCCATCCTAGGTTCAGTGCAAAGACCAAGATCATCAACCACAGAAGATGAATTAAAATGACACTGATGGAACAGAACTTCTAGAACCACAAAGACTGACTTCATCATAAATCCCACCGCAGGATCTGTGCAGATACTGAGATCCCTAGACACAGAGGCCTGATTGTATCACCCAGGACAGAGCAGAGGGCTTCCAAACACCACAAAAGCACCACCAGGAGAACAAATGATCCTGAACAGAATCTATAGTTGATCCCATGACAATACACTCCAAGGGCAGAGAAACCCCTTATCTCTTAGGCCAAGTGAATTCATTTTCGAATGACCCCAATATTTACTGTGCCAGGGCAGGAGGGAAAAAAAAAAACAAAAAGCACAAAACATTATTTTTTTATATATTATTTTATTTTCATTTATTATTATTATTATTATTTTAATTTACCTATATATTTTTGGTCAATTTCTCTGTTTGGGTGTGGTTATTGAAGTTGTCCCCAGTTATACTTATTCTTTCTCTTCCTTTCTGTTCTTTCTTTATATGCTATGCCATGTTTCTTATATCAAGACCATGGCGTTTTTTTGTTTTGTTTTGTTTTGTTTGTTTGTTTTGTTTTGTTTTGTTTTTTGTTTTGGTTTTTTGTTTGTTTTTGTGTTGTTTTTGTTTTTGTTTTTTGTTTTTTTTTGGTGCTTGTCGTTATTGTTGGAGTACTCACTGGATTTTTGACACTTCTTTTTGTACTGGTGGAATGTTTCACCTTTATTCTCTCCTTTGTTTCTCAAACCGATTATGAGAGCCTTTAGAAGAATCCCGCCTATTTTCGGCGTATTAGACTTTTACCCCAGTTTATTACTTTTCTCTCCTTCAAACAAAACCACGTAACTTGAACTAGCTAGTCCTGCCCCCCCAGTTAGAGGGGGAAATAAGGGAGGCACCAGGACCAAACAGGTGCAAGACTACTAAGCAATAGGCTAGATACAGAGGAGACCACATATTCTAGCAACCCTGGGGGTGAGGGAAGAGGATATGGGAGGTAGGACAAAAACGGAGGTGTAGGGAGGACAATTTGGTGATGGGAATCCCCCCTGACTTTATGTAAATATGTACCTAAAACATTATTGTCAACAATATGTAAGCCACTATGATCAAAATAAAATTTTTATAAAAAAAAATAGGGTGTCCTTGCTCATGAAACATCCTGCCATGAGACCAAGTACAGGGTCAGGGCATATTAAGTTGTCTAACCCAAAGTCTTTCTTCATGGTCCCAGGAAAAGTTCTCAATCATGGTTGTCACAGTCAGGCTTCAGTAATTAGAGATCCTAGTTTTTGCACAGATCCTATGTCAGGGTGTCATTAAGCATCTTCTGGTTTCATCTCAGCATTAGGTGGCGTGGCAGGGAAACCCATCTTGAAAGCAAGTTGTTGCTGTTTTCAAGTCTTCAGGGTGTTATATGAACCCCCTGGAATAATTTGGTGCCAGGGCAGCAATAGGGCCTTTTCCTGGTAGAAGTTTGATTCCTGGGGTTGAAACCATAGCACATTGATGGGGCGTTTGTCTTGCACCAGTTGACCCAGGACGAACATGGGTTAGATCTCTGGCGTCTCATATGGAGCGCTTTCTAAGAACATAGTCCTGAGAATCACCAGTTGTGGCCCAAAAACTAAAAAAAAAAAAGTTTAATTCCTGGTGCTGGTGCAGAAACAACCCAGATATTAAATATATATATATAATGAATTTATTTAGGCTTCTTGTGACCCATTCAGAGATTTTTAGGAACCACTGACCCCTGGAGGTGCTTCAGTGACAAGGATTGAATAGCAGTCAGTCACAGGCAAAGAAGGGCTTTAATCCTTCTACTATCCCTCTGTCCTATCCCAGAGACTTCAGCAGCAGTGTTATCAACAGATTGATTCACTTCTCTGATCTTTAGTGAACAAGAGAGTGCAGTTTCAAGCACTGCCTTGCAGGAACAAGGTTTCAAGCACCAATTAACACACACTGAGCATGATCCTGGTGGTACTGCTACCTGTGATTCTTGGGGACACAAATGAATATTTGTGATTACCTGTCATCACAATCATAGGAAAGGAAAGGGGAGACATTGTTTAAAAGAGCAATTTCCTGTCCTTCTAGGGTTAAAGTTGTGAGGGGAAATGTGAGGAGTCTAAAATTGGGCTTTGTCCCAATTGAGCCATGGGTTGACTGCCCTTAAGTATTGCGTGGGAAAGTGTGTTTGCTGGCAGAGGGAGCTACCATTTGAGCAATGCCTACTACCAGCAGACATACTGCCTGGCACTGACTGAACCACTGTTTCCAAACTGGGGTGTCAGCATCTCCATCTGACAGTGAAGAAGTGGAGGGGCTGGAATTCTGGCCACAGTGTCTTCTGTTTGTGCCTATATCAATATATGTTGGCCTCTTCCCAGTGGTTCCAGCCTGCTTTCTTTCCCATATGCTTCAATTTTAGTTGACCGAGAAACTTTCTTCTTGAACTGCCGGACTTTGATACCTTCCCTTTCCCCTTGCTTTTCCCCTTAGCTAACTTTATAGTATTTTCCTGATTACAAAGATTTGTCTTCTATTGTACATAATGGGCTATGTGCAAAAAGAATAGTTTCACATACCTAGTTTACATCAGGGGTCTCAAACTTGCTGCCCACGGGCCATTTGCGGCCCTCTGTACAACATTTTGTGGCCTGCGGCCGGCCTTCAAATATCGCAGTATTCGCGATTATTCACTTATCAAATAATCGCAATAAAAATTGCATTAAACATTCGCATACCCCAAGCAGTTTTATTCAGGGTATGCGAATGTTTAATGCGATTTTTTGAGATTATTTTCTTACTAATGTGATTTTTATTGTGAATATTCAGTAAGCAAATATCTCATTTGCAAATACTTCACACAATACTTTGTGCCTAGCACAGACATCATTTGCACTGCTCCTGCCTGCTGTCCCTTGCATTATCAGAGGCCTAAGGGAGAGAAGGGAGAGAAGTTTATTGCAGAATTAGATTTTGTCATACCTTCATCATGACTTCATCAAAGCCTGCAGTGAAGAGAAAGATTGATGACGAGCACAGACAATTTCAGGAAAAGTGGGAGACGCAGTATTTCTTTGTTGAGCACAGGGGCATCCCCACATGTCTTATTTGCTCAGAGAAAGTCTGTATGCAATGAATGTACTTCGACCCTTTGATCTTTCTTGTCCATACAGTCATTTCCTATAGATCTTCCTACTTAGATATCTTTTCCCTGGTATAAAAATGTTAACTGCTTCGTTGAATCTTTGTTTATCATAATGTATTTTTGTTTCTGGGTAACACTGTCTGTGGAAGACAATACTGAGCAGAAAGTATGACTGGAAAACAAATAGTTTTTATATGCTCTTTAAATAATAAATTTTGTGTCCTCAAATTATCAGAATTAATGAGACACAGTAAAAGCAGTATTAAGAGGAAAATTTATTGCTTTGCAAGCATACATCAGAAAGGAAGAAGAGGCATATAGAAGCTTGACACAGTTTATAAAATTAGAAAATGATCAACAAAAAGAACCAAAATTAGGTAGGCAGAAGGAAATAACAAAGCTTAGAGAAAAAAATCAATGAAGTAGAAATCAATAAAACAATCCAAAAGATCAACAAAAGCAAAAGTTGGATCTTTGAAAAAATAAACAAGGTTGATAAACCACTAGCAAAACTCACAAATAAATGGAGAGTGAAAAACATAATAAACCGAATTAGAAATGAAAAGGGGAGATCACTATAGATACTGCAAAGATTTAAAGGTCAATTAGAGACTACTTTGAGAAATTTTATGCCACATAACATGTAAATCTGAAAGAAATGGGTAAATTCTTGAACTCTTATAATCTTCCAGAGTTAAACCAGGATGATCTAGCATATCTAAATAGACCCATCACTAATGAGGAAATTAAAGTCATACTCAAAAGTCTTCCAAAAAACAAAAGCCCAATTCACTAATGAATTCTTTCAAACCTTTCAAGAGGAACTACTACCAATTCTTTTCAGACTCTTTCATGAAATTGAAAAATCAGGAACTCTCTCAAATAGTTTTTATGAAGATGACATTACCTTGGTACCAAAACAAGACAGAGATGCTGCAAAAAAAAAAAAAAAAGAAAACACAGACTAATATCTCTGATGAAAACAAATGCAAAGATTCTCAACAGAATTCTGCACAGGATCCAATGTCTCATCAAGAAGGTCATACAGCATGACCTAGTAGGTTTCATTCCAGGAATGCAAGGATGAATTAATATATGTAAATCAATAAACATAATATACCATATCAACAAAAAGAAAAACCATATGATCATATCAATACATGCAGAGAGAGGATTTGATAAGGTCCAACACTCATTCTTGATAAAATCTCTCATCAAGATGGGGATTGAAGGAACTTTTCTCAATATAGTCAAAACCATCTACTACAAGCCAATGGTAAATATTATTCTCAATGAAGATAAACTAAAAGCCTTTCCTCTAAGATCTGGTACAAGATAAGGCTGCCCTCTCTCACCTCTCCTATTCAACATAGTGCTGGAAGTTCTTTCCATTGTGATTAGGCAAGAAAAAGATAGCAAGGGCATCCAGATAGGAAAGGAAAAAATCAATCTCTCACTGCTTGCAGAAATCATGATACTATATTTAGAAAACCCTAAAGGCTCTACCAAAAGCTTCTAGAAACAATAGATTCATATAGCAAGGTGGCAGACTTTGAAAAACATTAACATGAAAAAAATCAATGAACTTCTTGTACACCATAATGATAGAGAAGAAATGGACATTTAAAAAAACAATCCCATTCATATTAGTGTCACACAAACTCACATATCTTGGAGTCAACTTAACTAAAGATGTGAAGGAATTATACAAAGAAAACTACAAAATGCTGCTTCAAGAAATAAAAGAGGACACAGGAAATGGAGAAACATACCCTGCACAAGGATTTGGAGGATTGACATTAAAATGGCAACACTTCACAAAGCATTGTACCGATTTAATGCAATTCCTCTAGGGATACACATAGCATTATTCAAAGAAGTGGATCAAACACTCCTGAAATTTATTTGGAACAATAAACACCCACGAATAGCTAGAGCAACCCTTGAGAAAAGGAATATGGGAGGCATCACTTTCCTCAATTTTAAATTGTATTACAAAACTATACTCATTAAAACAGCATGATGCTAGAATAAAGACAGACCTTCAGATCAGTGGAATAGCCTTGAGAATTCAGAGAATGTGCCCCAGATATACAATCAATTAATTTTTAATAAATGGGCAAGAAATGCAAAGTGAAGCAAGGAAGCCTCTTCAACAAGTGGTGTTGGCAGAACTGGTCAGTCACTTGCAAAAAAGCTAACTCAGGCCTCCATCTAACACAATGCATAAAGGTCAAGTCCAAATAGATTAAAGACCTTGATATCAGACATGAAACAATAAGGTATACAGAACAACAAGTAGGTAAAACACTCTATGACATTGAGATTAAGGCATCTTCAAGGAGGAAACAGCACTCTCCAAACAAGTGGAAGCAGAGATAAACATATGGGACTATATTAGGCTGAGAAGCTTCTGCACCTCAAACAAAATAGTGCCTAACATACAAAAAACCACCCACAGAATGGGAGAAACTATTCACCCAATACCCATCAGATAAGGGCTAATATCAAATATATACAAAGTACTGACAAACCTAAGAAAAAATATCTAACCCCATCAAAAAATGGGGAGAAGAAATGAACAGACATTTCCTCAAAGAAGAAATACAAATGGTCAAAAGGCACATGATAAAAATGCTCCACATCACTAATAATCAGGGAGATGCAAATCAAAAAAAAACAATGAGGAACCATCTCATACCACAGAAACTGGCATACATCACGAAGAATAAGAACATATGGCATGGCTGGAGCGGTAGGGTAAGGGGTAGGGCATTTGCCTTTCACACCCTAACCTAGGACAGACCGGGTTCATTCCCCCGGTGTCCCATATGGTCCCCAAGCAGGAACAATTTCTGAGCACATAGCCAGGAGTAACCTCTGAGAGTCATCGGGTATGTCCCTCCTCCCAAAAAAAGAACAATTCGTTCTGGCTGGGATGTGGAGAGAAAGAAACTCTCATTCACTGCTAATGGGAATATCGGCTGGTTCAGTCCCTATGGAAAACAATATGGGGATTCCTCAAAAAACTGGAAATTGAGCTCCCATATGATCCTGCTATACCACTCCTATGGATATACTCTAGAAACACAAAATACAATACAAAAATCTCTTCTTCACACCTATATTTATTGCAGCACTATTTACAATAGCCAGACTCTTGAAACAACCAAGATGCCCTTCAATAGAAAAATGGCTAAAAAGACTGTGGTGCATATACAAAATGGAAAATTATGAAGCCATAGGGAGAGATGAAGTCACAAAATTTTCCTATACATGGATGTGTCTGGAATCTATTATGTTAAGTGAAATAAGTCAGAGGGAGAGAGATAGACACAGAATAGTCTCATCTATGGGTTTTAAGAAAAAGACATTACTGTAATAAGGTCCAGAGACAATAGAGATGAGGGTTGGGAGGACTGGCTCATGATAGGAAGCTCACCACAAAGAGTGGTGAGTGCAGTTAGAAAAATAACTACACTGACAATTATGGTGACAATGTCCATGATTGAGAGAAGTAGAATGCCTATCTTGGATACAGGCTGTGGGGAGGAGGGAAATTGAGGACATTGGTGATTGGAATGTTGCACTGATGAAGGGGGGTATTTATTTTATGACTGAAACTCAACTATAATCATGTTTGTAATCAAGGTGCTTAAACAAAGATAAAAAAATAAATTTAGTGTCCTTAAAGCTTATAATTTTATAACATTTTATTCTAATACACAAGACCAGGTGTCAGGTAGAGGCCCTTCCTTTCTCTTGCTTTGCATGCAGCTGATATGCGTTCAATTCTCAGAACCCCATATGGTCCTTTGAACTCCTCCAGGAGTAATCTCTGAGCACAGAGTCAGGAGTCAGCCCTAATCACCACCAGGTGTGGCCCTCAAACAAACAAAACAAATCCAATATAGGGTCTGGAATGATAATACAGTAGTTAGGACATTTGCTTTGCATGAGGTTGACCCAACATCTCATATAGTCCCTGAGCACTCTATAGAGCCAGAAATAAGCCCTAAGCACAGGCAGGTTGATCCCCCAAAGAAAACCAAATTAAAAAAATTTTAAACACTGTGGTTTACAAAGTTGTTTATATTATAGTTGTTTTGGGCATTACAACACTAATCCCAACACTAGTGTGACAATCCTTCCACTGTTGTCCACAGCTTCCTATTCACTCACAATTATGCTCCCTTAGCAGGCATAAAATAATTTATTTTATATTGTTTTTTACAACAAAATGGTAAGTGGAATTATCAAAAAATAGTTCAGTAAAAGAAAGCTTGTAAAAATTGTTGCATTTCATAATGGGTTTTTTTTAAGTCATTGAGGATTTACTGAGCTGTTTGTTTCTGGCTTTTTGTTTCAGGTTTTTGTTTCTACTGACTGAGCTTTAGTGGGCTTCTATGCTACTTCCCCTCTAATTTGCTGTGCTCCTATTGGACTGTCAGAGTTGTGGAACCTGGAGGTGTTATACAGCTGCATATGTGGCTGTACACTCCAAGAGCTCCAGGATCTGTTGCACTGGGACAAATCTTGGCTCACCCCTGACATCCTGACAGTGCCCTTGAGTTTTCAGCCAGAAGACCTATGTGCCTATGAGTTTCATCAGCTTGGCTTGATATCTCTTCTGAAGTGTGAAGTACGAGCTGGTCTGTTTACATAGCGAGGGCTATGGGTTGTAGGTGTGACTGCCAGGGTTTTGACAGAACCAGGACTTGGTGTCCTTCCCTGCTGGGTATGTCAGAATTTTTAGCCTAGGGGCCTAGTAGGGCTTTTGTCTTGCACAAGCTGACCTGGGTTTGATTTCTGACATCCGATATGGTCCCATGAACCTGCCAGGGGTGATTTGTGAGCACAGAGCCAGGAGTAACCCTTGAGCACATCTGGGTGTGGCCCCAAAACAACAACAACAAAAAATAATTTATAGCCTAAAGACAGATGTGCCCTTGAATTGGCATCTCTTCTGAGATTCATCATAAAGCTGTGTAGCTGGTGGCAATGTTGCACCGATGAAGGGGGGTGTTCTTTACATGACTGAAACCCAAGTACAATCATATTTGTAATCAAGGTGTTTAAATAAAGATATTAATAAAAATAATTTTTAAAAGGCTGTATAGCTGGGCTGTTAACCAAAATAAAGTGTTTTTTTGTTTGTCACATTTTGGGTCACATTCTGCATTGTTCAGGGCTTATTTCTGACTCTCACTTAGAGACCACTCCTGGTGGCACTAAGGGGACTATATGGGATACTGTGGATCAAAATAAAGCAAAAGCCCTAGCTGTTATATTATTTCTCTGTTACCAATAATTCTATTAAGATATACTGAAACAGGGGCTAGAGTGATAACATGGAAGTAGGGTGTTTGCCTTGCATGCTGCTGACCTAGGATGGACCCAGGTTGGATCCCTTGCATCCCATATGATCCCCAGAGCCTGTTAGGCAGAGATAGAAGTAACCCTTTAGCATCACCAGATGTGGACCCAAAACAAACAAACAAAAAAAACAAACAAGCAAACAAAAAAAGATATACTGAAACAATTAAATTCAGACTATTTAAAATAGAGTTCTTGGGGCTGGAGCAGTGGTGCAGCAGTAGGGCATTTGTCTTGCACGCAACTGACCTAGAACGGACCACAGTTTGATCCCCTGCATCCCATATGGTCTCCCAAGTCAGGAGCGATTTCTGAGTGCAAAGCCAGAACTAACCCCTGAGCGTCACTGGGTGTGGCCCCCAAACAAACAAAACCCCCAAAATAAGTAGTTCTTGAGTTCGACAAACGTATATATCTAAATATCCACCAATGCAAATCAAGAGGCAGATTGTGTCTATGGTCTTAGAAAATTCCCCTTATCCAACTGTTTTCAGATAGCCATTGATCTGATTTCTTCTTGTTGTTGTCCTTGTTCTTGTTGTTCTTGTTCTTGTTGTTGTTCTTCTTGTTCTTGTTCTTCTTGTTCTTGTTCTTCTTCTTGTTCTTATTCTTCTTGTTCTTCCTCCTCCTCCTCCTCTTCCTCCTCATCCTCCTTTTTTTTCTTCTTTGTTTTTGTTTGTGGGTCACAACAGCAGTGCTCAGGGCTACTGGCTATGCACTCAGAAATTGCTCTTGGCAGGCACAAGGGACCATATAGGATACCAGGATTCAAACCAACATCTGGCTGCATGCAAGGCAAATGCCCTACCACTGTGCTATCTCTCCGGTTCCATTGATCTGATTTCTATCTCTGTGTATTACTTTTGTCTGATATTAAAGTTTACATAGATAGTATTTTCTTTTGACATTGCTTATGTAGTATTTTTCTTTGTTTAAATGAAACAAATAAAGATATCATTATTATCAATTTTTGTTTTATTTTTATACACTGTTGCAAGTCAGCCCCTGAAGAGGTTGACTGATGGAGGGATGGAGGATGAGGCCTTTCTCTTCCAGCTCGGAGCAGTGTCTACCACCCTGTCTAGCCGACGGTTCTGAGGTGAAACGGTGGGCAAACAGCTCGCAGATAGTCAGGCTTGTGGAAATATTAGCTTTATTCGGTGGGCAAGACTGAAGTCCAAAAACTCAGCCTCAGTTCCAGCAAAAAGCCCCTCGCCTTCCACAGACCCTTGTTTTTATCCCCCAGAATCAGGTACCACCCAATGGTGGGATCAGATACCAACCAATGGTGGAAGCAGAATCAGGTACTACCGTAGGGTGGGGGCAGAATGCCAGGTCACACCCTAGGGTAGGGCACAATCACCAATCAGGTTAGGGTGAGTAACATAGTTATCCCCTAAAATATTTACATACACAACGATACACCTAATTCTTTTTTTAATATTTTTTATTTAAACACCTTGGTTACAAACATGATTGTGGTTGGGTTTCAGTCATATAAGATGACATCCCCCCAGCCCCAGTGTAACATTCCCATCTCCAATGTCCCAAATATCTCTCCTCCCCTCCCAGCCCCCACTGTACTCTGGACAGGCTTTCTATTTCCATCCTATATTCTCATTGTTAGGATAGTTCGCAATGTAGTTATTTCTCTAACTAAACTCATCACTCTTTGTGGTGAGGTTCATGAGGTGGGCTGTAACGTCCAGCCCTCCTCTCTTTTGTCTCTGAAAATTGTTGAGAAATGTCTTTCATTTTTTTTAAAACCCATAAATGGGTAAGACCATTCTGCGTCTCTCTTCTCTCTCTCTCCCTCTCCCTCTCTCTCTCCCTCTCTCCCCCCTCTCTCTCTGACTTATTTCACTCAGCATAATAGATTTCATGTACATCCATGTATAGGAAAATTTCATGACTTCATCTCTCCTAATGGCTGCATAATATTCCATTGTATACACCTAATTCTTGATTGGTGTATTGTGTGAAAGGCATGGATCTAATTTTATTTCATTATCCCCAAGAGCTACTGAATTATCTCAGTATCAGTTATGGATCTCTCTTTCTCTTTTCTCCTCACTGAGAAAATGCCACTGCTAGCAGAGATTCAACTCTCCAGTGTGTTTGCATCTATGGATATACCTGTGTTCTTTTCCTTTAATTGCTTGCTTGTGTAATATAATGTGATGGTATTTAAACTTTTGTTTAACTATTTAAAAACTTTATATTTTAGATCTTTTTGCTTTGTCCTTCATTGAACTCATTTTCTTCAAGGTTTCTTTCTTTTTTTTTTTTTTGAATTTTTTTTAAATTTATTTAAACACCTTAATTACATACATGATTGTGTTTGGGTTTCAGTCATGTAAAGAACACCACCCATCACCAGTGCAACATTCCCATCACCAATGTCCCAAGTCTCCCTCCTCCCCACCCGACCCCCACCTGTACTCTAGACAGGCTCTCCATTTTCCTCATACATTCTCGTTATTAGGACAGTTCAAAATGTAGTTATTTCCCTAACTAAACTCATCACTATTTGTGGTGAGCTTCCTGAGGTGAGCTGGAACTTCCAGCTCTTTTCTCTTTTGTGTCTGAAAATTATTATTACAAGGGTGTCTTTCATTTTTCTTAAAACCCATAGATGAGTGAGACCATTCTGCGTTTTTCTCTCTCTCAAGGTTTCTTTCTTTTGTTTTTGTTTTTGAGTACACCCGGCAGTGCTCAGGGTTAACTCCTAGCTCTGTGCTCAGAAATCATTCCTGGCAGGTTGGGGGGACTATATGGGGTGCCGGTCAGCTGTGTGCAAGGCAAATGCCCTACCTGCTGTGCTATATAGTTCTGGCCTCCAAGGTTTCTGTACTAGATCTATCTCTGCAATACTAAATAACCCTAAAACCATCTTTATCTCAGCTTCAGTGCGTCAGGAGGGAGCATATAGCTGTGGGGTTGTGGTTTATAATATCTTTTTTGGGGGGGGCACACCCGGTGACGCTCAGGGGTTACTCCTGACTATGCGCTCAGAAGTCGCTCCTGGCTTGGGGGATCATATGGGACGCCGGGGGATCGAACCGCGGTTCGTCCTAGGCTAGCACAGGCGAGGCAGGCACCTTACTTCTAACGCTACTGCTCCGGCCCCTTACAATATCTTTTTATTGCTGTTGTTGTTTTGGGGCCATACCCTGCTATTCTCAGGGGTTACTCCTGGCTCTGCACTCAGAAGTTACTTCTGGAGGATTTGGAGGAGTATATGTGATGCTGGGGATTGAACCTGTAATATATCTCTCTAGACTACCTGCTGTCCTATCTCTCTGGCCCATGTTTTGAGGCTCAACTGGGGGCGAGGGGTGGGGTGAGTTCTCATCCAAGTTTTTCTCAGGTTCTAATTCCTTGCCTTGTGGTTCCTGCTTTAAAGGGTGCTCACTACATACGTGGTAGTTGGGAGCAACCCTGGAAAGAAGGGAACATAGGGACCAAAGGTGAATTGTGTGTCTTTGATCTGGAGACATGTTCTAGACTCTAACTGCAAAATGATGTGTTGTTCTATTTGAAAACCAAACCTACTGAATTACAACTTTTCAGAATCCTGGTGATTTCCATTTAGCTAAGGTTTAAGAAGCAATATTTGTCCCTTTACTCCTCTCTGCTCAATAGCTAACTTAATCCCTAAGGTTGAACTTTAAAAAATAGGTTGGTCAATATTTGCAGTTCAGAGACCAATATTCTTGCCTAACATCATTCTGTATTTTTCTAAACTTATTAGTATAATTTCTCCATATTGAGTCGATTAATTTCTTACCTAACTTCAGGCATTCACACCCATTGTCTCAGGCCACATAAATAGATACTTCGACTACCTTTGGGAGGAGATAATTTAGATGAAGAACTTGGAAAGGGCCCCCACCTAAAACTTCCCCACTGGGGCACTGATCTGCTGTAAAAAAAAAAAAAAAAAAAAAAAAAAACTCTATCTGAAAACCCTGGTAGGATGTAGGACAAGGGTGTGCAGTGTGTATTCCAGTCCTGGGGACAACAAAACCATCCAAACCAAAATGACTTGGCTACTGTACAAGCCATTTTGCCTTTCCCCCCTCTTTATTTATTTTCAAGGGAGAGCTTACTTGGAACTGCTTCAAATGTGTCCATAATGACCAGACTTGGGCTTAAAAGATAGCACAGATGGGGCTGGACAGATAGGAAAGGTAGGGCATTTGCCTGGCAAGTGGCCAACCCAGGACTAATGGTGGTTTAAATCCTGGCATCCATATGGTCCTCCTTGCCTGCCAGGAGCGATTTCTGAGCAGAGGGCCAGGAGTTACCCCTGAGTGCCTCCAGATGTGGCCCAAAAAACAAAACAAAACAAACAAACAAACAAATAAAAAGATAGCACAGAAGTTAAGGCAATTTGCCTTGCATGCAGCTGACCTAGGTTCAATCACAAGCATCCTATATGGTCCCCTGAGTACTTACTGAAATGGCCCCTGAGCACAGAATCAGGACTATGTCCTGCATGCAGCTGACCTAGGTTCAATCACAAGCATCCTATATGGTCCCCTGAGCACTTACTGGAATGGCCCCTGAGCACAGAATCAGGACTATGTCCTGAACACAATCAAATGTGGCCTCACAAAAAAGTCAAATATTTGGATTATTCTAGCTAAAAGAAAAATAAATAAATTTCCAGATTATTCTGTTTTTCTGAGTGACATGTTGCTCTCCAGAATGTCAGAATGATTTCTCTAAAAGCCTTGGGACTTCTGACTTATTTCTCAAGTCTCTCTATATGGATTAAAAAAATACTACTCGGGCCAGAGTGGTGACACAAGTGGTGGGGCTTTGCCTTGCAAATGCTAATCTAGGACGAACCACAGTTTAATACCCCAGTGTCCCATATGGTCCCCTAAGCCAGGAGCAATTTCTGAGCACATAGCCAGGAGTCACCCCTCATTATCACTGGGTGTGGCCCAAAAAGAAAAAAAAAAGACTACTCAAAGTAGCAGCTGTAATTAAAAGGGAAATGATAAATTGGAGTATTTTGTCAAGACATTGTCATAATGAGCATTGTATTTGGAGTCTAATATGATAGAGCACTGAATTGAGAAATTAATGTGTCCAACCTATATCTCCAAGAACCACCTTGGACAAAGAAGTAGAAGAGTTATTTTATACATAAAAATATTAATGCACTAAGACATACTGATAGTGAGCACTGCAGTAAGGGGTCTCTGGCTTCCAATCATATTATGTACCCATTGCTGTGGATCAAAACATTAGAACATAATTATAGGCCTTTGTAGTGAGAAGTTGGATTGGACACCTGTTCAATCTATACATCTTATTCCATTATTGCAGGTTTCTTTGTAGTATAAAAGAGTCAAGACTTTGTGTTTCTCTTCTTCCAGTTGATTTGTTTCCTTCTCCTTGATATAACCTGGCAACTACAGTGCTCAGAGTATCTACTATTTAGACTATTGTATTTCTTCATGGAGTTATTCTAAATACCACATATATGTGATATGCTGTATTTATCCTTCTTCTTTTATTTAATTTATTTAATTTATTTATTTATTTTTTATTTTATTTATTATTTTATTTAATATATTTATTTTATTTAATATATTTTCTAGTTCCATCCATGTTGCTGCAAATTGGATGATTATATCATTTCTTACTGCTATGTAGTATTCCATGTGTATATGTACCACATCTTCATGATCTACCCACCTGTTGTTGGACATTTAGGTTGATTCCAAGTCTTAGCTATTAAACTGAGTGCTGCTATGAATAGTGGTGTGCAGACATGCTTTTGAAAGAATGTCTTTCTATCCTGTTGATAGATACCCAGGAGTGCTATTGCTGGGTCATATGGCAGCTCAATTTTGAGTTTACTGAGAACTGTCCATATTGTTTTCCATAGGGGTTGGACCAGGCAGCATTTCTACCAGTAATGAATGGGAGTTCCTTTCTTACTGCATCCCCACCAACAGAGATTGTACCCATTTTTTTATGTGTGCCATCCTCCCTGGTATAAAATGGTACCTCATTGTTGTCTTGATTTGGATTTCCCTAATAATGAGTGATGGTAAAACTGTTTTCAAGTGCCTATTGGCCATCTATCTGTTGGTATTCCTCTGAGAAGTGTCTGTTCATTTCTTATCCCCATTTTTAAATTATTTTTTAAGGTTTTGTGGAGCTAACCTTTGTGAGTGGTTTGTATATCCTAGATTTCAAACATTTATCTGATGTGTTGAGTGTAAAATTTTTTCCCAATCAGTTAGTTGTCATTGAGTTTTAGCCCGTGTTTATTTTGCCATACAGAAACATTATAGTTTGATGTATTCCTATTTACTTAGGTTTGATGCTATAACTCTTGCCATTGACATCAAAGACTTCTTTTGTTTTTTGGGTCACATCCAACAATGCTCAGTGGTTACTCCTGGCTCTATGCTCAGAAATTTCAGAAATTTCCCCTGGCAGGCTTGGGGGACCAGATGGGATGCCGGGATTTGAACCACTGTCCTTATGCACGCAAGGCAAACGTGCTACTTTCATGCTATCTCTCCAGCCCCGGCATCAAAGACTTCTTTGAGGTGTAAGTCTTGGAGTGTTCTGCCTATTTTTTCCTCAATGAATCTTATTATTTTGAGCCTGACTTTAAAGTCTTTAATTCATTTTGAGTTGACTTTTGTGTAAGATGTGAGGTATGGATCAGTCTTTATTTCTTACTGGTGATTATCCAGTTGTTACAACACCATTTATTGAAGAGACTGTCTTTGTTCCATTTCAAATTCTTGGTTTCTTTGTCAATATTAGTTGAACATATATTTGGGGGTATGTCACTGGATATTCTATTCTGACTCGGGCCCTTAGAGACCACTGAATTAGGCAAATGTACACCATGGAATTTTGTTATAGACTCTTCATTGAGTATGTTTTTTGCAAATTATTATTATCTTTTAATTTTTTTCTTCTATCTCTTTTCTCAATTCAAGCTATTTTACTATTATAATGACCATACTGGCAGTTTCTTTTCAGAAAAGGAATCTTGATGCACAGGACATGCTGAACAATAGATACTACATGGGTTAGACCCCTATTTATTGCTGATTACTATATATCTAGTACTCTAGACTTGAAAATTATGTTTATCCTAAAATGCTCCATGCATAATCCAACCCAAACGCTTCAGTTAGCAAAGTTTACCCCCACCATCAACGAAGGGCCTAGAAATTAAAAAACCTTTCCTTCCAATGTACTGGCCTTTTTAATTTTTTAAAAAAAATTTTTAGTGCTCTGATCAATCCTATAATGGTCAGACTTCCAACTACAAGCTACGAATAGATCTCTAGTGTTTGTCTATAAATGCTGTCAGTGTTTATGTGGTGGACTCGTCTATGTTTGTCTAATCTGGATTGTACATAATTGTACATAATATATATAGCCCCTGTTATATATTATATCTCCTCCACCCCCATTCACCACACTACGAAACTCCTTCTATCTTCCTACTTCCTCAACCCTAATCTATTATCTCTACCTATTTAACCCTTTTTACCCTCAGTTTTTTCTTTTTGATTTTTGGCTCAGAACTGGCAGTGCTCAGGGTTTTTTCCTGGCTCTGCACTCAGAAATCGCTCCTGGCAGGCTCGGTGGACTATATGGGATGCTGGCAATCGAACTGGGGTCTGTCCTGTGTGGGCTGCATGAAAGGCAAACATCCTACTGCTGTACTATCTCTGACCTTATACTCTCAGTTCTTAATTCCTCAAGAACCAGGACCTTCCCCAACCCCAGTAAGCCACCACCAGGCTCTCAAAGTGAAAGGACACCCTCTCAGCTCCCCAACTCTCACTCCACCAGGAAACTAAAGCCCCTGCTCGTGCTGACTTATTCTATGTGGCCCTCTCTCCCACTTCTTTTTAATGTGGACTATTGCTTGCTATCAGTTTAAGCTCCAAAGGGATCCCCAGCTTGAGGACACTACTTGAGGACCCTGACTGTTGCAAACCATTTCTCAGACTTCACAAGACCATGGTGCGAGATGAAAAGGTGCCCTGGATCTTATCTCCCACCCCTTAGTCTATCTCAAAGGACTTAATATATATATTATTTTGTATGTTTACTTCTTTTTTTTTTTAGGTACAATTTTACTTGGAACCTTGTAGAAATAAAAAACTTTGACAACATTTGCATTTCACTGTCATGAGTGAGGATGAGAACTTTTATATATGCCTATTGTCCACCCTTATGTCTTATTTTTAATTATTTATTTGTCATTGCTGTTTTTTTTAATTTTATTTGAAGACAAAGATGCAAACAAAGGACAAGGTGAAGTTACAGCGAGAAGGCAATCACCCATACAAAATTCTCAAAGGAAATTCCCTTGCTGACACCTTAATTTTGAATTTTCAGCCAAAAAATATTAAGAAAAATAAAACAAAAGACATACACAATTACTTTGTCCCTCAAGTCCTGGATTGTAGTACATTATAACATTTCTTAGCAGTACACAAAGCAATCTAAAGCCACAAAATTTATGTAACTCCTTTAACATTAAAGGCTATATAGTATTGTTGACACAGTTGATCATAATACATTATTTCAGTAAGAATGAGTCAAAGGAGCACAGCAAAGATGGTGTTAGAGTGGCAATTGTTTGCATAGGCCCAGCAAAATATAGGGGACATGAAAAGGAAAAGCCTTGGCCTAAATACAGAGAGATCTTACCCCTGAAGTTTTCTGGCATAAGACCAATTCTAGGCTCTAGGCATACTAGGTTGTCCAACCCAAGTCATTGTCTGTAGTGCCAATACACTTTTATTTTTCACATAGTCATTGTTGTTGGTGTCAGGTTTCTGTAGCTAAAAATCCTGGAATATATCCATATCCTTTATCAAAGTCAGGATGATGCGGAGCGTCCTTTAGTTTCACTCACAATTAGAGGCTGACGCAGAGACCTCCGTCCTGAAAGTAGGTCGTTGTTGTTAAGTTCTCTGGGTGTTAAAGGGAATCCTCTATTGAATAGGTCTAAGCCAGAGCAGTGGTAGGGTCTTCCCTGGTAGAGGATTGCTTTCAGGTGATGTAGTACACAACGGTGGTTGTTTTGTAGATGGCATCCCTCTTTCAGGGGTAAGTGGACAATGCCCGTTCTTCTGAGGCCTGAGCCAGGTCTTTATGACAATGTTCAGGGTGTAAAGTCCCACTGCATTACAAGATTTGTGTGTTCCCATATCTATTAGATAAGAATGTGTTTGTATATAATTTCCCATTTTAATGTGCCTGTGCAAAGGAAGAACAATGCCACATGGTGCCTATGAGGACACTAGAACAAGTCCAACAATCCCCTTAACTTGGTTCTAACATAAACTTTAAATGGAGGGACACTTCTACAGACTTCCTTATTAAACATATAACAAAGAAAATTACAGACAAAACAAATATATAGAGGGGAAAATTTGAAATAGTTGGGTGGGGTGTTAAATTCAGTGATTGGTCTATGATTGACTTGTACGGTATTGAAGGCAAAATGGGTAAATTGGGGGAAATAATGGTTGGGATAGAGGCAGTTAAGGACTAGAAATGAGCTTTGTAGGGCAGTGTCAAGAGCACAATACGAGAAGAATATTATGCATATGTAAAATATATGCATAGAATACTATCAATATATATTGTTCGCGTGGTGGCACAAGCCCCTGTGCGGTTTTTAAAATGGAGACAATGAGAAAAAATTGCCAGTGACTGTCCCAACACAACCCAGTGCAACATCTACCCGCCCTCCTTCCCATGCCCCTCCCCCCTAGAATAGTGGGGGAAGCCTGAGGACCCCTATAGAGTCCACCTGGCACACACTTCTGGCCACCTGGGCCAGCACCCAGGGAAGGCCTGGAGTCCAGGGGAGAAAGAAGGGAACAGCTGGGGGCCTGTCAAGCCTCCCAGCACCCCCGCAAGCTTTCTTAATAGTTATAACTCTTTGTGTTTATTTCCATATGTAGTAGTCCCCACCCCCTCTTTCTTTTTTTCTTTCTTTGTTAGGGGGTCCTATGTTTGTTCTAATTAGCAGGAAATTTTATTAAAAAAGTCTTGCTTGGGATAAGAACTCAGGACAAAACCAAGCCACAGAGATTGCATAGCTTATTATTTTTACCCCCAAATGCACCAATAATATAAGCTTGCATAGTTTTTTTCCTGCATAGGCACACTAAAATAGGGAAATCTTATGTATAGAAAGTTCTTATTTAATTTAATAGGGGTAAGAACTCATAATTTTTTTAGGTTTTTTTCTTATTTGTTTGGTTTATTTATTTATTTATTTTTTGGTGCTGGGGGTAAAATTTGAGGAAATCATCTGCAAAGCCTGTGTCCCAGTCCTTGAGCCACATCCCCAGATTTTTTTTTTCATAAATTTTTTTAATGCAGGGGTGCCTTCCACCCTGAACAATCGTCATGGGCACTTGACTTAGACCTCATGTGTTGGGATATGGACTGTCCAATCCTGATACCTGGATCCCAACCTTAAAATTTGCACTGTTCCCTGCATTAGCACCAGAAATCAAACTCCCTTTGGGGGAGGCCTTAATACTGTTCTGGCACCAACTTGCACAAGGATAGATTCATATGACACCCTGAGAACAAGGAAACAGCAACAACTTGATCTAAGGGCAGGTTGCCCTACTTTACCACCTAATGGTGAGATAAAATCAGAAGACCCTCCATTCTAAGATCTGTGTTAAAACCAAGATCTCTAATTACAGAACACTGACTTTGATAATGCCGCTGAGAAGAACTTTTGGGGATCATAAAGAAAGACTGTGAAGTTTGATAACTAACATGCCCGGCACTTATAGTCAGTCTCGTGACAGTGTGCTTCAAAGACAGAGACACCCTGTATCTCTTAGGCCAAGGAAATTTTCTTTCTAATTTTCTTAATATTTATTGTGCCTATGTAAAACAAACAAACACCACCAACAACAAATCTTGCCACATCTGCCCCTCTTTAAATTTTTATTTATATTTATAGCTTCTAGATAGGAGCCTCCACCTTTTTTTTTATTTTGGGTCACATCCGGCAGCGCTCAGGGGTTACTCCTGGCTCTATGATCAGAAATCGCTCCTAGCAGGCTCAGGGGACCATATGGAATGCCGGGATTCGAACCACCAATCTTCTGCATGAAAGGCAACGCCTTACCTCCATGCTATCTCTTTGGCCCCATTTTTGAGCCAAAAAATCACTGTGGCACTCAGTGATTACTCCTGGCTCTGTGACCAGAAATCACTCCTTGCAGGCTCAGGGCAGCCTATGGGGTGCCGGGGATTGAACCTGGGTCAGCTGCATGCAAGGCAAACACCCTTCACGCTGTGCTATTGCTCTGGCCCCTCCACCACTTTTTTTTTTACAGAACATGAATTTTTTTTGTGGTTGGGTTTTAGTTTGTTTATTTTTATTTTTTACATCTTTATTTAAACAACGTGATTACAAACATGACTATAATTGGGTTTCAGTCACAAAAAGAACACCCTCCTTCATCAGTGAATTCCCACCATAAATGTACCCCATCTCCCTCCTTCCCCACCCCCTGACTGTATTTGAGACAGGCATTCTACTTCTCTCACTCATAAACATTGTCAGATAGTTAGTGTAGTCATCTCTCCAACTAAACTCACCTCTCTATGTAGTTAGTTTCACATTGAGAGCTAGTCTTTTCAGCCCTTATCTCTGTTGTTTCTGGGCATTATTACAATAATGTCTTTTATTTTTCTTAAAACCCATAGATCAGTGAGACTATTCTGGGTCTCTCTCTCTCTCCCTCTGACTTATTTCATTCAGCATAATAGTTTCCATGTACATCCATGTATAGGAAAATTTCATGACTTCATATCTCCTGATGGCTGCATAATATTCTATTATGTAAATGTACCAGAGTTTCTATAGCCATTCATCTGTTGAAGGGCATCTTGGTTGTTTCCAGAGTCTGGCTATTGTAAATAGTTCTGAGATGAATATAGATGTGAGAAAGGGATTTTTGTATTGTATTTTGTATTGTATTATATACTCCTAGGGTATATCCCTAGGAGTGGTATAGCAGGATCATATGGAAACTTAATTTCCAGTTTTTTGAGGAATCTCCATATTGTTTTCCACAAAGGCTGGACTAGACAGCATTCCCACCAGCAATGATGAAAATTTCTTTCTCTCCACATATCCCCTAACACTTACTTCTTTTGTTCTTTGTGATGTGTTTCATTCTCTGTGGCATGAGATGGTACCTCATTGTTGCTTTGATTTGCTTTTTCCTAATAATTCATGATATAAAACATTTTTATGTACCTTTGGCCATTTTTATTTCTTCTCTGAGAAATTGTCAAACATAAATAATTTTGATCTGCCTCACATTTATATGTCTTCCTACAAACTGAGAAAAGGGAAAAAAAAGTGGATGGGACCCAGGGGCCAAGTGGTCTCAGGAGCATAGAGTGGAAATAACAAATGGTCAGCCCTAGATACCCAAACCAATGTCAATGACAGTAGAATCAAGAGACCCAAACTGTAACAAGCTATACATAAAATGGTCCTGTTATACTAGCATTCTAGGGGGCTAAGGGTGGAGGTATGGGATGCATGCTCGAAATGATGGTGGAGGGCGAAATTATGGTGGAGGGAGGTCAACACTGGTGGTGAGAACAACCCTAACTCGCTGTCACTATGACACTAAAATACAACTGTGAGGGGCCAGAGTGGTGGCGCTAGACTAGAGGTAAGGCCTTGTAAACTCTAGCCTAGAACAGACCGTGGACTGTGATTTGATCCCCCAGCGGCCCATACTTTCCTTTCTTTCTCTTTCTTTCTTTCTTTCTTTCTTTCTTTCTTTCTTTCTTTCTTTCTTTCTTTCTTTCTTTCTTTCTTTCTTTCTTTCTTTCTTTCTTTCTTTCTTTCTTTCTTTCTTTCTTTCTTTCTTTCTTTCTTTCTTTCTTTCTTTCTTTCTTTCTTTCTTTCTTTCTTTCTTTCTTTCTTTCTTTCTTTCTTTCTTTCTTCTTTCTTTCTTTCTTTCTTTCTTTCTTTCTTTCTTTCTTTCTTTCTTTCTTTCTTTCTTTCTTTCTTTCTTTCTTTCTTTCTTTCTTTCTTTCTTTCTTTCTTTCTTTCTTTCTTTCTTTCTTCTTTCGCCACACCCAAGTGGTGCTCAGGGGTTACTTTTTAGCTTTATGCTCAGGAATCACTCCTGGAGGGTTTGGGGGATCAATAAAGAATTCTGGGGATCAAACCAGTCAGTTGCATGCAAGGCAAATGGCTTACCCGCTGTGCTATTGCTCCAGCCCCTCTACATGGCTTTTTGCAACTCTGAATGCACCCTCATCTCTGAATTAAAATCTATTTGTATTTGGGGGGGGTTTAAATAGTGCTCAGCAGATCCAGGGCACCACCCTTTGAATTTTCTGCCAATAGTTTTAGTAGTTGAATGTGAGAGTCCCAGCACGCAGTAGATTACTCAGACCACCCCAGCAAAGCTCAAGGGCCTCCAGAGCCACACCTATAAACCATGCCCTATGATTCTTGTAAGCACATAAGGTTCCAGGAGTTGATCTGGGTTCAGTCACATACAGTAATACTAATGCCTATGGTATCTCTCTGTGCCTAATTGCCTTTTGCAGTCAAATGTTCTACTCTTTGCATTTAGACATAAAGTCTCAGCGCTGAATTGGTTTCTTTCTTCCACTAGATTGTAAATTTGCCTGGGATAGGGACTGCTGTCTTTAATACTTGGGTGTTCATATTGATTGTAGGTCTAGCAGGGTCAAAGTGCTCATCAAAGATTTTAGCCTGGGCAGCATGTAGTGATGTGTGAGTGGGTGGTGGGTGTAGCAGGGATGGGCAGCTCCTCAGTGCAGCGTTATGAGGGCCAATCTCAGAGCAGCAGCAATGGGCTCTCTCTCTGATTCAGAGCCCGAGCACCCTTTCTGGCCCCACTGGAAATGTGCCTGTGACTGTGTACTCATGACTGGTTAAGCCTGTGGGCTGCTTGCCTACCTCCTCCACAGCATGAAGCTTGAAGCCTGCTGTAGTTTTTTTTTTTCTTTTTGTCTGTGTGAGGCAAGTCTGGGGCCTGAGAGACAGACACACAGGATGGGGTTCTGAGACAGCACAAACAGAATTCTTTAATGTTTGTGAGGAGATATTCAAAGCAGTGCATAGGACTTACAACTGACTCTAGGAATCACTCCTAGCAGTGCTCTAGTGGCCATTTAGGTTTCTGGGAATCAAATCCAGGTCAGCTGCTTGTAAAACAAGCATGCTACCCACTGAACTGTTGCTCTGGCTCCTGGCACTAACAGCGTTCTGCTAGACATTGTTCAGATATGTCCTGCCCTCTCTAGTCCAGCCTGGTTATGGGTGATGTCATCAATAACCACCACCCCACCCAGTTCTAGGACTATAAATTCCACGAATCAGCCTTATTTCAGAAAAAATCAGCAGGGCATAACATCCAGCCTGTTGCCTGCTCTCTTCAGACACAGTAAAGAAGGGAGCTCACCTGTTCCCAGAGCCAGGAGTGCAACCAGGTAAGGTGGGCATGCTCCTCAGCCCAAGCAGGGTTGGTGTGACCTATGCAACTCCCCCAGCTTGCCCCTGACTCCCGAGAATTCCTTAGTCCTAGCTGCCTGCAGCCCCTTGTTTCTTTCTTTTTCATTCACACCACAAGCTCATTCTTCCCAGATGCTCACCTGGGACCCCATGCAGAAGCTGGAGTGGGGTGGACTCATCTGTTTCTGTCCGCATTTCCCTGATCCCTCTGCTGGTCTTTATTGATTCTGTCATTCTGCCCAATTTTTTTTTTTTTTTTGGCTTTTGGGCCATACTTGGTGGTGATTAGGGGTTATCTTGGCTCTGCATTCAGAAATCACTCCAGGGGCCCATATGGGTTGCTAAGAATTGAATCTGGGTCCATCCCAGGTTGGCCATGTGCAAGGCAAATGCTCTACCACTGTGCTATAGTCAGCTCCCTCAAATCCATTTTGATCTTCCCTCTCTCTTTTCCTTCCATTCTTACTCTGGGCCCCCAGTGGAGGCATCCACCTTTAGGGGGTAGCTGGAGGGTGCATACTGTTTCTCTGCCCATCTGTATGTTTAGATCTTAAAGGTAGAATTGAGGAGACAGTGCAAGGTTCAGAGGCCATGCCAAGTGTACAGGATCTACCCTTGTCCTGGAGTAGAGAAGAGTGAACAGAAAAATGACGGTAAGTCTAGAGGGACAGTAGAAGAACTTGGGCACTTTGGTAGCGGTGAAGGGTCCATGAGTTTTATATAACAAAATTATAAATGTTAACACTATTCTAATCATGTTACTTAAACTACAATAAAGATTTAAAATCTTGGGGCCAGAGAGATAGTCAAGCAGGTAAGGATGCTTGCTCTGCCTAAGATAGACCTAGGTTTGATCCCTGTTATCCTATATCTTCCCCTGAGTACCACCAGGGATGATTCCAAAATTCATAGCCAGGAGTAAGCCTTGAACACTGCTGGGGCTGGCCAAGAAAACAAACAAAAGTTTAAAATATTAAAAAAAAGGAAAGAAAGAAAGAAAGAAAGAAAGAAAGAAAGAAAGAAAGAAAGAAAGAAAGAAAGAAAGAAAGAAAGAAAGAAAGAAAGAAAGAAGAAAGAAAGAAAGAAAGAAAGAAAGAAAGAAAGAAAGAAAGAAAGAAAGAAAAGAAAGAAAGAAAGAAAGAAAGAAAGAAAGAAAGAAGAAGAAAGAAGAAAGAAAGAAAGAAAGAAAGAAAAGAAGAAAGAAAGAAAGAAAGAAAGAAAGAAAGAAAGAAAAAGAAAGAAAGAAAGAAAGAAAGAAAGAAAGAAAGAAAGAAAGAAAGAAAGAAAGAAAGAAAGGAAGAAAGAAAGAAAGAAAGAAAGGAAGGAAGAAAGAAAGGAAGGAAGGAAGGAAGAAAAAGAAAGAAAGAAAGAAAGAAAGAAAGAAAGAAAGAAAGAAAGAAAGAAAGAAAGAAAGAAAGAAAGAAAGAAAGAAAGAAAGAAAGAAAGAAAGAAAGAAAGAAAGAAAGAAAGAAAGAAAGAAAGAAAGAAAGAAAGAAAGAAAGAAAGAAAGAAAGAAAGAAAGAATGGGAATTGGGTAGATAGCTGAAGTGGTAGGGCTTGACCCCGTTCAGCCTCATGCACCACATATCCAGATTGATGACCAACCAGTCAGGCCTGATTCCCCTAATCTCAGGACCAGCACGAGGGAGTAGCTGTGGCATCCTCTGTGGGGTGTGGAGACTGCTAGGGGCTGGGAAGCCTCAGTCTCTGGCATGGGAAAAGGACTTAGATAGAAAGAGTATCAGCAGAGAGATTCTCTGCCTGGTCTTCTTTCTCTTTTCCAGCATCTGGCTGGAACTACTTCCTCTTCAAGCAGAACAACTTTCAGGCAAAACTCCCTCTCTTCTCTAATTTTTAAAAAATCTTGGGGGCTGGAGCAGTGGAGTTTGTCTTGCAGGCATTTGACCTGGGTTCAATATTCTGCACTCTATATGGTTCTCAAGACCTCCAGAAGTAATCCCTGATGCTCTAAGTATCACTGGGTGTGGCCCAACCACCTGCCCCCCCATTTATTTTTATTGATTGACCTGTGATCACCCATCACTAGTGTACCCATCTCCCCCCCAGGGGTGTACTCAGCACTCCTCCTTTTCAATCTGCCCGGCCCCCATCAACTCAGTTGCATGGATCAGTTCTCCAGCAGGCCAAACACCTAAATTAGACCTGCCAGCACTGCTGATGGCTGTCTTTCAGCACTCTCAGCTTCTTGGAGTTATAATCCAGGCTGTCCAGCAGGGGAGGTGCTGTCCTGACAACCATGAGCTTTCTTTTAGCTGCTTCTCTCCCCACCAAGGAGACCCTGGGATTAATCCTTGTCTGTGTAGAATGGCAAACCACCCCACCCCTCCACACCCCTCCGCAGCCCCAGAGTCACAACAGTGCCAGAACCTAGTGTTGCTGTCAGGGAAGGACGGGCAACTAGATGTTAAAATCATTTATACTCTTGAATCGAAAAACTATAAAGATGACCTTGAAGAGTATGAAAAAAAGGGGAGGTGGAGAGATAGCATGGAGGTAGGGCATTTGCCTTGCAAGTTGAAGGACAGTGGTTCAAATCCTGGCATCTCATATAGTCCCCCGAGCCTACCAGGAGCGATTTTTGAGTGTAGAGCCAGAAGGAGAGGGGAGAGGGGCCAGTAAAAGAGGGTAGAGGTGGAAGGGAGAGATGAAAACAGATAAAGGGAACAAAAGAAGGGGGAGGGACCAGAACATTAATATAGCAGGCAAGGTATTTGCCTTGCATACAACTGACCTGGGTTCGATCCCTAGCACTCCATAGGATTCCCTGACCTCACAAGAAGTGATCCCTGGGGCCGGGAAGGTGGCGCTAGAGGTAAGGTGTCTGCCTCGCAAGCGCTAGTGTAGGACTGACGGACCGCGGTTCGATCCCCCAGCGTCCCATATGGTCCCCCCAAGCCAGGAGCGATTTCTGAGCGTATAGCCAGGAGTAACCCCTGAGCGTCAAACGGGTGTGGCCCAAAAACCAAAAAAAAAAAAAAAAAAAAAAAAAAAAAAAAAAAGAAGTGATCCCTGAGTGCAGAACAGGAGTAAACCATGGGCATCACCAGGGGTGCTCCCAAAAGAAAGAGCAATATAGGGAGAAAGTGGGGGTGGGGGGAGAAGGGTGGGAGGAGAGAGAGGTAAAAATGCAAGGAAATGTAGGACTTGCAAAGGGTGTCTTGGAAATAGTGTTACCTCCATGCTATCTCTACAGTTCCCCATTTTTTTCCTTACTCTTTAAGGTCATCTTTATAGTCTTTCGATTCAAGGGCATAAATGGTTTTAAACATCTGGTTGCCCTTCCTTCCCTGAAGGAAGCTGAAGCTGACCTCATCAAAGCAGAACATTTCTTCAACCTCCATTGTGCCAATGGTCCAATCTGATATTTAACCTGAGACTCTCCACAACCCCCAAGCAGCACCCATTCACTTAGCATGGATGGAACAAGCCCCTACTCCAGGGAGTTGGGTTATGTAGGGTTGCTAAGGAACGAGGGCAGATGCAGGAGGAAAGGCAGGGGTTGCTTAGTAACCACAAATCCCTGGGTGATGAAGTGGCCAGAGAAAGTCTGGAAGGGTCTGCAGCCAGTCCACAACAGAGCCCCCCACAGAGGCACAACTATGGAGCTCAGCAGCCTGAGCCTTCAGTCCTTCTGCAATTAGGCTCTGCCTAACTGCAGGAAAGGCATCCTCAAGTCCTGAGTGCCCTTAGTGATCACTTACCCTAGTTACCCCCAGCCAGTTCTTCCAGACAGAAATAGGCAAGGCTCCTGGCACACAAATGGTAATCTCTTGACAGGAAGTGGGGGGGGGAGACGGAGGGGGGCACTGTCAGGTCAAGCCTCTGGCTTTGCCTTAGGATGGAGCTGAGAAATGAGGGTGCATGAAACCTGCATCTCACCTGGGCAGCCCTAGAGTAGCAGCCATGTCTTCCCTTCCCACGGCATACAGGGAGTAGGGCTTTGCCTGAAGCCTGGGTTGGGGGTTGCTATGAAAGCCTCCCTGCAGGGAAGGGGGAGCCCCATCCTGGCTCTGGGGAAGACATGCTGGTCCCACTCTGCATTTCAGTTGCTGTAGGCTCCTGCCTTAGGGTCCCATGTCCTCTCAAACATGTGATCATACTTCTTAAATTCTCTACTCTGCTCCCCAGGTAGTAGAATGTACTCCGTGGCTTCCCCCTGAGGGTACCTCTCCTTCCGCCTGCCAGGTCCTGCTTTTCTTCTCCTGTCCCTGCCCCAAGGACTGCCAGGCCCACTGGAGGGCCCACACATCCTTGAGGCCTAATGTAGATGCCTGGTCCTCCAGCTCTGCTTGGGACCACAGGTTCTTCCTCCTCCACACTGGCAGGATGGTTCCCAGGAGTCCTCTGTGAAGGGAGTTTCCATGCAGGAAATTCTTTTGCAGAAGGCTTTCATGCAGAATGACTCTGAGAAAAACGCTGAGATGCTGGGAGGTTGGTTTCTGAGAAGATTGAGGTTTGCAACTCTGAAATGCTAAATACATGATGGGAATCTTTACTCTTTTACACTTTTAAATCTGGGACCTATTATATATAAAGTATACATGGAGCCAGAGAGACAATCTAGGGTATAGCTAGCACATGCCTTGTATGTGGTCAATTCCAGTTTGATCCATGCACCACAAGAATAACCAAGCATCAAGGGGTCACAGTCTACAATCAGCACTGCAGCCTCGGAACCTCACACTAAATGGCTGGTTGGTTGACAATCATCATCAGGGGTCCCTAAACCTTTTAGTATAGTTTGGGACTCCCCACCCCCACTACATATGTTGAGATATATATATATATATATAATATTTATTACCCTCATTTTCATTGCCTTATCCCTGGATTACAATGCTAGGGAATTCTACAGTTCATAACACTAGGAAATTCAACACCAATGTGTATGTTGGCACCCACCAATAATGCTCTAGTACCATCTCACCAACAAAAGAAAGACTCCTTTGCCTTTTCCTTCGCACCGCCCTTTCCTCTAGTATTCACCCCTGGTTTTTGCCACTGGGTTTAGGAGCTAGTTTGTTGATTTTTGCCAATTCCTTTACTTTAGGTATTTAGAGTCCACACACAACACATATTCCTTTCCAAGCTGTAAAACATCACCACCTGCACCCCAGAAGCTTTTGATTTGTCCTTCTGCAATCACAGAAGCCCCTTTAACTGTCACAAATAGTCTACCAGTGTTTGTGAAGATCACTGCTGTACATATCTCTGAAGTTTTCTTTGAATTCTTTTAAAATTTACTTTGCTTTTCAGTTTTTAGGCCAATTTCAGCAATGCTCAAGGATTACTATGGGTTCTGTATTCAGGAGTTAATCCTGGCTGTTCTCTGGGGACCATTTGTTATGCCAGGGATCCAATCTGGGTGAGCCATGTGCAAGGCAAACCTGCCTGCTGTAATATTACTCCAGCCTCTTCATTGCATTGTTTCTTTTCCTTTTTTGGGGGGGGCCACACCCAATGACACTCAGGGGTTATTCCTGACTACGTGCTCAGAAATCGCTCCTGACTTGGGGGACCATACTGGGTGATCAAACCATGGTCTATCCTAGGTTAGTGCATGCAAGGCCCTACCGCTTGCACCACTGCTTTGGCCTGTTTCCTTCTTTTTTAAAAAAAAAAAGTAAAACAAGATTTTATTTGTAGAATAGGAGGAAGGGGGAGGGAGAGGCTGAGAGAGAGAATAAAAGAGAGAGAGATAGAGAGAGAGAAAATAATGAGCTCAAGAGAGAACTTGGGTTTCTCCAAAGGTAGAGAGAGCCCCAGTACACAATCCACCATGAAAGTAGGCGAATACACATCTCAGGCAGGGAGATACAGTGACATGCATGGGGGGGTACCATGTATATGGACTCAAGAGCCTTTATTGCATTCTAAAACAACAAGTAGTTTAAACCTGGTTTTAAAACTTGTACATGTGGCTTTTGTGCCTGTTTACATTCCTTTTAACCTCTATTTCTGTGGTTCAAGCATCACAGTTCATAATTTTTTTTAAAAGCAGTTTATTGATTGATTGATTGATTGATTGGTTTTTGGGGCCACACCTGGCATTGTTCAGGGCTACCCCTGGCTCTGTGCTCAGAAACAGCTCCTGGCAAGCTCTGGGACCTTATGGGATCCTCAGGTAGGCCACATGCAAGGTAAATGTCTTACTGCTGTGCTATCTCTATGGCCCCACAGATCATATATTTTTTATCGCTATCTAATATTCCATAAGACAAATGCAACTCTGGTCTATTATTAGTGGACATTTGTGATTGTTTGCAGCTCAAGGCTCTTGCAAAGACTGCTGATGTGAGCAAGTACTCAGGGCCTCCTTGCCATGCCCTTTGCCAGGAGAAGCTGACACTCATCCCACTAGCACTTCTGTCAGCAGCAAATGAGTTCAGTTGAATCTTCTTCAACTAAAAGGCTTCATCAAGTTAACGACTGGAATGCTTTCAGTTGGAGACTTCCATCCTTGCTCCAGCAGGCTGTACCCTGGTGGTGGTGGTGGTGATGGTGGGGATCTGGGCTCATCCGTGGATCTCAGCAGCCACATTCATACTGGCTGTCTAAGGACTCCAGGCACGCTTATGGGATGAAAGAGAACATAACCCTAGTACTAATTGTGGCCTCACATCCTAATTTGCCTGTTTTCATAAACTGAATTCTCATAGGGAGGTATTTGAAATTCACCCCCATTACTACCTTTATAGGCCCTCCCTCCAGTTATGACCTTGTTTGTCTAATGGTGGATCACACTCAGCTCAGTGATTCTTTCCTTAGGGGTAGATTTCAGGAGCAATCTGAGTAGGTGGTGACCATGTTCCGAGCAGAGACCTGGTTCCGGGCCCATCGATACCTGTCCTGCCACTATACGGAGGAACAGCTGCTGGAGAAACCCGAAGGGCCACCTGGCTGATCGTGTGGCTGTGGTTACAGGCTCCACCAATGGTGGGTGCCCTGATTTCCATTTGATTCTGATATGTAGAAAGAAAGAACTTTCACAAGTGGCCCTGAAACAAGGGCCACCTGATTTCCAAGAGAGAAAGAGCAATGGAGCTTGATGGTCGAGGTTGACTTGTTTTTCTTTGCAGGATCGGCCTGGCTGTGGCCCGGCGTCTGGCCCAGGACGGGGCCCACGTGGTGGTCAGCAGCCGAAAGCAGCAGAATGTGGACCGCACTGTTGCCATGCTGCAGGGTGAGGGGCTGAGTGTGTCGGGCACCGTGTGCCATGTGGGGAAGGCCGAGGACCGTGAGAGACTGGTGGCCAAGGTGAGTGGGAGACACAGCACTCAGGGCCACACTGTGTAGCCTCTCGTGGCACAGTTCCCAGGAGGGGGCAGGGACTGGCTGCAGGACACCCCCTCAAGTCATGGTTACTCCTAGTCGTACTGAGCAGTAACTGCTCCCCTTGCCAGGTGGCCAGGTGTATCCATGTCTGTTCAGCACAGACCCTGCATCCAGAGTTTGCTTCTTCCCACACCTTGTCACCCACTGCTTCTGGCCCAGAAGTAACCTGTAAAACTTGCCTCTTCCCCTTGCACCTGGGGTGTTCTGTAGGGGTCTGGGGGCAGGGTAAACTGAGCCACTCCAATATCTCTGATCTTTCTGTCATTCCTTCCCCAGGCTTTGGAGCACTGTGGGGCTGTAGACTTCCTGGTATGCAATGCAGGGGTCAACCCCCTGGTAGGGAGCACTCTGGGAAGCAGTGAGCAGGTGTGGGACAAGGTAAGGCCTAGGGAGTGGCTAAGGGTGTGAAATGTGCCCTGAGCTGAGTGAGCCCTCTTCCCCACCCTGTCCAGAGACAACCAGGACACAAGACACAAGACAGCCACTCCCCTCAGCACTCCTTCCCCTTTCTATCCCTCACACTGCTTCCTCCTTTTTTCTCTCCTCCTTCCTTCCTTCCTTCCTTCCTTCCTTCCTTCCTTCCTTCCTTCCTTCCTTCCTTCCTTCTTTCCTTCCTTCCTTCCTTCCTTCCTCCCTCCCTCTCTCCCTCCCTCCCTCCCTCCCTTCCTTCCTTCCTTCCTTCCTTCCTTCCTTCCTTCCTTCCTTCCTTCCTTCCTTCCTTCCTTCCTTCCTTCCTTCATAATTGGCACCCTATCCTAGAATCAACTGGGCCAGATCCTTTCCTTGACTGTTCCTTTTTCCTGGGGCTAGAAAAATAGGCCAGGAGAGAAGGCAGTTGTCCTGCCCACCACTGATGCAACTGAGAATCAGTTCAAGTCCCTGGCACTGAATATGGTTCCAAAGCACGCTGGGATCACTGTTAAGCACAAAGTCAGGACTAGTTCCCAGAGGACTGCAGGGTGTGGGTGGTTCAAAACAACAGGACAGTTTTCTCTCTTCCTTCTGCCCTGTCACTAGACCCCCATGGGCAGAGTCCCCCAGACAAGCCTCTATCTAGCAGAGGTAATAGGAACCAGGCAACATCAAAATGGGGATCCTGGCTCCAAGAACAGCCCTTCTCTGTCGTGTATTCCTCTTTGTTGTTGGCGCAACCAGGAAAAGCTCAAAGCCAAGCCTGCAAGATACCCATAGTATGTAAAAATAGTGCTCATCATGGGCATTTTTTGTGAGCCAAATATATAGATAATGCTCAGGATCCTTATTTACTGTGCTGTGAATGGGGATGATAACAAGTCTTCTTGCTTTTCTGCACTTACTTTTCTAAGTCTTCATTTCTTCACATGTAACAGCTATGTGATTTGTTTGAGCCAATTGCATTGTGGGTGTGTCTTTAATTTTGTCAGACAAGATGAGAGAGCAGGGGCCGGAGAGATAGCATGAAGGTAGTGCGTTTGCCTTGCACGCAGAAGGACGGAGGTTTGAATCCTGGCATCCCATATGGTCCCCTGACCCTGCCAGGAGCGATTTCTGAGCGTAGAGCCAGGAGTAACCCCTGAACGTTGCCGGGTGTGACCCAAAAACCAAAAAGAAAAAAAAAATGAGAGAGCAAACATACAAACAGAAAGGGAGAGATTCTTCCAGGAATTTCCATGCTCCCACACATGCTTTCCTTTCACCTGTTCTCCTCTGATCTTTTTCTGGTGGCCTCTGTATCTCTCCTCTCCGCTCAACCACAGTGTAGTCTACCTTCTGTAGAAGGCCCAAGTTTTTCTTTCAAACTCTGAGCAGTTCATGTCACTGGGCATTGCTCTCAGGCCTGTTCCCCCTTAGTCTCTCTGCTCGTTACCCCTTAGTAATTTGTTGCACCTGGATTCTGGCATCTGCACAAACCTGCCATTGTTGCATACATGGTGGAAGTCCAGTATCTTGCAAGACTAGGTCCTGGGCAGATTGTGTCTCCACTCTTCTTTGCTCTGATTTCAGATTCTGGACATCAATTTGAAGTCCCCGGCCCTGCTGTTGAGCCTATTGCTGCCCCATATGGAGAAGAGGGGGTAGGACTGACTGCAGGGTGGCAGTGGGGACTGGTGGCATTTTGGAGAGACTGAGGCACAGAAATGGAGTCTGGAGAGAAGGGGACATTGCTGGGAGGTTGGAGGACAGAAGAGGTCTCTATACACCCCTTCTTCTGTCCTCGTCTTTGTGCAGCTGTTTCCCAGTGCAGTGGTTTGGGGGAAGAGGTGATGTTTCCAGTTCCCTGCTGGTCTGGATATGCTGTCCCAGTAGTTTGTGGCCAACAGTCTTGCATCAAGGTTATGCCCAAGTGTATTGACTACAAAGGGAGGTCCTTCCCAGGCCATTCCTGGTGACCTGCTTCTAGGCTCTGTTCAAGATCCTGCATGTGTATTGACAAGCCACTACATGTCCCAGGAGCATGAGGGTTCATGTTAGGATCTTGCTCCAGACTATTTCCTAAGGAATTGGGCAAAAAGGGAAGTTCCTTGCTGTTCTGCTATCCCCTTAGTGTAAGGATCCTTTTTCCAAGCCCATTCTGCCTGGCTACCAGGGAGAGGCAGTAGAGAATAGTGATTGCAAACATGGAGACTGGAGTTAGAGAGGGTGGGGATCCCAACTCGGCCACTTAGTGACAATGTTATTGAGCCTCTCTGGACCTTGGGTATGGAAGTGGAGATGACAGCAGGGACTGTTCTCCTGCAGTGGGGACTGTATTGGTCAAAGGATGCTCAGTACTCAACTATTGGCCCCCTCTCTCCCCTGGACTCTATTTTCTCAGGAGTGGAGTTGTCATCCTGGTGTCTTCTATTTCAGCCTATAATCCAGTAGTGGTGAGTGGTAGCACCATGTGCTCTTGATTGGTAAGGTGAAGGGCTCTGGAAGCCCCACACACTCAGTACCTGTGAGAGAGTCCCCCAGTGCTTATATCACCAATGCTTGCTCTTGCTGCCTTGGGCTGAGCCCAGTGTCTGGGTCCCCCTAGATCTTGCATTTGCTTCTAGTCTAGGTTGGGGGAGTGTGTCTAGCCTTTGAGCTTGACACAGGTATGATGATCTACAGGTGACTTGTTCCTTATCCCCATGTCCTTTAACCCCCTTCCAGGAACTGGGTGCCTACAACGTCAGCAAAACAGCTGTGCTGGGTCTCACCAGGACACTGGCATTGGAACTGTCCTCCAAACACATTCGGGTGAATTGCCTGGTTCCGGGCGTGATTCAGACTGACTTCAGCAAAGTGTTGTGGGTATGGCATGTTTCCTGAGTCCCTGATGAGCTCCAAGAAAAGGTTCCTTAATGATGTGGGAGTTTGGGATGCTTCATAGTGGCATCCTGACAGCAGACATGTTCCCTGTCTTTTGAGTCCTGCCATAGTCTGTTGTTAGCCTTGGAAAGGGTGACCATGTCATTGGAGTTGCACATGTCCCTATCCCTTGACCCCTCCCATTGAGGGGTCTTGCTCTACTAGAAGCAACTCACTACTTCTATTTATTTATGTTTTTTTTGGGGGGGGGGGCAAACCTATTAGTGCTTCAGGGCTTACTTTTACCTCTGAGGTCAGGGATCATGGATCTTGGGCTCAGAGATTCATATAGGCTTCCAGCGATCAAACCCTGGGTGGTTCCATACAAGGCAAATGTCCCACCCATTGTACTATCTCTCTGGCTCTAATTGCTTTCTTTCTTTTTTTTTTTTTTTTTTTTTTTTTCAGTCCCAAGGGCCTGAGGAATCTATCTGGGACCAAATCAAAAACCCCAACAAAATCCAGAGGCAAGAGGAGATTGACACTAGGCAATCTGCATGTGTGGAGGGAGGAGTGGCTACATCTGTCTCAAGAGAGATTCTGTTTGCTGGCCATTTCTTTTGCTCTAGTCTGGGGTCCACACAGCTCTGGAGTGAGCAATCCTTCAGGGTTGAATCCCTCCTGTGCTCCCTCCAGTGCATTGCTTTGAATCTTCTGACTGGTTCTTTCCAGCAACAAAACTAGAGCTTTACTCATAGCTGTTGCCTTCCTTTCTCTCTCTCCCCTGCAGGATCGGGCAGCCTGAAGATTGTGCAGGCATCGTGTCGTTTTTGTGCTCCCCAGAGGCCAGCTACATCACTGGCCAGAACATCGTGGTGGCCGGCTTTTCCCCTAAGCTCTGAAGAGGCTGGGTTTAGGGTGTGGGCAGGGGTGCAGACCTATGGCTTTTAGCTAGCAATCTCAGGTTGGCTGGGCTAGATCTTGGGCATAGAGGCCCGGGAAGTGGCTCAAAAGGTGGCTCAGGCTTTGTATGTATGAGTTTTGTATATGCCTGAGTTTGATGCTTGATACCACTTGGTGCCCCAAACTTCCCCTGGAGTAACCTGCAATCCTGAGCACCGCAGGATTTGCTCTCCTTATCCCCTTGCCCCCTGCACTCCACAAAATCTATGGAAAGAAGGCCAGGGAAATGGCCTAAAGGGTTGTGGTTGGTGGGGACGTAGATTTGTGCTAGAGCACTTGCTCTGCATGTGTGTATCCCAAGCACTGTGAAAAAAATAAAAAGCCAAAATCAAAGGAACATTAAAGCAAACTAATATAATGGAGGGATAAATAGAGGTTTACCTTGCATGGGTAAATTTCTGGCACATATGGCACTGTCAGGGGTGACCTCAGATACAGAGTTAGGAGTAAAGATCCACCCTCCCAAAGAATTTGAAGCACATTCTTTGCATGTTGAGGCCCAGATTTGATTCCAGTACCACATGGTCCTCAGCACTGCTGTGAATTCTCCCCCAAAGATCTGAGGACAGAGTTGAAAGCTCTGGTATATTTGGTCATAGTATTTGTTCATAGTAATTTGGTCATACCAGGTTCATGCCAGGATTGAGGAAGAGTCTCATAGTTTATGTTGCAATAAATAATAAAGGAGGCCCTTTGGATGGAGCTGGATGATGATGGGATGCATGGAGGGCCTTTCTCTGCCACCCCAGCACCATGTGTCTCCAACTTCTCCAGCCGTAGGGGCAGCAGCTTCAGGATAGTGTCAAGTAAATCATTCATAGACAGGTTCCAGGAAATATTAGCTTTATTCAACCCTGGCCAACATGTGCAGCCTACTGTAACCATTTATGCTGGATTCCTATTCAGCCCTGCTTTGTACCTTGTTCCTCAGCCATCTCCTCCTGCTTCCTTCTCTATTCTCCATCCAGGCAAAATCCCCTTGCCCCTCAGGCCAAACTTTTTTGTTACCTACCAAAGACCTCTCCCAGAAATGGGAGGTCTTTCTTGTAGGTAAAGTTACACAGGAATCATGAGGGGTGGGATTACATCTGCCCCTTTCTTTTTAAATCAGATAAAAACAAAAGAGCATAGGTTCTCTTTTGTTTTCCTGGCTTCTGCCCATAGCCAAAGGCTTGTAATATTCCCAAGCAACAAACTATAAAGTGAAAAATTAATATATTAGCCTTTTCCAAAACATAACTTTTCTGCAAAATACACTATACACCTGTAACTTAAAATTTTCTTAATGCTTTCTACCAAGCACTATCCTTTAACTTCCTTGTTACTATATTTCTTAATGCTATAACCAAACATTTTATCCTGGAACTTTCTTGTTCCTCTATTTCTTAATGCTATATAACCTTTTTCCTAGAACTTTCATGTTCCTATAACCTTACCCTAAACACATAAGTACAAGAATATCTATACAGAACATTCATTATGAAAACAGGCTAATACATTAAAATACATAGTAAAACAAATTTGCAATTGAGAACATTAACTATGGAAAACAATAAAGCACATTTAAATGGGCAGGAAAGTGACTTAAATTAAGAGATACACCTGAAGCAAAATTAGATGCAGGCGGTTTTTAAATTAAATTTTTAGTTGGGCTTTACTGTTATTTCTCCCCTTTTTAAAATTTTTATACCACTACCTAATTTTATCCCATCACCAATGCCAATTGTCCAGACATGTAAAATTTGTTGCTTCCCATTTTATCCCGTCACCTAAAAACATTTGTCCAGACACTGGGCTTCTACCATGTGGCTTCACATCCATGGGGTCCCAGCCCCTGCAGCTGCTCCGGGGCTGGGTCCGAGAGTGTGCCTGCCACCTCTGGGGGCTTTTTTGCCTGACGAAGGGCAGGAGCTGGACCGACTTTTCGCTGAGAGTGATCCCGGCTGCTGCTGCAGCTGCTGTGGCCACAAGCTTTTCAGTAGCAGTTTTTCTGCCGGGCGCGTCTGCATGTACAGAGTTCAAAGTGATCCAAGCTCAGAGTCCGAAATTTCCAAAGTCCAAATCCAAATTCAAGGTTATAAGTCAGAAAATCAGTACATTAAAGATAAACTTTTTCTTCCAATCAAGGCCCTCCATCAGTGTCTGAGGAGGCCGCGGTGTTTGGAAGAAGAATTTTTTGTCCCAAAGATTCAGTTCTGGGCCTCGGGTGGAGGTGATCCAAATTTTCACCTCTCCTGTTTCTCTGGCCCTTCTGCCCCCAGAAGGGGTCTCGGCCATCTTTGAAAATGGCTTCACGTGGTGGCCCAAGGTTTTGGGCTCACTGCAGCTGAAAAGAACCAAAATCAAACTCAAGAGCAGGAATCTCACCATGATCACTGTCCTCTTGGATCCAGGGTTCAGATCCCCATTCAGGACATTTCATTTTGATTCTAGTTTTGGGGGTCACACCTGGAGGTACTCAGGGCTTATTTCTGGCTCTCTGGATCTCCAGGAGATCACTCCTGGAGGGCTTGTGAACCATATGTGATCTTTGGGATCAAACTTGAGTTGTCCTGATGTGCAAGGCAAGCATCCTATCCACCTTAAACATTTCTTTCCTAAAATAAACTCAATATCCTCAAGTCTGGAGACTCCTGGTAAGGAAGGGTCCAAGCACACCAAAGATGGGGCTAGCCCATCTTGTTTCCTACTCTTGTGGCTGCCTGAGTTCACAGCCTCATGGAGGTCATGGGAAGTCTATGTTCACAGTAGCTCTGTTATGTTCTTTGAGGTGGGGCTGTATAAAGACAGAGAAACTGGTGGGAGAGGGAGGAAGGATTCTGAGTTTCTCTTTTGTTTTTTTCTAGGAGAAAGTCAGTGAGAAAGAGGGTAGAGAGAGTTGTTTTGTTTTGGGGCTACATCTGACGGTGCCCAGGGCTTAGTTCTGGCTCTATGTTCAAGGATCACCCCTGGTGGTGTTCAGGGGATCATATAGGATTATGGAGATTGAACCTGGGTCTGACATGTGCAATGTAGTGCTTCGTTTATTGTATTTCTCTGGCCTTAAGGTTAGTGGTTTTTAATATTTGAGGGTGGGATGGAGGGAAGTGTGGGGTATGAGCTTTTGAGAATCTGAAAAAATATTACACCAAGTTTTGCATTCAACACTAGTTTGAAAAGCTCTCGTTTATACAGAATTGTGTCGAACGTGTTCACCACCTCTGATAGAATTGTCAGTGCTGAAGTTCTTTTTGAGATAGGCCAAGAACTGATGCCTTAGGGCCAAGGCCCTTTCTGTTCTCTGTTTTTGTGGGAAGCTCACCTTCTTTGTGTTCATGCTTCAGGCTCAGGGCCCAGAAAGAAAGAGTGACCTCTCTCTCTCTCTCTCTCTCTCTCTCTCTCTCTCTCTCTCTCTCTCTCTCTCTCTCTCTCTCTCTCTCTCTCTCTCTCTCTCTCTCTCACACACACACACACACACACACACACACACACACACACACACACACACTTCCTCTTGGCTTTCATAATTCTAACCCGAAATTCGTGTGAAAGAATGAGACAAAGTTTCTAATATAACATATTGCAGGGGTGGTGAACAAGCAGCTCTCGAGCCACATGTGGCTACCGGCCAAAATGAATGCGACTCTTTGCTTCTTATCATTATTTTGTATACTGTGGCTCTTTGCCAAGTTTGGATTTTGTTCTGAGGAGAGATCTCTGAGCAGGTGGTCCCGCCCCCAGGCTGCGTCTTCCCCGTCTCCCATCCCTCGAAAACAACTGTACGGCCAGCGAGGGGGCTGGGACCCGTGTGGCACATGTTGGGTCACATCTTGCCATTAGTTCTTAGTGTGGAGGACGCAGCACACCCTCACCATCACTGCAGGATTTTGACCCTCACTCAAAATGGCAATATGTGTTTAATATATTATTGTTAAAATTAGATGCTTTTGTCTGAGTATTTGTCTGTTTTGGCAGGTCACTGCATGGTGTGGCTCTATGACTCTCACAGTTTAAAATTTTGGCTCTTTGTGTCAAACTTTTTTGCCACCCCTGGCATATTGGCTTTGGTCTCACAGAAGACTCTTACTTATACTCTGATTCTGGGTGTTCCAGAGATGAATCCTCATCATAATTAATGTTTTTTTTGTGTGTGTCAGTTTTGAGTTTGTATTGCTGCTACTATAAGCCATATATTTTGGGGGCACCCTGGAGAACATGAACATAAATGAAACTCAATTTTTCTCAATTCCTTTATTGTCATGTGAAAATACTCATCAATACATGAGACACTGAATTCAACAAATTTATGAGCTGCCATCCTCTGTCAAGTACTGGTGTAGGAACTGAAGGTATAAAAGTGAATGAAAGTCACAAACTCCACTCTATTATGCTCACATGTAGTAAAGGAGACTTAGAAAAAAATGACAGGCCTTAAAAAGAAATTAAATACTGTAATATATAATTTTTTCAATTGGTACAGAGGGAAAAATAGAGTATAGTGGGAGTGGGGGTAAGGTAGCAAAGTGGACTTCATTGGAAAGGTCAGGAATCTCAGTCCTTGTCACTACCTTCATCAGCCTACAGCTGTTGTGCTGGCTTAGTTTAAGCCAGCTTCTCTTCCTTCTCCGTTCCAGTTTTACGTTTACCTTGATCTCCCAGATGGCTTAGAGGAGGGACTACACATGAAAACTTCAGTTTGTCTACCTCTGAGTGTGAAGGCTATATGTAGGATGATTGGTTGGGTTAGGACAAGGTTACCCTCTCAGTAAAGTTAGGGGTGGATTGGTTTAGGGAGAGGGTTAAGGTTAGGGTTCAGCATGATAGATGTTTAGAATGCTAGCATGAGGGTGAATGTTAGGCTTAGGGTTATTGATACAATTAACCAAGGCTAGGATGAGCATAGGTTAGGATTAGAATTATGGTTAGGGTATGGTCTTGGGGAATTTTAGAATGAAAATTAGGGTGAAGGTGAAGATTAGGTTTAAAGTAAATGGTAGGGTTAGAACAAAGTAAGGTTAGATTAAGACTAGGGATTAAGAATAAGGTTAAATTAGGGTTAGGGTTAAATTTAGAGTTTAGTCATGGTAATGTTAAGTTTAGGATAACTGGGAAGGTTAGGCCTAAACTGGGATAACTTTTAGGGTAGGATTAGACTTAGGATTAGAGTTAGGGTTCAGTAGTTAGCATTTGGGGTCAGATTTCAATTATGGTAGAAGTTGAGAATAAAATTAGGGTCAGAGTGAAGATTAAGTTTAATTAATTGGTAGGGTTTGGATGGGGTTTGATTATGGGATAAAGTTAGTGTTATGATTGATTTAGGGTTAGGATTAGGGTTAGAGTTCAGGTAAATAGAAACTGAGAATAAAAGTTATGGGGCCGGGTAGGTGGCGCTGGAGGTAAGGTGTCTGCCTTGCAAGCGCTAGCCAAGGAAGGACCGCGGTTCGATCCCCCGGCGTCCCATATGGTCCCCCCAAGCCAGGGGCGATTTCTGAGCGCATAGCCAGGAGTAACCCCTGAGCGTCAAATGGGTGTGGCCCAAAAACCAAAAAAAAAAAAAAAAAAAAAAAAAAGTTATGTTGAGGAGGAATGTTAAGTTAGATTAACAGGCATGTTTACGGCAAGGATAAGGTAAAATGTATATGATCAGGATTAAAATTATGGTTAGGGTTTAGGTTTAGTACTATAGTTAGGGTGAAAGTTTTGGTTAGGTTTAGTGCTGTGGTTGTTAGGAAGAGAGTTATGGCTTGGATTCAACTATGGTAGAAGTTGATAATTACATTTAAATTATTTTAATAGAGTAATTGGTATGCTTAGGCCAATGCTATTTTAAGATTAGGGCTCGGGATAGGGTTAGATTTAGGGTTTGTGTAGGTCAGTGTTAGTTTTAGGATTAAAATTAGGGCTAGGGTTATGTGCTTTTATTTTTTGTTCAGCCTTATTTAAAGTTTTGAGTGAACATTACGACAATGATTACTCTTAGATTTGTGGTAATTGATAGGATAAAGCCACTTCTAGTGTGTTAGGGTTAGTATGAAGGTAAGATTTATAATTAGGGGTATGGGTACTGAGTAAGTTAGGTTAGTGTTAGGATTTAGTGTAGGGTTTTAGTTTGGGCATTGTCTACCTTGATAATAAGATTTAAAATAGGGAAAATTAAATTTTGGGTAATTTTCTGGTTTTTCGGTTTTGGTCCATACTCGCTGGCACTCAGGGATTCCAACTGGCTCAGTGCTCAAAATCACTACTGGAAGCTTCAGGGAACCATGAGTAATGCAGGTTCCTGAGTTTGGTGAGTGCAAGGCACACATTCTATCCACTGTGCTATTGCTCTGGCCCCAATTTGGGGTAATTTTGTTAGGTTAAGGCCAAGGTTAGTTCAAGGGTAAGTGTAGGTGTTAGGGTTAGGGCTCACTTATAGGTTTAATTTGGTTATGATAGGGGCCAGCGAGGTGGCACTAGAGGTAAGGTGTCTGCCTTGCAAGCGCTAGCCAAGGAAGGACCACGGTTTGATCCCCGGCGTCCCATATAGTCCCCCCAAGCCAGGGGCAATTTCTGAGCGCTTAATCAGGAGTAACCCCTAAGCATCAAATGGGTGGGGCCCAGATCCCCCCCCACCAAATTTGGTTATGATAGAAGTTCAGAGTGAAAGAATTAGGTTGAATGTTAAATTTAGGTTGATCAGTATGGTTTTCCTTGAGAGTAAGTGAACCAACAACAAACAGCCATGTGTGATGCAGAAGTTTCTTCAGGCTGGGTTTGGGGTGGCATGTGTGGAATCTATCATGCTGAGTGAAGTAAGTCAGAGGGAGAGAGAAAGACGCAGGAATGATCACAGGTGAGGTGTATGTGATATTGGGGTGTGGCTTTCCAGCTCAAGGGTTAATTTTCACTCTTGTGGTCCTCTGGGGGTATCCACCTTGTTGGATATTGTGGTCCCTGGAAATCAGAAGTGGCACAAGCTGTAGCCCCTGTCCACACCTCCTGCCCCCACCAAGTTTCTGTGGGTCTGGGTCCCTTGACCCTTCCATTAACATTCCCCCTGCCTTTGACGGGGTCCTACTATGGAGTTCGCTGAAAGGCCATTCCACGGGAGGGGCCCAGTATTGCTTTGGAGGAGAAGGGGTGAATTGTAACCCAAGTCAACAAGTGAGGTTTTATGAAGGCTGGATTCTGTGGAGTTAGATGAGCTCTAAATGGGCATCTAATCAAATAATTTAAACTTTATGCAACCTGAGTCCCCTTCCTGTCTCTTCATAGCTGAGAGTGAAGATTATGGTGATACCTAACACCCAAACCAAATAAAACCAACAAATAATCATTCTTTTTTTTTTTTTTTTTTTTTTTTTTTGGTTTTTGGGCCACACCCGTTTGACGCTCAGGGGTTACTCCTGGCTATGTGCTCAGAAATCGCCCCTGGCTTGGGGGGACCATATGGGACGCTGGGGGATCGAACCGCGGTCCTTCCTTGGCTAGCGCTTGCAAGGCAGACACCTTACCTCCAGCGCCACCTACCCGGCCCCCGAATAATCATTCTTAATTATGTATAATCTGCTACTTTATCCTGACCCTTCTCGAATTAGGTCAGATTAGTTTGTGCTGGTCAGACCTGTAGGTTGTTTTTCTTGCCTAAGTCCCCTAGCTCAGCTATCTGTCTGTTGCTGCATGGCAGGAGAGTATCCAGAACTTCAGTGAGAATCTTGGGTTGGCTCAGAAATTGACATTTTTCCTTTTTCCTAAAGTAAAAACTTCAGTTAAACATGGGGTGAGGCACTAGAGTAACAGCCTAGGAATTAGGGCAATAGTATGGGGATTAGGCCTCTTGCCTTGCATGTAAGTGATCCCAGTTTGAACCCTGGCATTACATAGTCCCCAAACACCACTGGGTGAAGTCCTGGAGACTTCATAGTACTGCTTAGTGTGTGTGTGTGTGTGTGTGTGTGTGTGTGTGTGTGTGTGTGTGTGTAGGGGCAGTGTGGCACAGATAATTCTCAGCACATCCTTTTGGCCTTACATTAAACTGCTGGCCAAAGGCAGTGTCCCTGGAGTAGCCCCAGGACCTTCCAGCACCAGTTGGAGGCCCAAAACAACAGTACTATTAACAACAAACAAAATTTTTATGGTAGGTTAGATATTGATTGGATCATGAAACAAATGAGAGACAGCAGGAATACTGTTGTTGAGGGGAAAAGAGGGACAGAAGCAGGTCTCAGAACTGAGGAGACAGGAGAACCCTGGGGTTCTTTACAGGTAAGCAAGCCCTAAAGGCCAGTGAGGGCTGCAGGTAGGGCACTCTGTATGTCTGCAGGAGCCTTGACTCAAGTGTAACCCTAAACTGTTCCTTTAGGCCTTGAAGGCACAAATACAGACTTGCATAGTACAGAAAGATTACTCTCAAAAGGAAATAAGGCCCTTGGCAAAAATATTGGATATTCTCTAATGCCACCTGCTCTGGAGAGGTGGTGTGTCTTTGTGCTACAGCTTGCGGAAGGCCAGGTTGGGGTTAAAGCTGCCTTTTGCTTACCCCGTGCCCTGTCAGAAAATTCAGCTCAGAACCCCAGGTTCATGGACAGGTCTGTGTGGATTTAATCCTCAGAAAGAGGCTGAAACAGGACTTTGGGCTAATGTGAGGGAGCAGTGAAACATAAATGGAGAGGTACATGAGGAGGGGTGATACTCTAGCCTAGGCCTGACATCTCCCAGGGCAGAGACACTCTTCTCGGAAAATGAGGTCCTTAAGTATGGCTTCTGCCTCCCTGCTCTCATCTCCCATCCACAGTCTGTGAATCAAGAACCACGAAAAAGGCCTTCCTGATCATCTCAGCAATCAGAAGGAAGGGGAGTCAGTTACTAGGTCTCCACAGAGTCACCAGTCAAGGTTCCACAGAGCTAAAAGGACACAACACTCACCCATTGCTCTTGAAGTCTCCTGGGAGAAATTCCATATCCCATCTTCCCAAAATAGCAATTATTTCATTTCCCAAGCGGCAGCCTTCAGAAAATTTCACAGGAGGCTTTTAAGCACCAGGTCTCAATATCTCATTAATGGTTTGAGTGGCCCACTAGTCTGTAGCCTGGCGTTTCCAGAAACCAGAGATGAAAGACAAAGGAAGGCAGAAAAGAAAAATCCAGGAGACTCTTAACCCAAAACACACACCAGACAGCTCAAATTCTCTTATCTGCTGTTCTTTTTTTTCCATTTCCATTTTTCCTCTCTTTTTGTGCTCAGGGTTTACTTCTCTCTCTGCATTCAGTTATCACTCCTGGTGGGATCAGGACATCATATAAGAAGTCAGAGATCAAATCTTGGTCAGAGACAATGCTAGTACAGTGTCCTACCAGCTACACTCTATATTCATTTCTATTTTTTAAATTGTTTTTTTTTTTTCATCTGGAAGTTTTGTGCATCTCATTATGAAACTTAATGATTTTGTCCTCAACTACACTTACTCTGCCTGTTCAGGTCTTCCAGAGGGTTTTTCATTTCACCTAACAAATTTTTTAGTTCTGTCATTTCTGCTTATAGTTCTCATATCTCCTTGTGTTTTATTGGTTGTCTGTTCCATTGTCTTTTGAGCTTATTAAACATCCTCAGCATTTTCTCTTTAAAGTCCTCAGACAACTAGCTCTGTATCAGAGGGGTTGCATAGCTAGTTATTATGAATTGAGCCTTCAGGGTTACCATTATCACTCGCTAGGTGTGGTGTTCTGTGTTGCGTTCCCATTGTGCCTTTTGCAGTCTAGAGTTGCTTTCTGTGTGTTGTTATGTGGATAGGTGACTGGAATTAGGATGCCAATATATGTTCTCTGAGATATGAAGAAGTAAAGTGAAGGGTCTAGCAAGCAGGAAGGCTTTACAGGACTCTGTCCCGATGTGGGGGCAAAATGACAACTTCTAAGTGCTGCTCTTAGCTACATTCAGACACTTTGACTTCATGGTGCAGCACTGGAGATTTCCTGCACTGCAGAGGTTTCCCAGAACTACATAATCTAAGCAGCATCACATCATTAGACCCTTGCTTCGTTGTCCAATACATTTTGGAGAAGCCCCCAGACTCTTGATTACTGCTTGGAAAGCCCTGCTCTACTACCAACATTAGCTTAGTATCTGCACTAGGAAGGCATAAGAAATTGTATGTAGTCTATATATATATATATATGTATATAGAACAGGTATATATATATATACATACACAATATAGTGTGTATATATAATTCATATGGATGCAGCCAGCATCAACTGTGTTGGGAACTCCTGTGGCTTTATAGTAAGGCCAAAGTATCCTGTTGGACAATTCTAGGGAACACCAACAGCTGTCAATCTGTCCCTATTAAGTTGGGACAGTAAGAAAGAGAGACAGAAGAGGCAGGTTGGGAAGAGGGTGATGCTTATTAAATGAAGTGGGGCTATAAGGGAAGGTGACCAGTTCTATAGGGGAGCCCTGAAGATCACAATCTTGTTATCAAAGAACTTGTAATCATACTCAAATATCTGGGGAGAGCAAAGGTGTTGTTTCCATCTGGATGAGTTCATACCTTTTCAGAGAGGGGTGCAAAGAAAGGCTGGGTGGGCAAGACCCTGGTTGGGAAGCATTCCATATCTCCTCTCCTTTTGTGGCATGTCCTCAGTACCACCCTGGGTCTGCTCTTGGCACTTTGGGGCTACAGGGTTGATGGCCCCATGTCAAAAGCTGAATTTTGTAGGCAAAAGCACTGCGTCTCTGCAAGGGGAAGCTCTGATCCCCCACTAGGAGCTTATTTCTCAGGAGTGCTCTCAGGAGTTAATTTCCAAGGCCCAGTAGCCTTTCTCTACAGTCTCTTTATTACCATGGAGACAATGTACCACTCTGACCAATGAGAGTCTGAGCTGCAGGAGCCATGACAACCCGTGGGGGCTGGAGGGACAGCTCTAAAGCACCTCTCAGTCCAGAGCAAGGACAGGCCTGAGGACATTGTGATTGTCACAGGCAGGGAGAGGGGAGGGAGATGGCTTGACACTTCATTGCTTTCCTCTATGAGTAGCCAGGGGAGATGCTGGGATCTCTAGACCTGATGCTCCTGGCACCATGCTTGAGGCTTTTTCCCAGTGCTGTGCTTTCTTGATCTCCAGTGAAGAGGTGATGGAGGTGATGGAGACTGAGTAGGGCCCTTGTGTCTAGTCTGGGTGATAAGAAGAGGATACAGGGTTTTCTAGCAGATGACTCACAATACAATAAAGTGCTTTGAGCTGGAGAGATAGGGATAGGGCTCTTTCCTAGCACATGACTGACCTAGGTTCTATCCTTAATATCATATATGGTCCCCCAAGTACTGCTGGGATGGTTTCTGAGCACAGAGCCAGAAGCAAGGCCTAGCACTGCAAATGCCCGACTTAAACTTTGATATGAGGAATTCAGTTCAAAGCAGGTGCTGGCTAGAAAAATGTGGGAAAAACGTTGAGCTAGTCAGAGCCTAGTTACAAATTAAACCAGCTCCCTGCATTGAGTCTCTCCTTTGTTTTACAGACACAGGTTGATTTAGATAGCTTATCTTCTGGGACTGATAGAACTGTCTTGCTTTATTCTCTCTCTCTCTCTCTCTCTCTCTCTCTCTCTCTCTCTCTCTCTCTCTCTCTCTCTCTCTCTCTCTCTCTCTTGCTTTCTTCCTCTTTCTTTGTTCTTTTTCTCCAGTTTTAAATTTTAACCCTTATGATTTCAAGAGTAATCCCTGAAATTCTTGATATCATTCTCCCTCCTTGGCCTCTAGGAAAACAAAACCCAGACCACAGTTCTCTCTCTTTCTCTGCCAGTAGCTTCCTTAAGGCCCAGGTGTGCTGTGTAGTTTTCAGATTGAGAAACAGGAAAACCTTTGTTTTCAGTTTCTCAATGGTACTTGCTAAAGGGCATCTTGCAATTATAATAAAACCACAACTGCTGGTTCAATAGTAATAATAATGATTTAAAGGGGGGGGGGAAATGATTGCATCCAGACTTTCCTAGCCCATGGCATTTACATCAGTCAATGGAGGCAGATACAAATGCTGGCACCTAGGCAAAGCATCCCATCCCTAATTAAGGGATTCGAACTAACGTTCTTCTGCATGCAAGGCAAACGCCCTACCTCCAGTGCTATCTCTCTGGGCCCAGAAACAGGGTCTTTGACCAGTGGCTCCTGCTAAAGGAAAGTAGAAATATGGAAGGGGGGGCGGAGCAATTTCACCACGGTAAGGTATTTGTTTTGCACAGGGCCTATACAGGAGGGACCTCAGTTTGAATTCTGGCCTCCTATATGGTCCCCAACCCTGCCAGGGGTGATTTCTGAGCACAGAGCCAGGAGTAACCCCTGGGAACCACTGGGTGTGACAAAAAAAAAAAAAAAACAACAAAGAAATTTGGGAAGGGCCATGGGACAATCATAGAAACCAGTCCCAAATAAACAAAGAGCTAAATTCAGAGTTAAAAACTAGCAGCTCTTCTTGTCAGAGATATTATCCTTATCTTTTCCTTCTGCTCAAAGCTTAAGATAAGGACTGGTTGGACCCTTATTCAGAAAGTGTGGCTTAGGTTTTCAGATAAGATAAAGTGTGCCTCGGGGACCAGGCAGGAGGGGAGTTGTCCCCACTCTTAGTTCCCATTAGCCTGCAACTTGCCTTTATAATTCCTTTCTCTCCCAATTGCTTTAAGGACATAAATCTTCCATTTTCCAATCTCTACTCATACTGACTAAATCTCTTTCTCAACCCATCTCATTTGTTTAGACCAGAACCCAGAACGTTGGGGTTCCTGGGGAACTCTGTGAGAAACAAAATGGCCATGCTTGGCCCCCTGTCTATACCTCCTTAAGACCCTCATCTATTAAATAGACTTTTATTTTAATCAAATGTGCATTGGGCACTTGTAACCAATTCCCCACTTGAGCCTGAAGTAACAGTGACCTGGGCTGTTCAAGACAGAGTATTTCTGGTTCATATTCTTCCCATGTAGACTCAAACACTCATCTGCCCAGAGTAATGCAGAAGAACTGGATGGATGTTTTGTATTCCCCATGAATTAATACCTGTTTACAAAGTATGGACTCACTTCTCCCTCTCTTTCTAAAGGAAGGATGGGTGCAGGGAGCCTTGATGGGAGCTGTCATGCTGGAAGGAGGAAGTTGCCAGGATGATGGATGGGCACAGGTGCTTGCTCTCTTGGTTAGGGGAATGTGAAGATGTGTCCTGTCAGAAGAGGGGCCAGAGAAGAGAGTCAGGCATGCTGCTCTCTGCTGGTCTCCTGGGTGACAAAGCCTTGGAATGACCCACACAACAGTAATGAGATGGAAATGAAGAGCATTGCCGAATAATGAGCATGGTAAAAATAGAGACCTGGCTAAGGAAGGGACCAGGGCTGCAGAGCAGGAGAAGGAGCCCAACTCAGAGAAGAGAAAGGGACAGGCACCTGGGAGTGGTCCTGGACCAGAACCCTCACTAGGCCAGGCGGGGTGGCAATGCATTAGAGAGGAAGTGAAGAGGGACCCAGGTGAGGATGCTGAGCATAGGGCAGAGGAGGGAGTTTATGGGATAGATAGAACCACACTTTGCATGTGGGGGTCTCTGAGTTACAACTCACATCTCACTGTTCCCCAGAAGTCAGGCCAGTGAACCATCAGGCCACATGACTGGGCTGAGTGTGGTTGGAGTGATCCCTAGATCCTCAAGCTCTACTGGGGACAGCCCCAGTAAAAAAAAAAAAAAAAAAAAGAATGCTCAGGTGACTTCAATCTGGATACTGTGACTCTGATGGCTACGGGAGGAAAAGGGGTGGTCCACACACATGCAGGAGAGCTGTGAAATGTCTGTTTTAGCAGAAACCCCAGTGCCAGTGGGAAATAGGCTGAATGAATGTGCTTTCTCTATCACCCCATATCTTATCTCTGGTCTTCTGTCAACAGTGAAAAAGCTTGACTTTGTTGGCCCTTTCTCCTCAGAGAATCTGCCAGGAAAGGTAGTTCCTGGGCTGGGATGCAGCTGAGAGCCTGTATAGGGGCCTTTGGCCCAATGTCTCTCAGTAGTCCTTATTGTTTTAACTCTTTGGGCCAGCACGATAGCACAGCGGTAGGGCATTTGCTTTGCACGTGGCTGACCCTGGAAGGACCTGGGTTCGATCCCTGGCGTCCCATATGGTCGGTCCCCTAAGCCAGGAGCGATTTCTGAGCGCATAGCCAGGAGTAACCCCGAAACGTCACAGGGTGTGGATCAAAAACTGGAAGAAAAAAAAATTTGAACATTATATTTATATCATCCCACATTCAAAGGGAACAAAAGGTTTTATTGATAAAAATGATCATGCCTTCCTCCTGCTGACACACTTTAGCCACACAGTCCTAATACCAAGCAGGTGAACCCCTTATAGGACTCAGGAGGGTAGCATGTGAACAGACTTTGCAGGAATGTGTGAGCCTGACACAGGTGTGTAATAGTGCAATAAATACCCAGGGCCAGCAGGAAGTGTGACCACATGGGGCACCTCCTCCCACCAGGCTGGAACTCAGGAAGAAGACTTTGGTCTGGAGTGTATATTTAGAATTAAAAGAATTAGAATTAATAAGAAAACACAGGTGCTTTTTCTTTTTTAGCAACAAGTTCAACAGATTAAATCAGTAATATTGCCATACAATGAGATAAACATTTTATTTTTATTTATTTCACTTAATTATTTCTTTTATTTATTTATTTATTTATTTATTGCCACATTTGGTGATACCCAGAAATAATACTCAGAAATAACTTCTGGTTATGTTCAGGGGACCACATGGCATGTCAGGGTGGAGCAATGCAAGGCAAACACACTACCTATTGCACTATTTCTTCAGGCTCCAAATAAATAGGTTTAATTGTAAATAAATGTTTCTTTACACTTACAAAAATCTATAAGATTCCCAGAAATGAGGCCCAAAGGAATGGTGCAGCATCTTAGAGCTTTGCAAGTTCATGGTAATGGCTGTGGAAGTCCACATGTGTTGAGCACAATCTTGGCAGCTCTGTTGCAAGAGCCTAGAAGCTCTGTTGACTGTGGTCCCAAGCAAAGCTTCAGTGCTGGGATCACATTGGACCACCTCAAGAGGGGCTGCAACCTCCAGTGCTCATCAAAACTAAACAAGATGTATCAAAGTGAGAGTCAGGAAGTTCAACCCCTACAAACATATGCGTGAGTATGATAGTGACCCCAGCAAGCACTACAACCATACCCTGTGTGTCCAACAAGAGTTGTACCCCTGATTAGTACATGAGCAAGTCATCACCTAAAGAAATATAAATCTTGGTGACCACCATGGCTGGGTATGTGAGCATCATAGCCTGAAGCAAGAGAGCCCTTGAGTTGCAAGAGAGCCCTAGCCAAAGAGCCCCCCAGCTAAAAATGTACACAGCCCAATTCTGACAACAGAGACTGAGCAGAACCATTGGAACCATAATTTCCTAGACTTCAGCTTAGGGAACGAGCAAAAACATGGAGCACATGATACAGAAAACTGAACATACCAACAATGGAGGAACAGTACCTCTAGAACCTTAAAGACTCTATCGTAGCCCCTGTCCGAAGCCCTGCGCAAATACCAAGATTGCTTGCTATAGTGGCCTTATTTTATCATCCACAACAGAGAAGAAAGGTTCCTGACACCACAAAAAAAAAAGAAAGAAAAAAGAAAAAAACCCTGGGATATGGCAATGAGAAGGTATGGAGCCAGTGATTGTACCCATGACAATGTTTCAACAGTGGAGAAACCCTGAATCTCTTAGGCTACAGAAATTTCCTTCCTTCCTTCCCCAATACTTGCTGTGCCTATACCAAAAAAAGAAAAGAAAAACGTGGGGTAACACAAACCCTGTCACTGCCGCACTTTTTCTGGTTTTGTTTTGTTTTTGTTTTTGTTTTTGTTTTTTTTTATATTATTTTCCTTCTCTATTTTTCTCCCACTTTTATCTTTCTTTTCCACTTTTGTGGATATTATTTGGTGATTTTTTTTAGTAGTTAATACCAAATTTTTTCTCCTCTTTTCCTTAACCTTTTTATCTCCAAGAGAATAGCATAATTTGAATCATTCAGCCTCATAAATTGAGGGGGGAAAAGAATGATACCAGGACCAGTCAAATGAACATGTAGTGTAAATAAAAAATGACCAGACTGGAACACCAAACAGAATAGATACCCAACCTATAACAAACTGTAAGGCGGAGACCATTTGCACTAGGATTCTGGGGGGGTAAAGGAGGGAGATGTGGGAGACAGGCTGGGAACAAGACTGGAGGGAGGACAACATTGGTGGTGGGAATGCCTTTCATTCATTGTCACTATGTATCGTAAATAATTCTGTGTAATGAACTTCAGTCACAATAAAAAAAATTTAAAAAATATGTACACACACTGCTGCTAGGTACTTGTGTGAATTATGGTCCTCACATGCCCACTAAGGGGGCCTCTATTCTTTTTGTAGTATCTTTATTTTTATTTATTTATTTTTTTTGGTTTTTGGGCCACACCCGGTGACGCTCAGGGGTTACTCCTGGCTATGCGCTCAGAAGTCGCTCCTGGCTTGGGGGACCATATGGGACACCGGGGGATCGAACCGCGGTCTGTCCTAGGCTAGCACAGGCAAGGCAGGCACCTTACCTCTAGCGCCACCACCCGGCCCCATATCTTCATTTTTTAAGGATGAAATAAATAGGGAAATATTAATATTTTTAGATGTGATTATTGAGTATATGACACTGTTCTGTTCTGTTTTTTTTTTTTTTCCAAAATATTTCGTAGTTGAAGAAATACATGTCAGATGTAGGGCGAAATCACTTCAGTGGTCACATTTTTAAAAGCTATTAGGCATCAGTCTAAATTTAAAGTTAAATTAAATGTTAGGGTTCCCCAATTGAGAGTGGCAGGGATTACATGCCTTTCTGATTAGCTCAGGAAGATTGTTTTCCAACAGTCTTGGCACTCACACCAAATGGTTTAGGAAGAGGCTCTGAAATCTGGAGTTAAATGGAGAGGCAAGAGTTTTATAATGAGGAAGGAATGTCACATAGAGCTGAGTGAGTGGATGAGGCCACAGATCCTGCTCTGGGCTGTTGTTGATAACCTCTCCTGGACCGTTTCCCACTGGGGCATGTCCATCACTCACTTATTTGTGAATCCAGTGGCCACAGCACTTTCTGGGCCAGGGCAAGTTTCCTGTTAGTTCTGTTGCTGCGCATCCTTATTGAGGAGAGACTAAGGAGCAATGAAGACCTTTGAAGACTCCTGGCACCATTCTGAACGTAGCAGCTACAATGTAGCCTCCCTCCTCCGAACCCAAAGTTGGGGAAGAATCTGGAAAGACAATTATGGTGAAATCCATTTGCTCAGTGTTTACACACAGCTTTTCTGAAGGCACAGATGGATGCCCCACAACCTTCTGACATTGCAGGGATGTAGAGGTATCCCTGGTTCATCTCCATCCCCAGATGGGCTTCCCTGCCACAGTGACCCACACTGTCACAGCAGGCTTAGTCAACCATCAAGCTTGACTCTCTCTGATCTCTGTACCCCGAATAAGGAGAATACCACATTCTTCTTTAAGGCATCCATCTTCCTTCAGAGAAACAACTCTGAACTTTTCTCTCAACTTCTTCCAGACTGCACAACTTCTTGAGGTCCTTGTCATCTCCTTACTTTCTTGCCATCTCCTTGTTCCTCAGCACCCACTTCAATAAACAGCAATGGCTCCTCATTAAAGATACTAAATTTGTCCACATTTCTGACAGGAATCTTGCTTCCTTTCTACATAAATGCTTATCCAACTGGAGATAAGGTCTAGATAAGGGGTTCATTGCCACTGTGCTCCTGCTCTGTCTGACATATTCTAGATAGAACTGAGACTATAGTGGCCAAAGAGAAATGTACAATTACTAGGATCCATCATGGATATTATATTCTTATACTTAGAAAGTCACATTCTCCTACTTCCCAAATGTCACTTCCAATTCAGTGCTCCTTTGCTATTGTGCAAAACAATGTATTCACAAATTAATGCCTTTCAGCTTCCAAACCCTCTGTCAGAAGTCTCAATATCCTCATTAGAATGTGAGTGCCTCCTTTGTTAGACTACCATAATTCATCTTTATCTTTCTCATATGAATTTTTTACATGATTCATAATGGCCAGCCTTCTGAAATTCTTCTCATTCATGGAAGACTCACCCACTAGATTCCTCTCTACTCCAAGACTTACTCTCAGTTTGGATTATTTTATTCTTCAGTTAATTTAAAATGTAATATTTTGATTCTTTGCCATCTGAGTTCCAGTGATCTTCAATCCAACTTTTTTTAGCCATTCTCATAATGGCAATAACATTATTGTCAACACCTAGTTCTTTTTCATTTAGATATATTGAATGTACACATCATACTCTGACTATAAATTTCCATCTTTCTGTATTTTCAGACTCTGCTTCCTCTTACACAGCTTGCCAATATTATGTGACTTCCTGTTTCCTAAAGTTTTTTTCCTCCTCTACCAATCCCCTCTTTTCTTTATTTTCTTCTTCAGTAGTTTTAATTGCACAATGATCATTTCAATAATAATTTCATAATCGCTAGGCTATTTTTCATATATTTTTTCAGTAGCACTCTTCTTATAGCTAGGTTATTGAGAAAAACTGGAGAAATTTGTTTAAAAAATTCTTCTATAAGTTTGACTTTTAAAAATACCTGGCAAATCTTTCTATGTGGTCCTGTTCAGATGAATTTTACTTTTGCCACATGTCTTTAGACCTTCACTAATCATGTATCTCTTCTGGACTTATCTCTGTCATATCTTGAGCACCAGTGACAGTAGAACCCACCCCAATAGTCTCACTTAATCTTATTTTCCTCTCTTCAGAGGTCCCACTTTTTAATAAAGTCACATACTAATATTCTAGGGGCTAGGACTTTATTCGCCAAATGAATTTTTTGGGAACGACACAGTTCAGAACTCAGTATTAATCTTCTTAAGCTCACTTCCTCACTGCTTCACTTCCCAAACCCCATCTTCATAGAAGGGGCAGGAGTAATGAACTTGGAAGCATCACCTTCTTGTTCTTCACACTGCCTTTTGAATCTGTCTGTGAGGGGTTCCCTCCTTTCTTCACTCTCATCAATGAAGGTGTCCTCTTCTATTCAATCTCTATATTAGACGGGCTTCTCTTCCCATATCCTTGGGTCCCTTGAACTGTCAATTAATCCCTTTAGTACCTCTAGGGCATCATTGCCCTCCACCACTTTTCTTCAGACCCACCAGTGCATAGTTAAACCAGAAAAACTTGTCTACCACAGTTGTCTCAACAAATATCCAAAAGCTTATGCAGCTCTAGCAGCTATTTTCAAGCTTTTATGTGTATTTGAGACCCTACTGTTGGCTGTGTGTTCCTTGCTTGATGCAGGTGTTCCATGCAATGATTTCCTTTCGTGTGTGTGTGTGTGTGTGTGTGTGTGTGTTCCACTGCTCTCTTTGGGACTAGAGATATTAACCAGATAGTTCAGTATGTGCTAGCTTGCTCTTGGTTTGAAGGTGGCAGGTAGAGTCATTTTTCCTCTTGACTCAGGAAGAAAAGTTTAAGGGTTCTTGGACTCCTTTTATGACTTCTTGTCCTCTCCTCATTTCCGTGGTACCTGTTCTCCGATTCCTTAAAACTTTTATTCTGTGCATTTTTCTATGAATTTCAGAAATTCAAACCTGAGAAAAGGCTAATGTGTTGATTCTTTTGTCTATTAGAGAGACAAATAATTCCTGCCTAATAATGCAGATTATCCAATGGTTATGGCTTATTGTCTTATTGCACATTGATCAGTTTTGCAACTAACCTAATCTTATTCTAACATTTCCTGTAAGTCTTTACTTTTAAAACGTTTGTTCTTTTAGGTTTTGTCATAGCATGTTATTGTTATTTTATTATTAATGAGTCAAATAAATTTTGATACCCATTTATTTTATATTTGCATGACAGTCATAGTAGTTTTTTGAGTATTACATCTTTTACTTTATTTAAAGAAAATGCATCACGTAGTTGGCATAATAGACTAATACATTTGTTTCCAGATAAGTGAGAGCAAAGTTAATACAAAAAGAACAGAAATAAAAAATAAAAAAGAAGAAAATAAATTTAAAAATTACAGTGGCAAGCAGATTTGTGAAAATTATCGCATCTCTAATGAAGTCATTAAGACAATGGCAGCAAGTTTAGTAAACTCTTGTTGTTAGCTGTACATTTTGGTATTTCATTTATTTCTGAACATTAAGTAACCTCAGTTATACGTTGGCATCTAAATTGGTGTGTTCCTATAGGGATGACAGTATCAAGCAAATGAAGTTGTCCAGGAATTCAGAGCACTATTACTGATACTGCAACTTTTGTGGTGTGTGTTCTTAGCTACCAGGCCTCCGAAAGAAGGAGGATGAGGGGAAAGGCACCCACACTCACTCCAAAAAGTTCTGGTGATTCAGCCCAAATACGAGAATACCTGAAGTTTGGACAGATTATTGTCTCGGAGAGAATTGTAGAGGAATAGTGAGGCAAAGTGGTGATTTTGGGTGATAGATGCAGTAGGAATGGCTTTAACAGGGTAAGGCCTTGGCCCTTTCTCTCTCTCCTCCCCAGATTGCCAACTTTCTGCTGCGTGGCTTGTGTGCCCATGATTTTTCATGACTTTGTTTACATCCCTTTTTAGAAAAAAAAAGTCTTTGGAGCTGCTCTGGTGTGAACATGATGACTGCCTGAACATTACTTTTTTTTTTTTTTAAATAATTTTTATTGTGACCAAAGTGGATTACAAATCTTGCACAGTAATATTTTAGGTACATAGCGGCATTGAACCTAGCACATTCCCACCACCAGTGTTGTCCTCCCACCAACCTTGTTCCCAGCATGCATACCATGTCCCTCTCCTTTGCCCCCCTCCTAGGTTGCTAGTATAAGTGGTTCCCTCTGTGTCTAGTTTGTTGTAGAATGGGTATCGATATTGTTGTCGTTGGCTTTGGATTTGGTATTTGAGACTGATCTTTTTTTTTTTTTCCGACTCAATCTGAACATTACTTTTAACACCAATTTATTGCACGTAATGGCAAACAAAAAAGAGGGTAGGGACTGGAGTGATAGTAAAGTTTATTCCTTGCATGCAGCAGACCTGGGTTTGGTCCCCAGCACCCCATAAGGCTGTGTATCACCAGGAGTATCTTTGAGCAAAGAGCAAGGAGAAAGCCCTTGGGATCATCAGGAATGCTGACCCCCAGACACACAACAAAAAAGAAGCTATGAGACTTTGCAGTAGAATATTGAACTTTTATTCTGCTTTTGTTTTCTTCCTATATTTGTTTATTGTTTTTTTTTTCTATTTTTCAACTTTAAATGTTTATATTTGGGGGCTGGAGTGATAGTACAGGTACTACTTACTAGGTTCACTAGGTTGAACCAGTGTTCGGCAACGCACGGCTCGAGAGCCACATGTGGCTCTTCACACTTTTTTTTTTTTTTTTTGGTTTTTGGGCCACACCCGGTAACACTCAGGGATTACTCCTGGCTATGCGCTCAGAAGTTGCTCCTGGCTTGGGGGACCATGTGGGACACCGGGGATCGAACCACGGTCCGTCCAAGGCTAGCGCAGGCAAGGCAGGCATCTTCACACTTTTAATTTGGCTCTTCTGTGTGCCGGGCGGCCGCTCCAGGAGTCAGGACTCTGCTCCTAGCCTCTGTCAGTGCACGCCCTGTGTGGCTCTCAAAATAAATTTCAGTCGACGTTTTGGCGAGATTTGGCTCAGTTGAAAAAAAAGGTTGCCGACCACTGATAAGTTCAACACCCCAAGAACCACCAAGAGTGATCCTTTTTTTAAAGCAGTTTATTGATTGATTGATTGATTGATTTGGTTTGGTTTTTGGAGCATACCTGGCAATGCTCAGGGGTTACTCCTGGCTCTGTACTCAGAAATCACTCCTGGCAAGTTCAGGGGACCATGTGTAATGCCAGGAATCGAACCAGGTCCGTCCTGGGTCAGCTGCATGCAAGGTAAATGGCTTACTGCTGTGCTATCTCTCCATCTCCAAGAGTGATCCTTGAGAGAAGACCAGGACTAATCCCCATGAAACACTGAGTGTGTCTCCCACAAATACAAAAACATGTTTAGAGAAAGCTCTCTAATTTTAAAAATATCTATAGCTGCCATATAATGTTCCATTTTCTATGAAAAGGTGGCTTTAAAATTTTCCAAATTATTTTAGACAATCTCAATTCAAATGTCCCAGTCAATAAATGAAAAGTAAAGAATTATTCAATGTTAGGTGTGAATTTTCCTGCCTATGCAAATGTTGTTGCCAAGCTTTGACCTCTGCCAGGCGTTTTCAAGATCTCCACTGATCCCTTACCTAAATCAGCTTACACAGCTCTCAAAGTAAGTGAGTGCTCCTAGTTGCAATGACTCTGTACACTTTCTAATAAATCACCATAGAAACAAGACCCTTATGTAGAAAATAAGTCACATTATAATGAGGAATACTGCTGTAAAATATACATTAATGAGCTGAATTGCAAACAGAGGGAAACTTGCAGTGACAGTGAGGGCAATTGAAGAAAGGAGATAGGATGTCTGCTGGCCTCTAAAGGAGAGACAAAATTAGAGTTTAATTTTTATCCTGTGAGCCCGAATACTCACACATCACAAGATATGGCTGGAGGCTTTTACTGTGGTGATAATGCTTAGTAACAAGCAACATATTCACAATGTGAGTTATTTTCTGCATATGGGTGATCCAGCAAATATGTGAGATTAAATAAATGTTATAGACCAAACTCAAAGTCATATGTTGAAACTGAATGCCAATTGATGATGTTTGCAGGGCAGTCTTTGGGAAGCAATAAGTTTCTGAGATTGGAGCTCTGCCAATGGAATTATGCCCTTATAAGAAGAGACCAGAGGACTAACTTGCTCTTTTCCTACCCTATGAGGATTTAATGATGAGTCTACAGTCTGAAACCCAGAACAAGGTTCTATGTCAAACTCAAGTAGGTAGGCATCCTGATCTCAGACTTGCAGCCTCTAGAAATGTGAAAAAGAAATTTCTATCATTTTAAGCCATTTAGTCTATGACACATTGATATGGAACTCAAACTAACTGTGTCAATGAGCTTAATAAGGAGATGCATAAATAAATAAAAGTATGCAAATACCTAAGTGGGTAACATTTGTTTAAAAAAGCAGTGCATTAAAATGAACTCCAACTGGCCATAAAAATATTTGACTTGATTGAGTTATTAAGAGTTCTAAACAAAGACCACATTACCATTTTTGCCCATTAGATTAACAACATCTTTTTTTTTTTTTTTGGTTTTTGGGTCATACCCTGTGATGCTCAGGGGTTACTCCCGGCTATGCGCTCAGAAATTGCTCCTGGCTTGGGGGACCATATAGGATGCAGGAGGATTGAACCAAGGTCAGTCCTAGATTGGCTGCATGCAAGGCAAATGCTCTACCTCTGTGTTATCTCTCTGGCCCTAGATTAACAACATTTTTTATAAGAAAAATGTTAGGAGGCTAGAGTTATAGTACATAAAAAGGGTCTTTGGCTTAAAAATGGCATCCAGGGTTGAATCCTTGGTAACCCATATAGTTCCCTGAGCTTGCCAAGAGTGACCGTGAGTATAAAGCCCAAGAATAAGATCTGAGAATCATTGAGTATAGTCTCAAAACAAAAATAAATAAATAAATAAATAATGTAAAAATAATAAAAGAACAATGCTTAATAAGGATTAGGAATGAGAGAAGTATATTTATATATCTTTGGCAAAAGTGAATATTTTACAGATTTTCAGGAAATCACTTTGGCATTATGAATCAAAAAACTTAATTCATTTAGTCAGAATTTCCTCTTACATGAATCTTTACTAAGGAAATAATATATGAGACTGAAGACATAGTACAGCAGGTGAGGCATTTGTCTTGTATGAGGCCAGCATGGGTTCTATCCCCAGCATCATATCTGGTCCCCTGAGCCCCATGAGGTATGATCCCTGAACACAGAGTCAGAAGTAGGCCCTAAGCAGTCACATGAGAAGGAGGAAGAAGGAAGAATGAGGAAGGGGAGAAGGAAGAGGTAGAGGAAGAGGAGGAGAAAATTCAGAAGATTATAAAGATGATGATGGAAAAAGTCAAAATATTGTAAATAAGCTGGAATAATGACCCACATAAGGAAATGTTCAGCAATGATGGCTTCTCTCCAGTAGTCCCTGGCTTCACTTCACTTCAACTATCAGATACTTTCTGTTACCCCTTTTGAGTGGGTCTGCCTTGCTCCTGTATTGGCACAATTGTGCCTGCTCTTCTTTTCTTGACATATTCTTTGCACGATTTCCTGCAACTTTACCTCATCCAGGTTTATTCAAATGTCATCTTCATTGGTGACTCCCTTTATAAAACTATACTCCTTTTACTGGCTTCATTTTTCTTCTCGGCCTTTATCATATCTAATATCCTAAATAGGACTTCAATTACAGGTCCATCCATCTATAAAGTTCATCATTGTCTGGTCGCCTTGAGAAAGGCTTTAAAATTTAAAGCCCAATTAAGCTCTACATTTCATGGTGCTGCAAGTTACTGCATGTTTCTAAAAATAAAGCAGAAAGAAGGACCTTTGAGTCAGATCAAGATGTAACAGGGCAGAGACCCCATAGTATGAAGTTCTTTGTTTTGTGGTAGTAAGGGACTAGTAATCCTCCCTGAGGCAGGTTGGTGGTCTCTGGCAAGAGAGAAAGGTTAAATACCAGGATGTGAGAAATAATCAGTTAATTCTGTAGCCTTTAGTCAGGTCTGACAGAAAAAAAAAAAAAAGACAAGCTTTGATTGGAGCTGATGAAGCTGCAGGTAGAAAGAGGACAGAAAACTGCTTTGCTATTAGATGCCTCTCGGTCTATGGGAAGATTGCTGAGGCTCAGTTAACCAGGCTTCTTGTAGAATTGCAAAACCCAGAATTTCTCCTCTGTTCTAAAATTAGCACAAAAGAGAAGGATGTGGAAGAACCAGAAGGGGGTAAAATTGGGACATTGAAGAGGCTAGAGAAATATAGAAAGTTAGATTTCCTAAACCTTTCCCACTCCCTTGTAGGATGTGATTTGGGCACCCCCTCTTCCCATTGTCAGTCCAGTTGTCATGGGGTTATAGCTTCATCCTAGGTGCAGATAATTCTATCTCACCACCATTAATCACCATGGCAATTGGGAGACTCTGCAGACCTGAGCAAAGGGCAACAGTTTACTGCTTATCTAAGGCTTGCAGCTAACAAGGGTTTCTCAACAATAAGAGGCACCCAGATCTATGAAGCAGGAGGTTCTAAAACCTAGAGCTGTAGAGGAATTGATAATCAGTGAAGCTGAAGTCTAGATATCATGGAAACCTTTTGGTCTTTCTCTAATCTCAAAACAGAAAACTATCTAAAACTGTACCATAGGAAGAAAGCATCTAAAGAAGAATCTAGGATTCCTGTGTCTTGACTCAATTATACCTTTCTCAGGGATTGCTTTGAAGGCAATGGACAAGAGTTCTTTGTGTGGGCAGGACTGTTGGCAGCTGTCCTTTGCAAGATCTGACTGATTGTTTTTTGTTTCTGTCTCTTAACTTTGGCAAATTATAGTTTATTTAAAATATTTAATTACTATAAATTACAAAGCTACAAAGTACTGTATTTTCACACCATAAGAAGCCCCCCACCATGCGTCTTATGGAGCAAATGCCCCCAGGAGCTGACACTGAGTGCAGGAGAGGAAAGCATCTAAGAGCTATGTGCGTCTTCTGGTCAGGTGCATCTTATAGGGTGAAAAATATGGTAATTCATAATTGAGTTTCAGGCTTGCACTATTCCAACACCAATCCCTTCACCAGAGTCCAGTTGTCTCATCAGTGCCTCCAGTTTCCCTCCAGCATTCCAAGCCTGCCCCTTTGACAGGTAATTTTTTCTTTTTTCCTTTTATCCCCTTTAGGCATGTGATGGCTTAACAATACTGTTCCTGATAGGACACCAATCTCTGTTTGATTCCTGCCACTGCATATGGTCCTTTGATCCCTGAACATAGGATCAGGAGTACTACCAGGTATGGCTCAAAGCAAAACATTTAAAAACAAATAAGTAAAAAAATTAAGCCTATCAGTCACATATCTAGGGCCAAGGCTGTCTCAGTGATTTGTGTGCATACAATGCATGCGTTGTACAGGGGTTCTGTCCTGGCACTGCAAAATAAGTAAAGGCAAATCCAAACAAGCTCATTGTTGTGATCTCTTTCAGGTTCTATAGCACCAAGACTGTTGTCTGTTGTGTGTATAGCTTGCTCTTTGAGTGAGGGCACAGTCAGGGATGGGGTAAACGTGAGGGAAGAGGGAACAGGGAATGAGTGTGGAGCAGGGAAATTCACCTTGCAGAATCAGGAGATAATAGGGCCACAGAGGAGACTTTCTTCTTCATTCATACCAGGGGACAGCACAGGCTCTCAGTGTCCCTTTGCAGTGATTCCACAGGCAGAGTTTTGACAGAAATGCAAACCTTTCAAAGGACCTGCCTAGGATAATCAGCTCTGCCTAGGATAATCAGCTGTTGCCTTGAGCCTTTTGGGGGCTAAGTCAGACTAGACAGAATACATAACCCTAAAATTCTATTTGTTTTGTTTTGTTTGGGGGCCATACTAGATAGTGCTTAGGGGTTATTCCTGGTTTTGCACTCTGGAATCACTCCTGGTGGGCTTTGGGGACCATATGGGATGGATGGAACCTGAGATCTGCAGTGTGTAAGGCAAGTGGCCTCCCCTCTGTACTGTCTCTCCAGCTCACATCCTGATAGTTGTGTAAGCACAGGCTTCACCCTTCTCTCCTTTTTGTTGATTCCAAGGAGAAAGGATCCCCAGGGTAGGGTGCTCCTGCTCTGGGTGTTGATTCTAAATAGATGATGATGGGGTAGGAGAAGTAAGGCCAGGCCTCCAGTAGATGTCAGAGGCCATCTGTAGATAGACATAATTCTCAGAGCATTGATTTAGTATTTCTTGGACCTCCAGCCTCCAGCTGGTCCAGGTGGGTTCAGCTGCTGAGCCCTGTATTGGCTCAGCTGGTGATCATGGCTGATGATGGCTTCTTTGTTTCTGGTTTCTCTCAGGAGCAAACAAAGCTGGAGAAGATGTGGCACTCTGAGGGAAGGCTCAGATCCCCCTTTCACTCTACACAAGAGTGGCCTTCCAATCACCCTAGTTTCATGCCAGCTATAGTCCTGGCTTTCTCTTCCTCTAAACTGGGCGATCAGCTCCACCCTTTCCTGCTCTTCCACACACCCTTCCTTCACTGGCCCAGGTCCATAACTCCCTCGGGTATTCTCAGTGGCTTTAAGATCTCTCCACAGGGGAAATATCTGGGCCTACGGCTTCACTTTTGTTTCCTCTCAGCAGTAACCTTGCTACTTGCTTCCTGGAAATAACAACTGGCATAGGCTTCTATTTATTCTTTTTATTTTAGTTTTATTTTTGTTTTGGGACCACACTGGTGATGCTCAGGGGTTACTTGTGGCTCTGCCTTCAGGAATTAATGTTCATGGTGCTCAGTAGACTATATAGGGTGCCAGAGATTAAACCCGGATCAGCAGCATGCAAGGCAAAGATCCTACCTATGGCTTCAGCCCTATAGACTTCTATTCTTACCAGAAGGCTCACACACCAGAGGAAAAGGGGCAGCTTCCCTCTCTATATCCATTTGGAATCTTTCCTTCCCCATCCCTCTGGGCACTTCATTCCCATCATGTCTCAGTTTCAACCTTGCAGATAGAACTAGACCATTTGACACAAGAGCATAAGGTCTTCTGTCTCTAATTTTATTAGAACCTCTGGATTACTTTGCTCCTTCCTGTAATAGTTTCCTTCTATTACAGGAAGGGATAATAGATCCCTTTATTATCTATTAAAATAGATAATATCTATCTTAGATAGATATTATCTAATTTATCTGCAGAGGATACAGAAACTGCAGGTTTTTGTTTTCATTATCAACGCACTTGCTGAGGTTTTAATTTTCTGCCTTTGGGAACATTTATACATTAAATATAACAATTCCTGCTGCTCTCCAAATACTCTTTTGAGTCTTCAAGGATCCTCTCCTAGCCACAGAATTCTGTGTCTAAATATACTGCCATCTTTCAAGTTGATTTTTTTCTCTGTTTCAAATTATGACTATTTCTACCCTCCTTGTTCAGCATGGCCCAACTGTGGGCATCACTATCTTTATTGGTGACCAATTCAGTCCCAGAATAAAGAAAACTTTGCCCAAGTCTCAAGCTCCACCTAGAGCTCCCTGCCATGGATTTTCTTTCCAATTCTGGAAAAAAGTTAGTGTTATCTCATAGACAAGTATCCAGGCCATACTTCCAACATTTCTCAATAGTTTTATGTGTGAAACTCTTTGACAGATCACAACAGAAGTGTGATCTTGAAAGAGTAAACCTCAGTTTCCCATTGCCAGCTGCTACAAGCAGTTTCCTAAGACCATAAATTCTGCCCAGACCTTTAGCTCACAGGAGATTAAAGTATATTGGACAATACCTGGGCATATGAAGACATATAGAAAAGTCTTATGACATATGAAAAGTCTTAAATCAAGAAATAGTCTCCACCAGCATAAATTAACATAAGATGTTAATTAATTTTTCTTTCTTCTTTCCTTCCTCCTTCCTTCTTCTTTCTTTTTTATTTTTTCTTCCCTTCCTTCCTCCCTTCCTTCCTCCCTTCCTTCCTCCCTTCCTTCCTCCTTTCTTTCTTTTTTTCTTTCTCTCTATTTATTTATTTCTGTCTTTTTCTTTCTGTCTTTCTTTCTTTTCTTTTCTTTCTTTCTTTCTTTCTTTTTTCTTTCTTCTCTTTCTTTCTTTCTTTCTTTCTTTTTCTTCTTTTCTTTCTTTCTTTCTTTCTTTCTTTCTTTCTTTCTTTCTTTCTTTTTCTTTCTTTCTTTCTTTCTTTCTTTCTCTTTTTCTTTCCTTCTTCTTTCTTTCTTTTTCTTTCTTTCTTTCTTTTTTTCCTTTTCTTTCTTTCTTTCTCTTATCTTTCTTTCTTTTTCTTTCTTTCCTTTCCTTCTTTCTTTTTTTCTTTCCTTTCTTTCTTTCTTTCTTTTTCTTCTTTTTCTTTTTGCCACACCTGATGGCTTTCAGGGATTACTTCTGGTTCTGAGCTCAGAAATTGCTCCTAGTAGGCTCAGGGAACCATATGGGATGCTGGGGATTGAACCCAGGTTGGCTGTGTGCAAGGCAAGCTCCTATATGCTCTGCTATTGCTTCCACCCACAAGATACTAATCTCACCATAGCAGCACATATGAGCCCTTAATTAACAAGACATCTCTGGGAACAAGTGGGAATTCTCTGATAATTTTTTGATAAGTAACACACACACACCTCAGTTTTCCTTATATAAACCCTACAAAAACAAGTCAGACTTAGCTTAAAGTCATGCTGAGCTCTTGCCCTGCTGAGAAGTCTCTTTCTCTTCCACTTTTCAATAATTTTTTCTCTCTCTACTCTGTTTGTGAACATCTTTATTACTTAATATTTGGGAACTTCAGCCAAACAGAGATCTGCCATCACTGCTCTGTCTCATTTTCAGCCAGACATTTTGGGCCTCAGCTGTGCAACCTGGAGTGCCAGTCAGACAAAGTCATCTTCTCAACTTTCCACTGGTTGGTTGCTGAAGTTCACTTAGGCAGTCACGTCACACTCTGCATCTGTGAAGTGTCAGCTCCCATTGATGAGGGGTCATGTGTGGTTCTGAGAAGTGGGACACCTATCCCACCTGGTAAGTGTAGGCATTTGCCATATTGGAATTTCTTTAGTAGGTTTTCCAAAACAAGAACTTGGGTTTCCCAACTACCAAGATGCCCGCCTGTTGAGAAAGGGTCCTACCTAGAGTTATTATTTTGGGTTGTACCTTATTTTTCTAAAGGTGCTCCGTGGCTTGACAGACTTTGTAGAAGGAATCTTTTCTAGTGTTTTTCCACACTCTTCCTTCTGTACTTTGTATAATTGTTCAGTCCTTTGGAATATGTAGGTAAGACCTTTCCTGACTTAGTGAAGTATCCTTGTCACCTGAAGGATAGCAAACAAAGCTGGCATGAAAAGCTGAATGTGGCAATACTAAAAGCTTACCTTACAGGGCCAGAGCGATAGCACAGCAGTAGGGCATTTGCCTTGCATGTGGCTAACCCAGGATGGACTTGGGATTGATCACTGGTGTCCCATCTAGTCCCCTAAGCCTGCCAGGAGAATTTCTGAGCTCATAGCTGTGGGGTCCTGGAGCCCCCCGGAGGGGCCCGGCCAGCGGGGAAGCGGCTGGGAGGCTCTTGGACGTCCGCACCTTTATTTGGCTGGGTTAAAAGAACAACCACACCTGTAAAAAATCTGAGAGAGGTTAGTAATAATGACCTCAGGCGAAATAACCGGTCAGAGGCAAAATTTATTGGTCCAGCATCTCTTATATAGAGGAGGAGAAATGGGCAGGAAAAAAGACATGTCAATCATACTTTTTGGTGCAAAAGCTATGGAACAAAGGCAGTAAATCATCCCAGAAGGATTGACAAGTTTACAATCATTCCCAAGACAGCAGCTTTCAAAGGATAGCCTTATGTCTCCAAAGTGGGTTCTGCAGCTCGCTTATCTGGAGCTAACAACAGTCTGTGAAGGGGCAGGTTTTTGAAGCGTAACCATTAACTCCAGAAAGAAGCTAAAGGGAGTGGCCTAAATCTGGAACTGGCATTGGGGTGTTTACTTTTCTCTTTGGCTTCAAAGAAAATCTCCTTCAGCTGCGAAATACCTTTCCTGTTAGCTCAAAAGCTTACAGCAAAGTCTGCAGGTAGGCAGCCTTAGGTGAAAGGCTGCATAAAAGACAGAAGACAGAAAAATTGATCTCTGACAGTACACTGTTTCCAACATCTCCCCCTTTCTCTTCTAATAAAAGAAGGAAAGTCGTGAGCGGGTGGAAGACCCTGTCTTAGGCTGCAGGGTTTGACCAGGTCGGACATGGCCATCAGCCGCATTTAAAATGATGACTACGGACGCGGTGAGTGTGCACGGAGGTCTGAATTATACACCGTAGCCTTTTGGGGCCATGCCCTAACTGGGACCCTACTAATCCCGTCGTAGGCATCTCCACAGCCGAGAGCACAAAGACCGGAGCGAGCTCCGTCTGTTAGCGATGCGCTCAATCTCCTGGAAACTTAGTGGCTGGAGGGGCGGCTTGGTGACTATAGCCAAGTTTTCACAGGAAACACGTGGGGCTAGTTGGCAGTGAACCTGAACAGAGGTTTTTTCCTTATCATCTGCCAGATTTTTAACAAGGTCCGTGAGTTTGCGGAGAGCCCATGGGCCAAGGGAAAGGAGCAGCATGAGGCTAATGAGGGGTCCCAAAACAGTGGACAGTATTGTGTGAAGCCAAGGAGAAGAGAGAAACCAGCCCTGGTACCAACTTTGTTCTTGATTAAAATGGCTCAGAAATTCTTTCATACCATCACCAATGTGTTGAACACTGTCCCTAACTAGTCCAGTCTTATCTTTGAAAATACAACATTGTTCCTTAAGGGCTACACAGACTCCCCCTTCTTTCATAAGGGCAAAATCTAAAGCAGGGCGATTTTGAAGGACAACATCAGCAAGAGAACTAACGGTATCAGTGAGAAATTGTAAACTAGTTTTGATTTCAGTAACATCTTGTTCTACTGCTTGAGTAAGGAGACGAAAGTTGGATTGAGAGGAGACAAGAGAGTAGATTCCTGTGCCAGCGCCGGTAGCGCCAACAGCAAGGAGAACTGCAAGTGAAACAGTGGTAAAGGGCTCACGACGTCAGCGGGAGAGGGATGGAAAAGAGAAGGGATTGAGAGATGTACCAGAAGAGGGAAAGATATGTTCAGAGTGAATGGTAATTTTTGGAATGAGAATAACAAGAATGCAATAGTCATGAGAGAGGAGAAAAGAAGAGCGAATGACAAAGGGAGTAAGGCCAGAGGCACAGGCAAAGTAAGTGTCATTGGGTGCTAGCAGATAAGTGTCAGAAGAGGAAGAATTGGAGATATCCACAGTGTAGTTGCACACATCAAGCAGCTGGCTAGGGAGCAAGGAGTCACACTGTCTCCAACACATAGCTAAGAGTAACCCCTGAGCATCACCGGGTGTGGCCCAAAAAACAAAAATCAAAACAAAATAAAAAACAAACAAAAAACCCAAACACTTACAAAAGCAACGCAGGGACCTTTGACTTTTCCTCATGAGCACTGCTCTAAGGAATGATAGAATTAAATGATATGTCAAGTCTTGAGCAAACTGTGTTTTCTTTTCTTGTTGGCTGGATCTGTGTTATGTGTTAAATGTGTTGGCACAACAGGCGACTTGTACTCTATCAGTTACCTTAGTATAGGGAGGAGGTAGTGAAAATCCTGATTGCAATCCAACATTAATAGTATAAAGAGGATGTGACTTTGAGTCCATTTTCTTTTATATAATTCTCAATTGCTTATGACTCAGAGTGGAGGAGAGTTGTTAGCACCTTCCATAATGACTCCATGATTGATAACATCTTCCTCTCTATCACATTAAAATTTTATAATTTGGGGGGCCACATGGGCAGTGGTCATGTCTTACTTCTGGCTCTGTACTCAGGAATTTCTCTTGGAAGATTTGGGGGACCGTATGGGGTTTTAGGGAAGCGCCTTACTCATTGTACTATTGCTTTGTCCCCCGCTGTAGCATTTTGATTTGATGAGAATATCAGCTCTCCTGCTGTTTTCACCCCTGCACATGGCCATGAATGTGACCAGAGATGTGATCACAGATGTGCCTCTGCCAATTGTGCTGCATTTTATTTGCTGCACAATACTTTCAGGCCATCTCTTATTTCAGCAAACACCAGATGCCTTGACTACTGTCACCATGGGAACAACAGGTATCTGTTCTTGAGAGGGCTTATCAAAGACAGAGTTTCTATTTATTTGCTTCATTATTGTCACATTCATTTTGTTTCTCATGGCCTCATTTTTTGCCATTCTTGTTAAGAATTCAGGAATCCTTGAGGATGGGTCAAAGGGAAGGTGCAATATAGGTTGATGGGGAAGTTAATATTCTTCTAAGACTGTTCAGTGAGCCATAATAATTGTATTTTAAACCAGGAAGGATGGATGAGATCCTTTTAGACAGTCTTTCTTGATTTTCTGTAATTATACAAAAATTTCTAAATATGTTGTGCCTTAAGAAACAGAATGCCCTAGCTCCATCTTGATTTATTTTTTGGTCCTGTAAAACAGCACTTAGGGAAACTCAGAGATTTTGAAGCAAATTACAGCAAATTGCAAGGATCAACAGATGCATGCTAACCCACACAAAAACACCTGTTCTTGAATGAAATAAGAAGCAGAGTAAAAACTACATATCAAACTACATATTAATGTCACTTATGTAAATAATAATCTATACACAGAAAATGTCAGGGCAAGTTTTAAAAATAACTTACAAATAAAGTGTAATGGAGTGGGTGTCTTTAAGGGGATAAAAAATGGGAGTGAAAGTTGGAGAATAAAACAGAAAAAATTTGGTAAGGGTATTCCTAACTTTGTGCACAGGGGTCCGTAGCAGTATGTGGGAGACCAGAGGTGGTATTGAGGATAGAACCAGAGTTGCAGCCTCTGCAGCCACATGCAGGACAAGTGCTTATCTCCTGTACTATTCTCTGCCCCACCCTGGATTTTTTTGGGGGGAGTGGGGTGTCTCCAGGAAGTATTCAAAAAGCCTGAGTATTTTCCCCAGCTATTCTCTGTTGCTTGAAGTACCAGGTAGTGTCAAGAATCAAATCAGAGTTAGCAGCATGCAAAGCAAATACTTAACCTCTGTACATAAACCTACATACTCTCTAGCCCTCAGATTTATTTATTTTTTGTTTGTTTTTGAGGGGAAGGGAGGGAGGAGGGGGGAGAGACGAGGGAAACGGAGAGGGAGAGAGGAGGGAGAGTAGCCCTCAGATTTAAAAAATAAAAGAGTAGAAGTATAAGAGTGAAATCTTTGATAAACCAGTGGTGAAAATGTACCACAAAATAAGAAAAATCAGTTTATTTTCCCATGCCCATGATTTTTTGTTTGGTTGGTTGGTTTTGGGCTACACCCAGCCAGGTACTGCCAGGCACTGCTAGGTATGATCTCAAGCTCAGAGCCCAGAGTGATTACATTTTCTGTGCAATGTCCCCAAATAGATTCATAAATGATAAACATAAAATTAAAAGCTAAAGCAAAGGACTGACTCCTGTGTCTTGGGGTGGATATATTAGCCAAGTTAGATCTCAAACAGTTGGACCACTGAACTTATAGATTCCTTCACTTGCTTAGACCAAAGGATTTTGTTGCTTACTGCTGGGGACCCTGATGTATAGTGAGGGTAAAAAGCAGGGTAAAAAACTAATAAAGCAAAGGGAGACAGATTGTTCTTCCTGAGGAAGGTAGGGAGTTGGTGGAGGAAAGAGAGGAAATACTTGGGAGTTGTGGAACTTGACGTTTGCTGAGATCAAGAGAATAAACAACTTTGCATAAGAAGTTTCATAGCATTTTGGGTGAAGACCAATAAGATTCACAGCCTTTCCTGGTAGATTTTAAATTAGTGTTACCTGAAATAATTTATGTGAGGCTCTACAAAGCTTATAGTACACAAGATAGGAGAATATGTTCATGTTCTCTTGATAGGGAAGATTTCAATAGAATATTAGAATATCAACCATACAGAGAAAATAAATGTATTTGATTACATTAAAGTAAGAACTTTAAGAATTAAAAGATATTAGGGCTGGAGCGGTAGCACAGCAGTAGGGCATTTGCATGTGGCTGACCTAGGACAGATGGTGGTTCGATCCCCAGCATCCCATATGGTCCCCCAAGCCAGGAGCGACTTCAGTAACACCTGAGCATCACAGGGTGTGGCCCAAAAACCAAAACCAAAAAGAAAAAAAAAAGAATTAAAAGATATTATTAAGAAGATACAAAGGTAAAGGCAGATTAAGAAAAATACAGCCAACAAGTAATTAGAAAAAACATGGAAGAGTGACTCAGACTTTGTAAAGAGGATTTACAAGTGATCCATAAACACAAGGAAAAGTGCTCAGTTGTGCTAAGTTGATCCTTAAAATAAATTAAAATAAAAACACAATGAGATGTTTCAGAAAGTTAGCAGAAACCTGATCACATTAAATGTTAAGATGTGGACCAACAAGAGTGCAAGCCCACTTAAGGGGAAGTTGATGCCACCACTAGGGGAAACAGTATAACACTGCCCATTGATACTGAACAAGCTCATTCAATCTCCAGTTACATAAGCAGCAAGCATGTGTTGATTTCTTTAAGAAAAATATGCCGATATTTTTCTGCATTGTAAATTGTAAAAATTTGCTTTAGAAAGAGTCCATTTTTGTGTGTAGCTTCATTTGTAAAAGACTATAATGAGGGGCCGGCATGATAGCACAGTGGTAGGGCTTTTGCCTTGCACGCAGCTGACTCAGAACAGACCTGGTTTCTATCCCCATGTCCCATATGGTCCCCCAAACCAGGAGTGATTTCTGAGCACATAGCCAGGAGTAACCTCTGAGTGTCACTGGGTGTGGTCCAAAATGTCCACCCCCCCCAAAAGGTCTGTTTGGGGCTAGAGTGTTAGTGCAGTGGTAGGGCACTTACCTTGCACATGGCTGACACAGGAAGGACCTCGGTTAGATCCCTGGCTTCCCATATGGTCACCCAAGCCAGGAGCGTTTTTTGAACATATAGCCAGGAGTAACCCCTGAGCATCACTGGGTGTAGCCCAAAATAAAAAAAAAGACCCACATTAAACAACAGAATTATGAATTATGTTTTTCTCCAGAAAGGCATACTCTATAGATATGAGAAGAAATTCCCTGAAAACATACACAATAACAAGAATGGCATATGTACATTGATAACATTGAGTTATACTGAGTCAATCACATACAAATTGTAAGATTCTGTTGATGTGATTTTTTTTTAAAAAGTTGGCAAAACTAAGCTATAGCATTAAGGAATGCAACTGAATGCTTAGGTAGTAGAAAAATATGAGAGTCAAGGCCATTTCTGATTTCTGTATCAGTCAGAATATTGATGGAGGAAGAGTGTGGAGAAGGTGCACAAGATAATTTGGAGGCAGGATAGACTAGCTTTGGGATGTAAGCATTACCTACTTGATTGGATGGTGACTGTTGACTATATGTTGAGGTCATCTCTGTATTTGATGTATGTTTTTGTTTCATGCTCTCCTTTGGATATATGCTTTATTTCACAACTGAAAATGTCACATCCCACTCAGGAGGAGCACACACCAGAAGGTGTAGTGCTCTCCTGAAAAGGAATTATTTGCCAAAAAGGCCCGCTTAGAGCAGTCAAAATCACTTGACCCTTTGTGTGGATTGTTTGGCCATAATTCTAATATGTGGCTGTAACTATCTCTCTCTTTATTTTTAACCTATATTAAAAATTAGGCCTTAGTAAATTCTTTCTAACAAAGGAGGACAGTACAAATCCTGCCAAAAGTCTCCCACTAAACAGCTCCCTGTAATTTTTGCTACTTTGGCGCCAAGATCAGGTTTTTCCAAACACTTAGCTCATGAGTGAAGTAATTTTCAGTTTTCCCCTGCTTACTCAAAACAAAGTAATTTTCAGTTTTCCCCCAAAACTCTAAAACATTTCTCTCTCTTCCCACTTCCCTGAAAATTACCTGTTTCCCCCTGCTTACCCAAAACAAAACTAACCCAAAACAAAACTGCCTTTTCACCTTCAGTATCGGTTCTTTAATATGCTAATTTAAGCCAGGGTCCTTCATTCTTTTCCCAGTTTCTTTGATGTCAAGAATTTGCACCCTGCATTCCAAACCTCAACCTTTAAAAGTCACTCAGCTCAAAAAATAAATTTGTCTTCGTCTTTCTAGACGCAAGTCCCCATGCAATCTGTGTGGTCTCATTCATTTTTACAATATTGTTCCGTCTATTCGCCATTCCGTGTACCCACTCTCTCCCCGTGGGGTATTCCCGAACTCCACGAAGAATCTGTTGCAGGCTGCAACAGAATTGGCTCACAGCATGAAAAAATTTTAAAAATTATTTTACTTTCATAGTCAATACAAATGTTTGATGTCAACCTGCTTGCTAAATGCTGGTAGTGGTAATCATTCTGTGTTTTGGTGGGAAAGAATGCTCGGCCCATTGCAGTCAAAGCACTTTTCTCTCCTTCACCTTTATGTTGGAGCTTTTAAGTACACATTTGGTGCTGGAAAAATGGTTCTGGAAGAGAATTTATCAACCTGATCCATCTGAAGAAAATCATCAAGTCTGATCAAGTTGAATAGTATATATAATTCAAGTAGTCCAGAGGAGGCATATAAATGTTACACCTAAGAGTCATGAAAATCACCAGTTTTCTTCCCAGAGCCCAGGAACAGCAAGGTGAGTACAAGAACAAGCTGGGTTTGTACAGCCCTGCACTGGTTTCATTTGAGATAGATTGGATTCCAGAGTGCCACGTAAATCTGTGTGGCAATCATATAAAGAGCAAACCATCTTTGAAGACTGCTTGGTTTAGAATTCTTTCATGTTTTTCTTTTATGTTGAATTGTAAACAATAGCTATAGAAAGAGAATGAATTAATTAGATCTAATACTTACCATACATCATTAAAAAGGCACTGACTAAAAATAAATTACTTTGTGTTTTTATTCCAGTTATATGTTTACATAGTGTTAAGGGGTAAATTATAAAAGAGAACTGTGATCAATTGTTTATACATTTGAAGAATTGGATTCAAATACTTCTCATATATGAGTGTGAGAGAAAGTGGTAAAAAGTAACTGTGAAGTTTGTGGGAGCAGATGAACTCAACTACGTTTATATATCTTCAAATTTTGTGCTTAAAAGTTTACAAAATACTAAGAATGATTATTTTCATACACAATAGCTCATTTGTACCTTAGTTGTATATAATTCAATGGTCTAATTTCTGACAGTTTTCAGTTTGTAAAGATAGGACAGAGACTAAAGCACTTTCCTCACACAATGCTGATTCCAGTTCAGCCTCCAGAACCCCAAACATTGCCAGGAGTGACCCCTTTGTACAGAAAGGGGAATTTTCTTCCCCTCCTTCCTGAGGCTGCTACAGAGGTATCATCCAGGACAGGCTACCTGGGAAGTATTGGCAGTCTTTGTTTTCTTTTTCCTGTGATCCTTTATGTTGGTTATTATAATTCATGGTGATTAATAAAAATTAGTTAATTAAAAACAAAGTAGATGGGGCCGGAGAGATAGCATGGAGGTAAGGCGTTTGCCTTTCATGCAGAAGGACGGTGGTTCGAATCCCGGCATCCCATATAGTCCCCTGTGCCTGCCAGGGGCGATTTCTGAGCGTAGAGCCAGGAGTAATCCCTGAACTTCGGGGTGTGACCCAAAACCCAAAAACAAACAAACAAAAAACCCAACAAAGTAGATAAAGAGGGAGGCAGTAGTTACCCCTTTCAAGGCTGCTCCCTTTCTTCTCTCTTTACATAAATCACAACATAATCTCTTAGCCACATCCATTTGATGCTCAGGGGTTACTCCTGGCTAAACGCTCAGAAATTACCCCTGGCTTGGGGAGAACCATATGGGACACCGGGGGATCAAACTGCGGTCCTTCCTTGGCTAGCGCTTGCAAGGCAGATACCTTACCTCTAGCGCCACCTCGCTGGCCCCACAACATAATCTCTTATTTTACAAAGAAAGAAAACACAGCAAAAAGTTATTTTTTGCTCTGTCACAGGTTTTATATGTCACAGGTTATTTTTTTTTTATGATTCTATGTCAGAAATTATGGGCAGATTTTAAAACAAGATGTCTTGGCTATAAATTCTCTGCAAACAATTCTGTTGTCAGGAGATAGAAAAAAAGTGATTGAGTAACATTGACCAGATATGGTTAACCTTAATTTAAAACATTAAAACATCTTTGGACAATTATTACCAGGTCTTTGATAAGCTTGATAAATATTTCTATGAGCATTCTGATTTAGTTTAGAAAGTTGAGATTATATTTAAAAATAATTTTTTTCTTAGGCATCATTTTGTAGGTATTAGTTTTCTCATTTGGATTAATATTAAAGTAATTGAAAAACAATTGGTGTTGCTCATCATAGAAGTTTTTGGACAGAAGATTAATATAACCTAGGTGGATATAGTAATTCCATTTACAGAGATGAGCAGAGTATAGGGATTCTGCCAAAATATTTGACAGTGCTTCTCAAATAAAGAAAAGCTTAACATGAAAGTGTAGATGTCCTTGGAACCAATCATTTATTAGCCCTGAAGCTGTTAATGCAGGAGTATGAGTACTGCTTATTGTCCACCTACATAACAATACCTGGTTGAATTTGGAGTAGGCTAGGGGACTGAGGCAATGACCATTTATAAGCAGACTGAGGTTTAACACTTATAAGCAAAAAACAGTTCTTACTTATAAATGTTAATTTAGGTTATAATGTCTCTAAGAATCAATGTCTGTCTTAAGAAGGTGTTTGTGAGTGTGTGAGTGCGTTTGTGTGTTTATGTGTGTGAAAGAAAGAGAGAGAGAGAGAGAGTATATGTGTGTTCCCAGATAATTCAATAGTCCCCAGATAATTAGAATAAATAAGATTTAGAAGTGTCACAATGGCAAGTCTTCAGATCTTGGAGGCGAATGCTCCTCTCAATTTTTCAGTTAGACTTCCTGCTCAAGTACATGGGATTATGTAGGAGGAATAGTCCAGTCATTGGAAAGTGGACTATGAGGTTATTATTGATGATTGAGGAAGGGCATTAGATAGACCTGTGTTTCCCAAAGTGACAAATACCATCCACAATGGGGGCGCTGAGACAATCACATTTAAAAAAAAAGAATTTTTTTTCTTAAAAAAAAAAAGGGCAGTAAGTCAAATACATTTGGAAACTTCGGATAGACCCAGATTTCTAAACAAGATTCAAAATTCAGAGATAATACCATAAACCAGGGTTTCTAGTAAACATGTTTGATTTTTGAATTGGGACAGGAGAAATATAAAGTAAACTTAGAATATATATATAAAATGGGGACAGAAAGTGGAACATGCTCAAAAAAAGAAGTAAGGATGAGGCATGTTGAAATGAATCTCAGTTGGAAGAACTTTCAGGGGACAAAGTTGGACTTCTTTGAGCAAGAACATAAATTATGATAACATTGGATTATCATTTAATGAATAAGACACATGTCTCCATACCTTATGTAAATATATTTATATAAATAAATAATTGAGTAAACAAATGGAGGAGGAAAGACAAAAAATTTCAATTATAAGGGCCAGTGAGGGATAGTAGAAAATTGCCATCAGACAAATTCTAAAGTATAATTGTTCAGGCAAGAATCTATTCATAGATTCTAAATTTAGGGGGGAACGTTTAAAGAAAAACAAGAATGTTGGCATGGACTCAAAGAATCTTTTCTCAAGATGTTTGTGAAATAAAAAAGGAAGAATGTTTTCATTTCTGTGGAGAAATATGACAGGCACCTATTTGCCCAAGTGATTTTATCACATCATCAATAAGAAGAGACACTGACCAACATGTATTCCTTTTGAAGATGGGCAAGGAAAGGGCCGAATATTACTTCTATGGGTACTCTTGCTTCAAAAACCTCCTTCTAATCATGAGAAAATAGTAGAATAACCCAAATTAATATGATTCTCAACAAAATTATTAAAATCACAGACTTACCTTGCATGATGCCAAGTTTGATTAAACCCAAGTTAGATCCCTGATACCCTATAAGGTCCTCTCAGCACAGAACCAGGAGGAAGCCCTGAGTATTGTATGAGTTCCTTGTCTAATTCTCAAGAAAGTCAGGCGTCAGAGAGATAGTGTAGTTCATAAGGCACTTGCTTCTTCATGAAGCAGACCTGGGTTGAATTCTCTGGCAACACATATGGTGTTGATTCAAATAGAGATTCGTGGTCTACGAGCCAGGAGTAAGCATGAGCATCAGTGAATGTATGCCCTCCCCCAAAGAAATAAAGAAATATAAAGCTCCTTTAAAATATTTTTCTGCTTAGACTTTAAACATGTTTTTTTTTCTCTTTTTTGGGGGGCCTCAATAGGCGGCACGTGGGTTACTCCTGGCTCTGTGCTTAGAAATCACTCCTGGCCGGGGGACCATATGGGATGCCGGGATTCGAACCACCTCCGTCCTGGATGGCTGCGTGCAAGGCAAATGCCCTACTGCTGTGCTATCTCTCCTGCCCCCAAAACATGTATTTCTTAATGACATATTTTTCTTTAGTAACACTGTAAAATTATTTTACATGCTTTAAAAACGATTTTAACTGAGTTTAATTAGTAGTCTTGGATACTATGTGATAAGAATATACTGTAAATAATTTAAGTTTTAATATCTGCCATATAATTGCAAGAGAAAAGGAACATGTAATATTCCCAATCAAGGTGTCTCTGAATAAATTAAGCTGATTTAATAATCTTGATTTAAAAATAGCTTTGCATCATCTCTCTGATTTTCTCCATGTAAAATATATAACATAACACTTTCAAGTTTCTAAAAGCCTTGGGTCTATTTTCTCATGAAATCTTTATTGGTTTTGTGGTGGGAATGCCCCTGATCAATATCACTATGTACCTAAAATATTACTGTGAGAGATTTGTAATTCACTTTGGTCACAATAAATAATTATTAAATACATCTTTATTGGTTTGGTATTACTAATTTACTATACCAGTTTTGTTGGTCAAATAAATACCCCTTTAAATTCATAAAAGTATGTGTTCAGATAAATTACTTGATAATATAATAACTTTCCAAATAACGTTTGTGATTTTACAAATGACTAATTATAGCAAATAATCTTTTGAATTTTTTGTTTTGTTTTGTTTTGTTTTGGGCCACAGCCAGTGACACCTAGGTGTTACTCCTGGCTCTGCACTCAGAAATCACTCCTGGCAGATTCCAGTGACAATATGGGATGCCAGGGATCAAATCCAGGTAGGCCGTGTGCAAGGTAAGCATCCTGCCTGCTGTGCTCAGGCCCCGTTTTTTTTTTCTTTCTCTACATTATCTAAAGATTTTGTAATAATACATAAGTTAAGGTATTTATGTAGAAAGTTTCACTTTCTACACTTTTTTTTTCTTTTATTGGGTCACACCAGGCAGTGCTCAGGGTATATTCCTGGCTCTGTGCATAGAAATTGCTCCTGGCAGGCATCGGGGACTATATGGGATGTACTGTCCAGCTGCGCGCAAGGCAAACACCCCACCACTGTGTGATCTCTCTGGACCTCAGGCCCCTTTCTTTTGAATTTTTAATTAAATAAAAAATTAATTGTAGTTTAGGTAACATAGTTACAACAGACTTAAAGCTTTTTGTGCTTTTGATGTACAGATAAATTACTTGATAATATAATAACTTCACCACTATCAGAATGCCAAGTGCCACCATCACTCATCACTGTCCTTTTGTCACTTCTTTATTTTTTTAATTATTTAAGCACTGTGGTTACAGAAATGTTCATAGTTAGATTTCAGTCACAGATTCACCACCCTTCGGTGCAACTTGCCCACCACCAGTGCCCCCCATTTTCCTTCTGTCCTCTCACCTCGTGCCAGTGTTTAGGACAGGCATTCTACTACTCTCTGTTGCTATCATTGTTATGGTAGTTGTCAGCACAGTTAGTACTCTAACTGCGCTCATCACTCTTGTGATAAGCTTCATATCATGGGCTAGTCCTCCCGGCACTCATCTCTATTGTCTCTGTATATTATTACCATACTGTCTAATTTTTTTTAATCCCACAGATAAGTAAGACTATTCTATGTCTATCCCCCTGCTTTTGACTCATTTCACTCAGCACAATAGTCTCCATGTTCATCCATGTATAGGTAAAATTCATGATTTTATTTTTCCTGCAGCTGCATAGTACTTCATTGTGTAGATATACTACAGTTTCTTTAGCCACTTATCTGTTGTTGTGCACCTAGGTTTTTTTCAGATTCTGACTATTGTAAATAGTGCTGCAATAAACATAGGAGTGACGAGGACATTTTTGTGTTGTGTTTTTGTGTTCCTAGGGTATATCCTTAGGAGTGGTGTTACTGGATCACATGAGAGCTCAGTTTCCAGGTTTTTGAGGAATATCCATATTGTTTTTCATATTGTTAGTCCATAAAGGCTGGACTAGATGGCATTCCCACCAGCAGTGAATAAGAGTTCCTTTCTCCCCACATCCATGCCAGCAATGGTTGTTCTTATTCTTTGTGATGTGTGCCAATCTCTGTGGCATGAGATGATACCTCGCTGTTTTGGGCAATAAAACTAGGATAGGAAAAATTAGTCACTTCTAATCTACTTCTTCCTTCTAACTTTCCTTCTCCCCTAATTATTTGGTTTTTGTAACCAAAGACCAAGAGTTTTTTTTATTTTTTATCATTTCATACTGTCTATTCCTATATTTTGTTTCTCTATAAACCATTGATGAGCAAGAGCATCCAATATTTTCCCTTCTTTGACTTATCTCACTTAATATAATACCACCCAATTCTATCCAGTTGCAGCAAACTACAATATTTTATTTTTCTTATAGCTATGTAGTGTTCGATTGTCATCTGTCATTGGACATTTGAATTGTTTCTGTATGTGGGTTATTGTACTTAGAGCCAACAAATTCAATTCTAGATTTTATATGCTTAGTTAATTTTCAGTCTTGAAGCTAACTTAAATTTGAGTTGACAATATTTTAACAATCTAGTTTTGCTATACCTTATTTAATTCTTTACACAGTATGATATTCGAGTTAGTACTTGAAAGTAATGCTCCCATTTGTTTTGCATTTTATATTCCTACCTGGAATACAAATAAGTCTAAAATTTTAGAGTTTTAGTGTAGAAGATGGCTTTGGAACACAGAAGACATACATACTTAAAATAATACTTGGGGGCCAAAGAGATAGAACAAGGGGTATTGCACTTGTCTTGAACAAAGTTGTGGCAGTCGTGATCTTGGTTCAAATCACTAGTACCATGAAGGTTCCCCTAAGCCCTGCTAGGATTCACTTCTGACACAGAGCCAGGAATAGTCCCTGAGCATCTCTGATGTGGTCCTCAGATACTGCCACTCTCATAAAAAAAAAGTGCATGATATCAGAAAGTCTAGTAATTGATTGCAAATCGCCTGAAATTTTTTCTCTGTATTTTTCTTAATTCAAATGTCAAAGAAAACATAAGTTTCCAAGTGTGGAAACTTGAAGAAGTCTCTCTTCTATAAAACAAATGCAGCACACCTTGGAGGTGAAGGAGGGGCTGTTTCAACATGTACAGGGGAGCTGTTAGCAATGTTTATTCCAACTGAGGTAATGAACTTGTTTGTTTTAATGGGCACAAGCAGCAGGGGAAACTTTATTTATTCACAACATCACCTTTATTCCATGCTTCACTGAATTTCCATACTCTACACTCAAATGAAGTCTTGGGTATAACAGATCATTTTTTTCTGGCCACTTTCAATCATTAGTGGATGGTTTCACTCTCCAACTATAAAATTGGGTCCAGCTTAAATCAAACTTTAACATTTAAGCTTTCCCCATATATTGTGGGTCTAGTCTTGACACACTCAGAATTCTAAAGTGCAGGAATTGGATACAATTCCATGTAGTACAATGGATAGGGTGTTTGCCTTAAACACAGCTAGGCTGGGTTCAATCCCCAGCATCCCATATAGTTCCCTGGTACCACCAGGAGTAATTAGAGCCAGCTGTGTGACCATGAGGTGAAGTGAGTGAACCAAAAAGAGTTAAAAACAAACCAAAAGAAGTCTAAAACTCAGAAAGGGATTCTGATCATCTTTTTCATTATTTTCCAGCCCTCATGACTTGGACTCAAAAAATGTAATGTAGCCTCAAATTCCACTAATTTTCCTCAGTCTCTTTGAAGAAATATTGGTTTATGACATTACATAAAGTCACTCAGCCATACTGCATTATACTCTGACATCTTCTATACTATATCATGATCACCACAAAACGTTGTTTATCTCTCCCACCATGTAATTCCTCCCCTTTACTCTTATCACCCATTAACCCAGCTTTCTTCCCCTCTTAAAATTACCAGTCTACACACTCTCTCTCTCTCTCTATATATATATATATGTATATATAGGCATATATATACATATGGTATTTTTTATTTGCAGTTTTATCTAGAGTTGTCATTTCAGGTTCTGCAGTCCATTGTAGGTGATTGTTTTTCCCCTCATTTTTTTTTTTTACTAACTGACAAAACGTGATTTTGGATCCCTATAACCACCCCAGTTAGTGGATTTGTCTGGTGCTTACCTTTGTTCTATTGAGCTATGTATCACTGAATTTCCTCTTCCCGATCCTCTGGTGTACACACATGCCTCATAGTATACTTCTATTCCTTCTCTAGGAATAAATGAGAAGGGAGGAGAGCAAAGGTTCTTATAGCCCTTAGGCTGAGGATTTGCAATCATTCTCTGTTCAGGTTTGGATTATTTGGGGATGAGGTGGATTGCAGACACAATCAGCAGTGCTTAGAGGCCACTCCTGGCACTGTGCTCAGGGTCTGGGATATCATATGCAATGCTAGGGATTGAACCAGGGTCAGCTACAAACAAGGCAAGTGTCTTACCTCCTATACTACCTATCCAACCCCTGAGGTTTGAGTCATTGTCCTTTGGTGATATTGCTGTAATTTGTGACTGTCAGAATAATATTCTCCCCAGGAAGAAAATTGGATGGAGGAACAAAATATGAAGCCAACCTTTGGCTTTACTTAGTAGCTTGGCCTTGAGACTTCATTAGTGGAAGTAATAATCTTACTGAAGTGTCACTGAAACCCATCCAGGGACAGGCAGTATGCCAAGGGTCTTACATACAGTCCTTGTCCAATCCTCACTGTATCACCATGAAATAGGTATTATTATTAATTATTTTATAGATGAGTTGACAGATGACCTTGCCCAAAGTCACCAAGTAAGCTCAGATTTAAAACCCAGCTGCTGGACTTCTGGATAAGTTTACCAAGTTCTTTTATTTGTATGACAGAGGGAAGAAACAAGTCTTCCTGGTACTTCCTAGCTCAAATGATGCCATGCTGTGAACCCCATGGCTATCTTTCTTTTCTTTTGCCAGAGACCTCCCAAATATTAGATTTTTAACTGTTTAGTCCAGGTGTTTCTGACTCCACCAACATGGAACCCACTTGGTTTATTTGTTAAGTGTATCTTGTCAAATTTTCAAGGGTTTTGACAACTTTTCCTTCCCTTTGCTACAGATTTTGTAGCAAACTCCACACCCTCCTCATATCTACTCTACTTTAAGACTCTCCTGACCCTTACAGTATTGCCCTCCCCCCACTTCCCCCGATTTTGGTAAGTATAGATATTTGAGGCCATCCAATTTGAACTACTTCAGTTTTGGGTTCCACTTACCTTCTCTGTGAGTTTCTTAGAATCCTAGACCAAATTAGAGTCTTCATCCTTTTTATTTATTAGCACCTTTGCATTCTAAAAAGGAGCCCCTAGAGATCACTTTTGACATGACAGTTAATACTGTTTGTCTTTTTTTTTTCTTCATTGAATTATGAGACAATTGGGGACAGAGATAGGGTTATGTTTATCTGTCTCCTCTCAGAAAATTAGCACAAAGCCTGACACTGAGCATGACCTCATGAGAAGGCAGGTTTTACACAGCATAAAAAATTAGCACTGTGTGTGTTTTAACAAGATCATTGTGACAGCAACAGGGAGGATGATTGAGAGGACAGAAATGAGAGACAAAGAGAACATGATAAGTCCCCTGTGAATGAGAAAGTGGCATTTTAGGGTATAGAGTAGAGAGTAGAGTTTTGTAAAAGTGACACCTCTTATATCACCTGGAGGGTGAGTGGGGGGACTTTTTCTTTTGGCACTAGGCATGGGGTTGCCTTTAATAGAAATAAGAAATAGTTAATTTACAACCAAAAACTGACTTTGTTTTTATTCAGATTGATGTAGAGGCCAACTTTTCAGAGGAAAACCAGTATTTGGACTTGAAACACAAGAGAAATTTAAGTAAATGATATATTGAAAAGGCACCAGTATCTGCAAAAATAATCAAATCAATAAAGATTGAAGCTAGAAAGAAAGTCATGAATAAACGACAACATCTAATGAAAAACTGAAGCACTTAGAAATTTTCTGTTTATTTTCTGTTATTTATTCTATTTTTCTTCCTTTTTTTTTTTTTTTTTTTTGGTTTTTGGGCCACACCCGGCGGTGCTCAGGGGTTACTCCTAGCTGTCTGCTCAGAAATAGCTCCTGGCAGGCACGGGGGACCATATGGGACACCAGGATTCGAACCAACCACCTTTGGTCCTGGATCAGCTGTTTGCAAGGCAAATGCCGCTGTACTATCTCTCCGGGCCCTTTTCTTCCATTTTTTACAAGAATGTAGCTTACATCATTTAAAAACTACCTTCCTAAAGCTGGAGAGATAGTATAAAGATAGGATGCTTGCCTTGTACAATGGCTACCTGGATTTGACCCCTGACAACTCATAAAGTTCCCTGTGCCTTGCTAGTAGTGATCTCTGAGTGCAGAGACAGGAGTGAGTCCTGACCAAAATTGAGTGTCTCTCCAACACACACAAAAAAACCTATCCAATTAATTAAAATAATAAAATAAAAATTATTCTTTCATGTGAAAACCAAAATCCAGCAGCAATACCCTTTAGGTGAGGGAGGCCAGGACCTTGAAGATTTTCTCACAGAGGAGAGCATATGATTTAATCAACTATTATGCTGAATAGACCTTCATTTATAATAGTAAGGAAAAGATATTTTTTGTGGGGGTACACCAGGCAGTGCTCAGGGGTTACTCCTGGCTCTGCATTGTTATTCTGCACTCTGCACTCAGGAATCACTGTTGGCAGAGTTGGGGGACCATATGGAATGTGGAGATTGAACCTGGGTTGGCCATATGCAAGTCAAACACTCTATACCCCTTTACTATCACTCCAGCTCCAGGAAAGGATTTCTTAAACCCTGTCACACAGTGCTATTATTCAGCAACAAAAACACAACATAGCAATTTGTGGGAAATTTAGTGTACCCTGGACTAGAGAAGGCTTTGTGTTTTACTTCAGTCTTAGCAAATCAGTTTAAGGCCTATCAGAAGTGGGAAGGATGGATATTTTCATCAGCGAACATTATATAACAATACTCTTGAACCTGAGAGTGAAGGGGAAGACTCAGGACTCATTGTGCCTTTGGCCACAATGGACCAACAAAGAAAATATCCATGACATTTGTTGCCTTTACAGACCAGATGAAGAGAAGGGAGTAGAAGAATTATGAGGAAAAGAGCAAGGCACATGGTTGCCTGCATTTCTACACAAATAGATATTTATATCTGCATTCTCAATAGAAGAAAATTGTAAGCTAATTGTAAAAAGGATTCTTTAGGGCCAGAGAGATAGTATATGGGGTAAAAATTTTACTTTGCATATGGCTGGCCTCAGTTTAATCACTGGCATCACAATAAGATCACCAGAACGCTGCCAGTAGTGACCCCTGAGCACAAAGCCAGGAGTAACTGCTGAGTGTGACCCCAAAATGAAAGGGGAGGATATATTGACTCATTAAGAAAGCAGAATTTTGCAGAACAAAATTGTAAATTATGGACTCTCATGAATGTTGAATAAGTGACTAAGGATAAAATTATTTCCTAAAGCTGTTTGCAAAAAGTTGGCCACAGACTAATTAAAGTCACTTTATTTGGAAACTTTAATAGTAAGCCAATGTGCATAACCTTAATTTTATTATGTTAGTAGGCAAAAAGTTGGAGTAGGTGGTGGGAAGGAAAGAAGATGATGCAGTAATATATTATTTATTTTAGTGGAAAGCAGAGTATATAGCACTAGCATTGTCAAATTTCTGTGAGAAGAAATTTTAGAAGTAGATCACTTCACCTATGATTCAGAACAGAATAAGTAAGCAATGTCTGGAAGGAAATGTCAGCTATTGTCTTATGAACACATGCTAAAATTGCTTTTCTGAAAATAAAGCCTCTAGGAAAATATTTATTTCTTTTAAATGACAAGTCCCATGTGTTAGGATCTAAAGTTTGACTTAGAATTAATTGTAACCTAGCTTTGCTGTGAACCTCAGTACAGTCACGACAGGTTCAAGTTTAAGGTACAAAGAGTAGGCCAGAACCTGGAGCCTGGGGGCAGACAAAGTCAGGAGCCCCAATGAGCACCCAAGCGCCTCCTCTACCACTTCAGCTAGATAAGCAGGAACATCTGAGAGCTGCAGGCTGACAAGATCACGGGTGTTCAATGTTCCCCTGAGCTCCTCCTCTACTCCTTCAGCTGACATAGACCCCCAAACCCCTATAAACAACAATATTCCATTCTAGATATAGAACCATAAAAGGAAACAACCTAGATAACAGCCAATCAACTCAAAAGGTTAACTGTGATGGTTTGTAACCCTATAGAAGGAGCCTGAATTCTCAGTAAGTGGTTGTTGCCTTAGAGGGGAGACCCCAGCATGCTAGTAAATAAACTCCCATGCCTTATTGCAGTGCTGTTCATCTCCTGTGGTCTTTGTAGGATGGATCTCGAATCCGAGGTTAATTTTAGAAGTTAACACATGAAAAATAGTGTGGATCTTGTTAGTTCCAGCCAATATCCATGCTACACAGAAACATTCAACTTAAGCTACTTATATATTTCCACATTAACACAATAACTCCTGAGAAGATTGCTGAGTCATACATTAGATATATAAATTTTGACACCAAAATTGAGTAAGTAACATCTTCTTTAAGTCCCTTAAGGATTTTCCATTTGGAATAGTCTTTGTTTAGAAAAAACTGTTGTTATAAAAATACAAATGATTTTTATTTAATTCCTGCACCCTGACTTTGATTAATAAAGAATTAACAAACTTTTCTAGTGAAATGCTTGAAAACATAAAATGTAATTTTTTATTTCAACTTTTTAAAGAAGCATTTAAAACCCAAGAATATTAAAATAATGGCAGAGATGTGATCTCTCATTTAGCATTAAGCTGTTAGTCTATTATAATTTGTGTGTAAATATGAGAGGTAGCAGCTTTATCTATAAATACATTAATTAAATAATTCTCTATTGAGGAATTATAATAAATTCTAGTAAAAACTCTGGATTGAGAGGCTCAAATGTTTTTTTTGTAACTTTAATTTGCCAGAGCTATTAAAAAAAAGTAAATAAATTCAGAGGAGATACAAATCCATAATTAATGACTTCTGGTGTTCAAACAAAAGCTAACTTTGTACAAATATTTCTGGCTGCCCTCATCAGTAATAATACAATTTCTTTCTATCCTATAGCAAATTCAAAAAATGCTTATATTGGTATTTATTAAATGATAGCTGTATAATATTACCCCTAATAGGAGTTTTGGAGAAATCACATGAAAGTTACAGCATAAAATTATTCACTTGCCTAAATTAATCTATCCTCTTATGGTAATGTTTATATAAAAATCAAGTTATTTTACACATAATTATTTTGTTGTTGTTGTTGTTGTTTTGGTTTTGGTTTTTGGGCCACACTCAGTGACGCTCAAGGGTTACTCCTGAGTATGCGCTCAGAAATCACTCCTGGTTTGTGAGACCATATGGGACACCGGGGATGAAACCGAGGTCCATTCTGGATCACCAGCGTGCAAAACAAACACCTTACTGCTGCGCTATTGCTCCGACCCCTACACATAATTCTTAATAAGATACAGGAGCTAAACATTTTTTTGGGGGGGCCACTCCTGCTTCTGTGCTCAGAAGTTACTCTTGGCAGCCTCGAGGGACCATATGGGATGCCGGCGATTGAACCTAGTCAGCCGAATGCGAAGCAAAAGCCCTACCCATTGTGCTATGGCTCCAGCCCTAGGACCTAAATTTTTAAATGGAAGAAACTATACTGTAAATTTCAAAAACCATAAATAACCAGTCAATGTTGGTGCATAAATAGAAAAGTAGAATATCAGATAGAGTGAAGAAACAGACCAAAATGTGGGGCCTGAGCGATAACCATGCATGCCTTGACGGGCTGACTCAGGATCTTTGAGCCTGCGAGGAGTGATTTCTTGGTGTAGAACCAGGAGTAACCCATGAATGCAACTGAGTGTAGCTCAAAACAATAGCAAAACAAACAAACAAATAAAAACCAAAAATAGACCAAAATACATAAATGGATTTAGCAAATGATGAAGGTGGCATTTTAAATCAGAGGGGAAGAAGAAAATTATTTTTTATTTTGGAAAACTGACCACCAAATGGAAAGCCAATGAAGGTAGATCTTTATTTCACAACATATGCAAAGTAAATTTAAAAAAATTAAATTCCTGAACAGGGGAAATAATATTATAGGACAACATATAAAAATGTTTTATGATCATTTTATAAAATGTATATAATCAGGGGCTGGAGTGATAGTGAGGTACAGCATTTGCCTTGTACGCAGCTGATCCAGAATGGACCTTGGTTCCATTCCCAGTGTCCCATATGGTCTCCCAAGCCAGAAGCAATTTCTGAGCATATAGCCAGGAGTAACCCCTGAGCATCACCGGGAGTGGCCCAAAAACAAAAACAAAAACAAAAAAAGAAGAAAAATTATTTATAATCAAAACAGGAACAAGGAATTTCTAAGTAAAACCACAAAAGAAAAAAATCTAAAGATTTTTTGAAACAAAGTTTAAAGCTTCTGCCTGGTATAAAATAGACACCCCCCTCCAAAAAAAAAAAAAAAAAAAAAAGACAAGTAACCAGCCTATTTTTTTTTTATCCTACAAAGAGGTCAGAGAGTACTCTCATTCAGATTCACCTGATGTCAGACGGGGCCAGCAAACTCCTTCCAGTTTTCATGTACATATTTTTACAGGGTATATTCTCGGGGTCAGCCATGATCCATTTTTATTTGATACATGTTTATTTGTGTAAGGTGATGAATACACCTGGCTATATACAAGGCTCTGTGCTCAGAATTCACTTCTGGAAGTACTCAGGAGTAACACCTAATGGTACTGGAAGGAAGACATCTAGAGCCAGGGATTGAAAGAGGGCTAGCTGCATATAAGGCAAGTGCCTTAACTCCTACAGCCCCAATACTTGATGGTGATGCAAGATTTAAAAAAATTCAAAGAAGTTCATGCTCCAATTTTGAGAACAATTGTGATGGATGTGGTGTTAACCAATTGGATGGTCTCAGTAAGTGGGTTGAAGGTAGGAAAAGCAAATGGAAGGTTTTGGAGGTGAACCAGATCAAAATGATGAAGACTTGATCTAAGGATGTGACATGGAGCTAAAGAGAGAAAATATGCAAGTATAGCAAATAAACTAGACCTTGTGGAAAGCATATGGGGGTTGAAGTGGACATAAGAATAGAATATGACACACACTTCCAGTGTGAATTATTGGGAGAAAGTTGTGTCAAGATAAGGATGCCAGAGGGAGGAGAAGAGGGCAGAGAGAAGAGAATGAATTCAGTTGTTGGCAGCTTAAGATTCCAATCATGTGTGTCATCCAAGTGGAGATGTCCAGAGTGCAACTATGTAGAGAAATCTGGAATGGAGAAATGTGGTTCTCCAATAATTTCTCAGGTTTTGGCATGTTGTGTGGAATGATAGGACAGTTGGATAAAGTTGGGAGAAATTGATTTAGCCTATTCTTTTTTTTTTTTTTGGTTTAGTTTTTTTGGGTCACACCCAGCAGCACTCAGGGGTTACTCCTGGCTCCATGCTCAGAAATCACTCCTGGCAGGCTCAGGGGACCATATGGGATGCCAGGATTTGAACCACCGTCCTTCTGCGCCTAAGGCAAATGCCTTACCTCTGTACTATCTCTCCAGACCAATTTAGCCTATTCTTACTATATCTAAAGTTTCGTGTGTTCAGTTACCATCTATTATAAGAATTGTAATCTTTTGTGTCAATGATTTTCAGAATTTCCAGGAATTCTCATGGGATGCTGATACATATTCAGAAATTGAATCTCCTTTGCCTTTCAGGATAGATGTCTTTCCTTTCCCTTACCTCTACCATAGGATGGATTTAAACAAAGAGATTGCCACCTGCATGTTCTGCTGAACTTGAATTCATGACACACACAAACTGGGACCAGAATGGGCCATCCACCCTATCAGTCACATCAGTAGGCAAGGAACATGAGTAGGTATCCTCCAGAATACACAGTCTCTTTTCTCCCACAGCACATGTGGAAGGGTGATCAGATGACAATGTATTCTAGAGTCACCTTTCTGGTCGAGGTTCAGCTTTTCATAGTACCCTGAGGTACTATAACTGATCTCTATTTTCTGGTTGGTTTATTTTGGGGGGGGGTTGTTTGTTTTTTGTTTTTGGTTCACACCCAGCAGTGCTCAGGGGACCATATTCGATGCCGGGATTCAAATCACTGACCTTCTGCATGAAAGGCAAATGCTTTCTCCATGCTATCTCTCCGGTTCCTCTATTTTCTGTTTAATCATATCCTTGGGAATCCCTTACTGTTTGTTTCTACAACCTGCCACCTTCAAGCTCCCCAGTCATCAGATATTTTTCTATATATGGGAATCTCAGAGGTTCTTCAGGCTTTATGAAAATACATGACTGCAAGAAGGTGGAGGATGAGTGTCATTCAATCTTTCTCCCTGTGTTGGAGACTGTTTGGCATAACTAAAAGCCTATTTTACTAAAATCAAAATGGAGTCTCTGAAAGTCTGAGCAAAAGTGCCTACGTGACAATTAGCAGGAGCTGCCAGCCTAAGCAGCTAGCAAATGTGGCCTTTGGCCTTGGACCTAAAGAAAAGGGGAGTCACTGCATACCTCAGAGCTAGGGGAGTCGACCACAGGCACCAAGATGTTCCCATAAAGATAGAGGCTGGTGGGCCTGGGCAGAGATTAGATCTTATACTTTGTTGCTCTAACAACTTGGGCCTCATGATTGATGAATGTCAGCTTCGTGATGTACAGCCTTGTTAATTTTGAAAAAACATGATGTGCCTGTGAAAAGTTACAATTATTCCAAGAATGCCTTGCCCCTTTCTCTTTGTTTGGCCTGACTATTAAAGGCTAGCCCCCTCCCAGAATAAACGGACTCTTGATCGGAACTTTTCGCCTTGAGTCTCCTTGTCTTCCCAATCCCTCTTTTCTTTCAGGCCGGAATCCTCTTCGTGAACCGTGAATAACTGTTGTGGTCTCCAGCCTCTCCCGCAGGTCGGGATCGAGGTCCCTGGGGGGCCGCATCCCTGTAGCATTTGAGCTCCATCTGTTGCTGGGACAAGAATATACTATATATTCTGTATGGCAGTGCCTTTATCTAAGTCAGAGCCCTTCTTCAAAGCCTAGAAACTGCCAGGGCAGGAGAGATAGCTCACCAGACTTTCTTGCAAGCAGGAGGTCCAGGTCTGATCCCTGTCACAGAATGATCCCTGAAGCACTGCTAGGAGTGCTTCGATATTACAAAGTCTAGAGTTGCCCCTGAACACTGTCAAGAGTGGTCCAATCACCAAAATAATAATAATAATAATAATAATAATAATAATAATAATAATAATAAAAATTTTAAAAAGTTAGAAACTTCAAAAGTCTCCTGAAAAACCCTCCACATTCTAACTAGGGTTTATCTTTACAACCTTTCTCCACACTCACCTGTTGTTCTCTAATGACACCCCCTATCACCATCCCCCATGTTTTGGACATATCCTGGATGATGGAGATAATCATTTCCAGAGTTGTTTCCTATGAATCTCAGTTCACCTCCAGGAACCAACTGAAATGTTACAGCAGACAGACATCTATCTCTACACCCACTCTCCTCCAGCTGACACCCTCACTCCAAAGGCTGAGAGAGCTCTTTGCTTGAACTTTGGTATAACTCTCATTTATTTTTGTCACAAAAATTCATTGAATGAAATTATTAAAATTCAAAAGAACCTAGAATGCTAGAGTAACATTGGCTGGGCATAGCCTGGTTTTGCCACTTTGCAATTGTATAAACTCTGGCAAGATTTTTCATTGCTTTGGACATTAGCCTCCTGATTTAAAAAAATGGGGACAATACAGACCTTCCCTCTTATAGATTTTAGGAGTATTAAATTAATTAATTTATCCAAAAGCACTTTAGCAAGAAGTTAAGACAGTGTGGGTTCAGTGTTTTAGTCATTGCTCTGTCACTTATGTTTCAAATTTAGCATTGCTTACACTCCACTAAGCAGCTTCTTGGTCACTTTCTCTGGGCCAGAAAATACAAAAGCTTAGCATCTGCCTTTGATTATATCAAGACTGACATGCATTCTTGAAGAGTCTTTTGAATAATCTTTAATTGTTTTGTTTTGTTTTCTCTTTTATGAGGGGACACTCCCAATGGTGCTCAGGGTTTATTCCTGATATTACACTCAGGGATCACTCCTGTGGCTTGCAAGGTAAGTACTTTAACCTTTGTAATTCCTCAGGCCCTATTTTTTTTTTCAATTTTGGCCACACCTGACAGTGCTCAGGGGGTAATTCCTGGCTCTGTGCTCAGAAATAACTCCTGGAAGGCTCAAGGAGCCATATGGGATGTGGAGAATAGAACATGGGTCGGCCATGTGCAAGGAAAATGCCCTCCCCACTGTGCTATTGTTTCCGGCCCCTACACCTTCATTTTAAAATAGCTTTTAACAACAGAGAATTGACTCAGAATATATGAACTGAGAAATTTTTTTTGTCCAGACTGTACCAAGTTCTCCCAGCTTCTTTTCATATTGAAGAGTAATTATTTGGAATTAGGGATCTAGATTAGATGTACTATAATGGATATGATCCTAAGGAGGTGTTCATTAAACAAATATACAAAGAAATGCACAAATAAATAGATTATAAGTATATTATGATTAGTGATAGGAAAAACCATGTGGGAAGGAAGCAAAATAAGAAATCCTTGACTTCTATTGGGAAGTGCTGACCATTTATTTTGAGAAGTGATGTTTAAACAGAACCTGAAGTTCCTGCCAGAATAGCCAACCTGGTGAGGAGAGAAAAGCAGAATCTGGAAGTGTGTGTGCATGGTCTGGATGAAAGGAAGAAACCACAAGGAGAGTTGGAAATGAACCTCAGTGAGGGAGTAAAATCTGCCCAAGAGGTATTTGGGGCTAGATCATGGAGATGTCAGAACTTGGTGGCTGATCAGTGTTTCTATTTCTGGACTAGTGGAACACCTCTGAAGGATTTTATATAGTGGAATGACAAATAATTCTACTTGTGTCTTTAAAATATTTTTCTGGCTATCATATAAAGTATTTTTTTGAAAGCAGTGAAAACAGATGAATCATAGCTCCCGCAACAATGCAGACAATTCCCAAAACATATGGCAAACTAGTAGGGAGAGAGGAGTCGATCACAAGACAATACGTTCAGATAAATTTTATTTCTTTGAAAGTCAAAGAAACACATGCAACTAAAGAAAATATTAAGAATCTGGGCCCGGAGAGATAGCACAGCGGCGTTTGCTTTGCAAGCAGCCGATCCAGACCAAAGGTGGTTGGTTCGAATCCCGGTGTCCCATATGGTCCCCTGTGCCTGCCAGGAGCTATTTCTGAGCAGACAGCCAGGAGTGACCCCTGAGCACTGCCGGGTGTGGCCCACCCCAAACCCCCCCAAGAAAAGAATCTGCACATACATGCTAAAAGAGTGAAGGGTGCAGTGGCTGGAATAATAGTACTGTAGGTAGAGAGCTTGCTTTGAGTGTAATTGACCCAGGTTCAACTAGGTCCCAGCACCTTTGAACCCTGCAAGGAATGACCCCTGATTCCCGAATACAAAGAAGTTTCAGGAGTAGGTCCTGAACACTGATGGGTGTGGCCCCAAATCTCAAGTATTTATATTATATATAAAAGCTATTTTCATTTGGAGTGCTTAGTACAATAGCCAAGATATGGAAACAACCCAAATGTGTAGCAATAAATTGATCTTATACATAATGGAATATTATGCAACTATAAGGAAGGTGAAATCATGCAGTGAGCTGAATTATGCACTTTGGCAGGTCATGGAGAGTATCATGGTAAGTGAGATAAATTAGAGAGAAGAACAAATATCAGATTATTTCACTCATCTGTGGTATAGCGAGGAACAAATCAAGGGAATAGACAGCATCAAAACTGACAAATTCTTGGCCTTGGATAAAGAACTGAGATTGAAAAAGGGGTTAGAGAGAGGATAAGAGGATCAAGAGGGGGACTAGAGGTGACACAGGGACAGTTATTGGAGTATTTGGGGCATTTGGTGGTGAGGGGCACAGAAACTATATATCAAAACCATAGACATTAACACTATTGACATCTTGTTACCTAAACTACATATTACAAATTAATGTACATGTATATAAAATTTGTTCAGTATACTACAAAGTACTCTATTAAATATCTATGCATTTCCTTTAGTCATATATTTTTATGTTTGCCAATAAAAGTAATATGTATTTGTTTTGTATATATATTGAAAATATTTCAAAACAGTGAGAATATTCCAAAGTCAGTAATCCCTGAGAAAGGCATGAGATGTGGGGAGTGAGAAATTAGGAGTGGGAAGTGGGAAGAATTACAGACCCCACAGACACCTTTCATGTACCCCCTGTACTCCAGACCATGGTCACATGAGCTACAATTTCCACATTGGGCTTGAGGCTTAGCTACACCTGTCCTGTCCCTAAAAGAGGGAGCTACTACAGAAGTCGATGCTATAGAAAACTGTGACTGCCTGGGAGAGTAGCTGTGGGAAGAGAGAAAAATAGACATACTCAAGTTATATTTAGCAGGTGGCAGAGGGGACTTGGTAATAGATTGTATGTCTCACAAAGGAAAGGAGACACATCTGCTCTATGCCACTGGCTTTTTACAAAACGCTATTCCCAGAGCTGGGGGCTGGTTGGGGGCACAAATGCTATTAATGCTTCACTTGAAGACTTTGAAACCCTGACACAACTGCCTTTGAATGTGGTTCCTCCAAGGTTACTGCAAAGACCTTGAATTATTTTTGTTCCTGATTTCCCAACAGAGACTGCTAAACAGCTGCAGGGGGAGCATGGAACAGAGAAGGCATTCCTGGGCAATGAAAACATTTCTAGAACTCCACCTGCATGTCTCTGCCTGCTGCAGACTCTGGTTTATATTCTCGTTCTTTCCCATGTTACAGAAAAATAGCTGCCAGTGTTGCCACCTTCCTGCCCTCGACCTGCACCCTAAACAATTAACACACAACCCCCTGCTTCCTAACCCTCCAGCCACTCCTCCATGAGATCCAACCTTTCAAATGCACCTGCATTCTCAGCTAACCTGCCTGGGCATGGCAGTGGTGACATCTTCCCTGTCACAGAACCCACTACTTCCCCTAGCATAGCCCTATTCAACGTACAGACAGTTGTACATTGTTTGACTAAAAAAGTTGTTTAGAATCTGGAGTTATGGTACAAAGTTAAGGTTCTTGCCTTGCATACTGCTGGCTATAGTTGGCTTTCTGACACCACATAGTCCATTAGCATCACTGACCACAACCATGGACTCCTCATCTCCCACAAACACTGTTGGTACATGTGACCATACAAGTTCCCAGAGAGTCCCCGAGTGGCCTAAGTGACTCCTGGGACCAGAGAGTCCAAACAGTATGTTATTGTCAGGCCATTGCACTGAACTGTAGGCTCAATTGGCCAGAAATGACCTGTGTGAGTCCTAGGCTAGGGAGCACTTCGTAGGAGGATTCCCAACTACCACGAAGAAAAAGAAGTTGAGTTTCATTTGGAACCAAACTTGGGCTCAATTCATCAAAATGGAGCTTTATGTGTGACCATGACTGACTATGATATAATCACTTCTGCTTCCTTCATTTACGACGTGCTTATTGGGGGGCCAGAGCGGTGGCACAAACAATAAGGCATCTGCCTTATGCGTGCTAGCCTAGGACATACCGTGGTTCGATTCCCCGGAGTCCCATATGGTCCCCAAGCCAGGAGCGATTTCTGAGCACATAGCCAGGAGTAACCCCTGATCATCACCAGATGTGGCCAAAAACAAACAAACAAACAAACAACAAAAAAAAACACAAAAAAAAAGTGCTTATTGGGCTGTTCTGGGGAGATACTGGGACTGGCCTTAAAATAATGAATGAGATTATCAAACTCACTTGGCATTGCAGTGAGAGTTCTGAGAGCTAATCTGAATAGTCCATCTTTGCTATCCATGCACTCAATTTTCCACACAGTATCAGGGTTGGTTAGGAGTGAGGTCTGTATCTTAAGTCCTGTTCTATTCCTCTGGTTTACCAGGTGTATTTTCCCTCAATTAAGCTTTAGGTATCTTGATTTACAATACTGTTAATGATAGTTTCATGTATACAGTGTTCTAATACCACACACCCCCTCAGGAGATTTAAAAACCTGTGGTTCAATATGAAGCTCATCACACAGAGTGGTGAGTGCAGTTAGGGAAATAACTACACTACCAACTATATGACAATGTTAATGAGTGAGAGGAGTAGAATGCCTGTCTCGAATACAGGCAGGGGTTGGGAAGGAGGGAGGAGGGCATTGGAGGTGGAAATGTTGCACTGGTGAAGAGGGATGCTCTGTTTATGACTGAAACCCAACTACAAACATGTTTGTAATCATGGTGCTTAAATAAAGATTTTATTTAAAAAAATAAAAACCTGAGGTTTTCTATGGATGTTAAAGATCTAATAGTGTGTCTCTAGGGCCAAAGAATGTTAATATTGCATGCTCTTATGACTCTTGACACAACTGGCTAGAAATGGAGTGAAAGTTACCTTTGCAGCCAGCTTCTTTATATATATGAAGAAAATTAATTTATTTTTATGCAATAGTTTTAACATACAAAGAACAAATGAGACAAAGGTATTTTCAACTTTTATTTTTGTTTTTTGGGACACACCTGAAGGTATTAAGGGGTTACTCCTGGCTCTGTGCTCAGAAATCACTTATGGCAGACTTGGGGTACAATATGGGATGCCAGAGATTAAACCAACCTGGGTTGGCTTTGTGAAAGGCAAATGCCTTACTCACTTTGCTATCTATCTGGCCCCCAAGCACTTGCAACTTTTGCTATAATCTAAGGTCTAATTTTCCTAGGAACTAAAAGAACCCCAAAATCTTAAAGAAACTCTACAAATCAATAAGAAGACAAACTGTTAAAAAGATAAACAAAGGATATGAAAAAATGCTCATAGGAAAGAGAAAACAAAAGGTTCCTAAATATATGAAAATTATTCAACCTAACTCATAAACAGAGAGGTGCAGATTTTTAGGATTTGGGTCACAACTGAAGGTGCTTGGAGCTTGCTCCTGGCTTTGTGGTCAAGGATCATTCCTGGAAGGGTTTAGGGGACCCTATATGGTGCTGAAGATCAAACTCAGGTCAACTATATGAAACCAGGTTATTTAACACCTATATGATCTCTCTGGCCCAGTAATGCAGTTTAAAGTATTTCAGTTTAATACTGAAATATTATTTTCAAGTGATTAGATTGGAGTCTGGGACAGAACTTACATGTGGAAGGCCTCAAGTTCAGCTCTCTCAGTACCTATGTGGTCTGCAGACCACCAAACTGTCAGATCTGCACCACTGGGTCCAGAATTATCCAGAGTGTTCCCCAAGGCTTGAGTACTGCTTGGGACACCCCAGTAGAAAATTATTGCTATGGGAAAGATCCACTAAAGAAAATTCTCAGTGTTAAAAGGAAACTGGCCCAACACAACACATGAAAAAGACAATTGGGTAGTAAATAATGAAGAAGTCTATTCCTTTGGATCTATTAATTTCACTTGTTTTTATTCTACATATACTCAGTAAAATGAGATACGTAAAGTGTTATTAATGACACTTTATAAAAGCAAAAGATGGATGACATTCAACTAAACAACATGAAATATAAATACTATTTATAACCATTAAAAAATAAGGAATTGCAGGGCCGGTGAGGTGGTGCTAGAAGTAAGGTGTCTTCCTTGCAAGCGCTAGCCAAGGAAGAATTGCGGTTCGATCCCCCGGCGTCCCATATGGTCTCCCCAAGAAAGGGACAATTTCTGAGCGCTTAGCCAGGAGTAACCCCTGAGCATCAAACGGGTGTGGCCCCCCAAAAATAGGGAATCTCAATATAGATTGATGCCCAATGAACTCCATGACATATTATTAAATGAAAAAGTAATACGCTGTTCTGTATTAAACTATAAACACTATATCTCAATATACATATATAGTTGCTTATATATGTATCAAATCTTTTTTAAGGAATTGTCCATTTTTTTGCCATTGTTGAGGGGAACAAGAGATTGATAACAACAGACCCACCGAGAGATGACTATACTCCCCCCACCCCGGTACTCCCAAGGTTGTGCCCAGCACTTCCCACCCACACACCAAACTGTCAGCCTCACATTACCAGGCTGAACCTGGCTAGGAATGGATCCAGACCCTGAGCAGCACTGAGGATTGGTACTCTACACACACACACATATGCACATATAAACGCATGCGTGCGCACACACACATATGAGGGATACAACCCCATAACCAGCCATTACTGTCATCTTTCCATATTCTTCCAAATAAAAAGTAAACAGATATAAATAAAAAACTGTTCTTAAAAATAACTAACAAAGCATACAAACCTGACCCAGGAAAAGCGAAAGTGTATGGATAATATTTGGTGAGGCATATGTACCCTAGGTACCAGTTGCTGTGTGACAAGGGTGTAAATCAGGAGTCCTCAGACTAGGACCCAGGGCCACATTTGGCCCACCAAGGACATTTATCTGGCCCACTGGGTGTTTTTGCTGTACTGCCTGTCCTGCTTAACAGCCAACTCATCCCAGCTCGCAGTGTGCATGTCAGGGATGTGTGCTGCACTCAGGGATGTGTGCTGCACTCTCTGACTCCTCTCCTTCTTTCTGTCTCTCAACTTCTCTCAGTCTCAGACCAGGGTCTTTAAACTACGGCCTGCCAAAAGTAGGCCCATAGTTACCACTATTGGTAAGTTTGTTGATTTAACTTCGTTCATTCTTCATTTTAAATATTTAATCTGCTCCAGATATGTTTTTTTTACTTCAAAATAAGATATGGGCAGCATGAGTAGGAATTTATTCATAGTTTATTTTTAACTATAGTCCAGCCCTCCAATGAGCTGGAGTTTAAAATGTATGATGACCCCTGTGTAAATAGATGCTATATTATCTACACTGGACACAAGGGGAGTTTTCCTTGGAAAGAGGCCTTAGACATGGCCAAGTCACCAAAAAAGAAGGCAGGAGTCAAGGATGCTGCTCTCACAAGGCCATGCCAGAATCACTGTGCCACAGTCCAGGTTTGCATGCTAGTGACCATTCTCTTCCCTCTGCCTTCGTCTCTTGGCAGAGTCAGCCAAGCAATGCTCAGGAGGCTGAAGAGTCTCCTTAAAACACTCTAAAGCTTGCCAGGGATCAAACTCAGGGCCTCATTTGAGAGAATGCATTCTGGTCCTGGCACCCACTCTCTTTCCCTTTTTTGGGGGGGCGGGGGGCATATGTAACCACGACAGTGCTCAGGGGTTACTCCTGGCTCTACGCTCAGAAATCGCTCCTGGCAGGCTCAGGGGACCATATGAGATGCCGGGATTCCAACCACGGTCTTTCTGCATGCAAAGCAAACACCCTACTCCATGGTATCTCTCCGGACCCCACTCTCTTTTCTTAAAATCGCAAATGTGAAGTAGCCAGGGATGTGGCTCAGTGGTAGAGAGAGTACCTTGCCTGTATGAGGCCCTGGATTTGATTCCAAGCATCACTAATGAAATAATGATAATGATAATAAAAATAACAATAATACCAAAAAGCTCTGCTAAAAATTTAAAAGTGCAAATGTGATTTCAACCTTTGTAATGGAAGAACAGAACATTTGACATCAAGAAAACTCGAAAAGAATTTTTTTTTAAAAAATCATTAAACAGAGTTGTCAAACTCTCTCCAGGTTTTCTTTTAATGAAGTTATGAAAAGGAGATGGATGTGATTTGGGGGAGTCTCACCCAACAACGCTACACCCAGCTCAAGTTGGTACTTGGATGTGTTCAGAGAGTCAAGTGGTGACAGGGATCCTGCATGCAAAGTATATGTCCCAGCCATTAGGAGATATCTCCATGACTAGTTCAAGATGATTTTGTAGATGTGCTTTTTCAGCTGTATTATATTTTCATTTTCATCCAAATAAAATACTTTCTACTTGCTTTCCTGATTTATTTTCTCATGCATGAATTCTTTGTTGCAGTACTTTGCTCAGTTCTAAGTATTTCAGAATTTTCTAGATATCTTTGTTATTGAGTTGAGTTCTTTGAGACTGGAAAATATACTTGCATAATTTCAACCCTGCTAAATTGTTGAGATTCTATCTGTGGTCTTGGATATGATCTATTATGATGAATGTTCCATATAAAGCTTGGGAGTAAAAAAGAATATTCTGCTCTGATTGTGTAGAGTATTCTATAAATATCAGTTAGGTCAAATTTATAGTGTTGTTTAGGGCTTCCATATCCTCATTGATTTTCTGTTTAATTATTCAATAAGTGTCTGAGAAAGAGGACTATTGAAGTTTTTAACTATAAATGCAGTTTTTCTATGAAGATTTTTATTTTCTGTTTATTGTTTTATCTCCTTTGAAGCTCTGTTTTTAGATGCATACACATTTAGCATAGTTACTGCTGATAATCGCGTTTTCATCATTTTTGTGCCTCCCAAATTGTGCTCTGGAGGCCTAGTTGCCCCTCTGTGACTCTCAGCATTGGAGTTGGAGGACATGTTACAAGGCTCCTGTGGAAAGGTGCTCTGGGGCACACCCAGAAGTGTGCAGGGGCCACGTGGAGCTGGGAATTGAACACTCAACTGCCACCTTTAAGGCAAGTGCCTTAATCCCTGCACTATATCTCTGGTCCTTATTCTTTGTTCTGGTCTTTTTTTTTTTTTTTTTTTTTGAGAAAGGCACACCTGGCAGTACTCAGGGCTTCCTGCTCAGGGATCAATCCTAGTGGTACTCATGGACACATGGATAACTAGGGCTCAAACATGGGTTGATCACATACAAGGCAAACGCTCTATCCATAGAGTATCTCTCCATACCCACTAAATTTACATTTTTGATACTAGAATAGCTTCCCAGGCCTCTTTTCATTTGTACTTGTAATCTCCCTTTTCATCTTTTTACTTTTAACTTATTCGTCTCTTTGTACTTAAATTAAGCTTTTTGTAGGCAACTTATTATGTGGGTCATGTTTTATCTCTGAACTGAAAATTCTGAGTTTTAATTTGAGGTTCTCCCTGCTCTTATCTTTTAATTTGTGCTTGGTGGAGATCCATGGAAAGGAGCTCTTTAATGGATTCAGACTCAACTGTGGTTCGGTTTCCACTGTTCTAAGCACAGTTCTCTCCTGCTTTCAAGGTCATTTGGCAATGCCTGGAGATGTTACTGATATCTAGTAGGCCAAGAACATTTCTATATATCCTACAGTAAATGCATGGGATAGTCTTTCACAGTAAATAATTACCATGCCCCAATGTCAGTACTGCCCAAACTAAGGAATTTGCAAGCTATTCCACACTTAGTCTTTAAAATATTCATTAATAGGGGCCAGAGCCATAGCACAGCTATGTACTCACCTGACCTGGGACGAACTGGGGTTCAATTCCTGACATCCCGTATGGTCCCCGAGCCTGCCAGGAGCGATTTTTGAATGCAGAGCCAGGAATAACTCCTGAGTGCCACTGGGTGTGGCCCCAAAACAAACAAACAAAAAACAAAAATCAAAATATTCATTAATAATATAAGCTAATTTCTTTTCACTACTTATGAAAGTCACCTCTTCCATTCATGCTTTCACAAAAGTCTACTCTGTATTCTGAGTATTTCTAATCTCTGGAATTTAATATTATTTAATATTTTATGGCTGTCTCTGCTTTCTAAAGAATTACAGAGAAGGGGAGGTGAGGTGGTGCTAGAAGTAAGGTGCCTGTCTTGCAAGCGCTAGCCAAGGAAGGACCACGGTTCAATCCCCCGGCATCCCATATGGTCCCCCCAAGCCAGGGGCAATTTCTGAGCTCTTAGCCAGGAGTAACCCCTGAGCGTCAAACGGTGTGGCCCAAAAAAAAAAAAAAACAAAAACAAAAAAAAAGAACTACAGAGAAATTACAGTTTTGTGGGTCATCTATATTTTTTATCTCTATAGTGGGAGTGATTGTTTTTCTTGTGGATTATGCACCCTAAGTGAAAGTTAAATCTGCATCTCATTGAAAAATAATAAATTTTGAACCAGGATAAGAATAATTATAGACCAATCTCAATGACAAACATAGATGCAAAATTTACTACACTGAGCAAGTCATATGGGAAAATAAAAATATCATAATATCTCAATCTGTGAGATCTAGGGAAACCAACCAAATGAGTAAACAAACAAAAAAAGTATATTGACTGAGACTAACTAGTGACTATCAAAAGAGAGAAGGGAAGGGGTAAAATGAGTAAAGAGCTCATTATATAGTAAAGAAAGGAGAGGTTTAAATTTTGCATAATGAGTAATGTAAATATACATTGATGTGCAAATACAGATTTAATTATGTAACCCTTTAAAGTCTATATCGTGATACAATATTACTTCAATAAAAATAAAGAGTTTTAAAGTTAACATTGTAATAGTTACATACAATATAAAATCAGGGCATCTAGGGTTTATCCCAAGTAAACAAGCTTGTTCACTAACAGAAAATTTATCACTATAATACGTTGTTTAAATGTATGAAAGGAGCAATTCATTACTCATCTCAAAGGAAACAAAATTTTTAGTGATAGAATTTAATGACTATGATTTTAAAAAGGAAAATCTCTTAGCAAAATGTACTAATGGAGGAAATTTTTTTTGCAGTGCTAGGGAACAATCCTAGGGTCTCACCCATGCAAAGCATTTGCCTTGCAAATACACAGTGAAATATACTGAGAAAACAACTTTCTTTTTTTATTATCTTTATTTAGACACCATGATTACAAATATGATTGTAGTTGTATGATTACAGTCATGTAGAGAACCCCCCCTTCACCAGTGCAAGATTCCCACCACCAATTTCCCAGATCTACCTACTCCCCACCCCACCCACACCTATACTCGAGACAGGCTTTCTACTTCCCTTATTCATTCACATAAAACAACTTTCTTAAGCCTAATAGAATCCTACCAAACATTCACAATAGGTAGCATCAAAAAAGTGAATTCTAATGACATTCCTTTCTTCCCCAATACTATATAATTCATTGGAGGTTATAATCGGAAACTTTTATTACAGGTTCTAATCAATGCAATAAAATATAGAAGAAATGAAAAATCTATAAAATCATAAGGAAACAAAATACTCTAATATGTACTCTATAACAAGATATTAGAATTACTGTAATTAGAAATACAGCAAATTTTAAACAATAAATTCAATAAGCTAAATCTGTAATATTACCATAAAATGAAAGAGTTTTAAATCTAATAAAAGAAGGTTTCATTGCATTTACATAATCTGTACGATTCTCAAGAATGGGGCCTTAAGGAATAGTAATGAGCATCTTAGAGCACCTGTCTTGCAAGCACATGGTCCTGAGTTTGAATCCCTGGCAACTCTTCCAGAGAGCCCCACAGCTAAAACTGTGCACACACCACTACTAGATATGGGTGCAAACTCTGGTGAGCTCAGGTCATCACACACTCTCAAAGTCCCCTTCTACTCTATTGGTAGTGTCTTCATCAAATAGGGCAAAATGTTAATATTTGTTTGGTGTGGTTTGGCTATATCACACTGTTCTTTTCTGTTATTTCGTCATATTCCACAATTGTCCCACATGTTCTGAGCCCAATCTTGATAGCTCTACTGACTGTGATCTCCAGCATTGCAAGCAATTTCTCACTGCCCCAACAGCCAGGCATGTTTAAGTGCCACAAAAAGGGGTGCATCCCTCGGTGCTTACCACAACTAAAATATATATATACAGAAGTGAGAGCCAGAAAGTGCAATCCCTCACAAGTGCATGAGTGATCATTACAGTGACCCCATAGCAAGCACTATAACCCTATCTTGTGTGCCTCAATGAGAGCTGGACCCCTGGTTAGCACATGAGCAAGCCACCAAAAGGAGTTTAAATGTTGGTGAGTACCACAGCTGGGTGTGTGAGCACTAAAGCTTGATGCATCCATCAATCCAGAGAGTACAACAGCTAAAATTGTGCACATACCAACACTAGATAGATGTGTGAACTTTGTCATCACATATCCCTAAAGGGAGCTTTGATTTCATTTGTAGATTCTTCATTTTTTAATTCTTTTCTCTTTATTTTTTCAAAAGATGAAGAAAATAGGGCAGGATGTTAATATTTGTTTGATGCAGTTGTTGGCTACATTACAATGTTCTTTTCTGTTCTTTCAACATATTCCACAATTGAAGAAATAATATCAGATATAGGGTGAAAGCACTTCGAAGATCATAGAGATTTACTTTAAAAAACGTATTTGGTGTCAGTATGTCAAATTGCAATCATCTCTGATGCTCCTAAAAGTTGAATCTCTGTCTATGGTGCCAGAAAACCAGAAAAATTTCCAAATTTACTGTTTGGAAATACACTGTTTAGAACACACAGTGTTTTCAAACATAGTTTTTTGGAAACATGATGTTCAGAAACAAGTGTTTCCAAATAGAATTTCCAAACAAATTCCAGGGATATGAACATATCATTCATCGGGACAACGTGCACCAAAAAATTCAGAGATAGAAAGAATTTGACAAAGCATGTTTCCTGAGGCACTTCAAGGAGACACTTTGATTTCCTCAAATTCTCCTCAAAGGGATGGCAGAATTTCTGCATCTCCCTTTATTGTGATATATAAATACTTAATAGTTATTTTAAGTACTGTGGTTTGCAAACTGTCATTGTAAATGCTTTATACATAAAACTTCCAGCACCACACCTTCCATTAGATCAGGGGTCCTCAAATTATGGCCTGCCAAGGACATTTATTTGGCCCATAGGATGTTTTTTGCTGCTGCTGCTGCTGCTGCTGCTGCCTATTCTACTTAACAACCAACTCTTCTCAGCCAGCAGTGCGCATGTCAGGGATGTGCTCTGCACTCTCCCACTCCCCTCCTTTCTGTCTCTCAACTCCTCCTCTCAGTCTCTGGCAGGGGTCCTCAAACTACGGCCTGCCAAAGCAGGCCCACAGTTTCCACTGAAATATTGGTAAGTTTGTGTATTTAACTTTATTTGTTCTTCATCTTAAATATTGTATTTGTTCCTTTTTTTTACTTCAAAAAATGATATATACACTATGCATAGGAATTCCTTCATAGTTTTTCTTTAATATTATAGTCCAGCCCTCTAACTATCTGAGGGATAGTGAACTGGCACCCTATTTAAAACTTTGAGGACCCCTGCATTAAGGTGTCAACTCCCATTACTATCTTATTGTCCCCTGTATCCTCCCTCCTGTGATCATTATATTCTTCAGGTTATCTTCATAGCAATATATTACATGATTTCATTTTTTTAATATTCAAGTAGTGTCCCATTGTGCATATATACTATAGTTTCTTTATTCAGTCATCTGTTCTTGGGCATTTGGGTTGTTTCCAGGTTTTGGCTATTGTGAATAGTGCTGCAGTGAGTATAAGGGTGCAAATGCATTTTCTTTTTTGTTTGTTTGTTTGTTTTTTGGAGGGGCCACACCCATTTGATGCTCAGGGGTTATTCCTGGCTAAGGGCTCAGAAATTGCCCCTGGTTTGGGGGGGACCATATGGGACGCTGGGGGATCGAACCATGGTCCTTCCTTGGCTAGCGCTTGCAAGGCTTACCTTACCTCTAGCGCCAGCTTTCTGGCCCCAACATCCACATACCCGAAAGGTGGAATTGAACCACTCTGTCGCTAGACAGCTACAGGTTTGAAGCCTGCACTCCAGACCACTGAGGCTCATCCATGGTGCAAATGCATTTTCTAAATAGCATTTTTGGGTCCCTGATGTAGATGCCAAGAACTAAATTTCTGGGTCATATGGAAGATTAATTTCTAGTTTTTTGGGAAGGGTTCATATTGCTTTTCAAAAATGCTGGACTGCTTGACAGTTCCACCAGCAATGAATGTTGGTCCCTTTTTCATCAAGTCTATACCAACACCATTTGTTTTTGTTCTTTTTATTCTTTCTTTTTTTTTTTTTTTTTGGTTTTTGGTTTTGGGGCCACACCCAGCGGTGCTCAGGGGTTACTCCTGGCTGTCTGCTCAGAAATAGCTCCTGGCAGGCACAGGGGACCATATGGGACACCAGGATTCGAACCAACCACCTTTGGTCCTGGATCAGCTGCTTGCAAGGCAAACACCACTGTGCTCTCTCTCCGGGCCCTGTTTTTTCTTATTGATGTGTACCAGTCTCAGTGGTGTGACATGATATTGTGTTTTGATTTGCTTTTCCTTGATGATAAGTGATGTAGAGAAATTTAATATATTTTTGGTCCATCTTTAAGGACCATCTTTTTGGCCATCTTGAAAGATTGCAACTTTACTTAAACTATGTATTACATAATTTCTAATAATAATTGGAAATAATTATTAATTATTATTATAAATAGCAATTTCTAATAATACATTTGTTTCTGTCATTCCAAGTGTAAAATTCTCTCCACCATTGTTCCCCAGATTCTCATCCACTCCTAAGTCTGCCCTCTTGGCCAGCACAAAATAATTTACTTTATATTGCTTGTTTACACATATGTGGTATGCGGTAATGGGGTTATCAATAAAGCAAAAGAAAATTTGTGAAAATTATTTTATCTTTCAATGGAGTCATTAAGTCATTGTCTCAAAATTTGTTATGCTATTTGTTGTTTTTTTTTGGGGGGGGGAATCACACCCGGCAGTGCTCAGGGGTTACTCCTGGCTCTATGCTCAGAAATCACTCCTGGCAGGCTCCGGGGACCACATGGGATGCCAGGATTTGAACCACCAACCTGCTGCATGCAAGGCAAACACCTTACCTCCATGCTATCTCTCTGGCTCCTTGTTATGCTATTTGTTCCTAGTTAATCACTCTGTTATTGGTCTTGTTTATTATTCTTAGTAATGGGATTCACTTCTGATATTGAGGTCTTTAATTCATTATCTTCTATGCTACTTTGGCATCTAATTTGGTGTGTTCCTGTTGGGGTGTCATTATTTAAAATATTTAGAGGTGCTGCAGGGCCACATATGTTCTCTGTAGTCCTGTCTCTGTAGCTGACATGGAGTTGGATGTGGGATGTCTGTGGTTGTCAGGGCTTCCAGAAATACAGACGGGCAGGGGACTCTACCTGCATTTACCCTGACAAGACCTTTAAGACTTCAATCAAAATACCAGCGTACTAGGAGTTTTGGTTATTTAGGCATCTCTGCAGAGATCAGTGGTAAAGTAGTGAAGTTGGGCCATTGATGTGGCAGTGAGTAATGGGGAAATTGGAGAAGAAATTCCCTTGGCCTAAGAGATACAGGGTTTCTCCACCCTTGAAGCATACTGCCATGGAAACTACTACAGGCTCTATACACATTCATTTTCACATCTCGAAGTCTTTTTATGGTGTCAAGAAACTTTCAGCTTAATTGTGGATGATAACATCAGGCCTCTGTAGCACAGATCTTGGTATTTGCGTAGCTCATAGGACGAAGGCTAGGAGAGAGATTTTCTTTACGGATCTATAGGTTCTGTTCCATCATTATTGTTGTAATCGGTCTTCTGCAATTAGTGGTCTTGGTTTTTGCTCAGATCCTTGGACAGAGCCTCGGATAGAGTCTTTCAGTGCGGTTCCAGAAGTTCTGCTCAGTTGCAATTGTCAAAGTCAGGCCTCTGGCATTAGAGATCTTGTTTTTTGTGCTAATCCTAGATCGAGGCCTAAGCAAGAACCTTTCTCATTGGTCCACGATAGGTTCTGGCCAGATCTTGTTTGTCTAAGTCAGTCTCCTGTAGTTGGCGATTTTGGTTTTTGCATAGAGCAAAGGCTGACATGTCTTCTGGTTTCATCCTACTGTTAGGTGATGAGATATGGCAACCCTCTCTTAGATCAAGTTGTTTTCATTTTCTCATGTCAGGATGCCATATCATAATTGGTGCAGGTTGGTGCCAGTGTTATATTAGGTGTTTCCCAGGGAGGAATTTGTTTCCTGATGTTGTTGGGACCTGTGTTGTTTCTGTGACTGGGGTCTGGGGTTCTGGGTTGGATGGCTGCTGTCCAACTACATGGAGTCTAAATTGGGGCCACATGGCATATGCTCAGGGAGGGAGGCATCCCTGTATTATAAAATGTAAAGGCTCTTATCCCTATTAGATAAGAGCTTGTTTCTGTGCATAATATTTCCTCTTATTTAGAGTGCCTATGCAAAAGGGGATGATGCCAAATTATATTGTTGGTGCATTTGATGGTAAGAATGACAGACTATCCTTTCTCTGTGCCCTGTTTTGACCTGAGCTTTTATCCCCAGCTAGACTCTTTCTAGTAGGCTTTCATACCAAGCAGTACCAAAAATATCACTTGTAAAGTTCTACCATAGTTGTATATATCTTTGATTTAAACCCTTAGTCAGATGAGTAGTGGGCAAAACTTGGTTCCATTGTGTGGGATGTTGTTTTAGTTTGATCATTGTTTCTTTTTAATACAGAAGCTTCTTTTAATATCCATCTCTACCTCATAGTTCAGAAACTTCTACATGAGTTATAGTCCCATTTGTTTATTTTTAGTTTCATGTGTTTGGTTCTTGACATTGAATTATTGAAGTCACTTTTAGATTTAATGCTGTGAAGTGTTTTTGCCTGTTTTCCTCTATATAATTTATGGATTTAGTTCTGATAATAAGGTCTTTAATCCATCTTATTTGACTTTATTGCATGGTATTGGAAGAGTTGGGAGTTGGGAGAGTCTGAGTTCCTTTCTTCTTTCCTTTCTTCCTTTCTTCCTTCCTTCCTTCCTTCCTTTCTTCTTTCTTTCTTTCTCTTTCTTTCTTTCTTTTTTTCTTTCTTTCTTCCTTTCTTTCTTCTTTCTTTCTTCTTTCTTTCTTTCTCTTTCTTCTTTCTTTCTCTTTCTTTCGTTTCTTTTCTTTCTTTTCTTTTCTTTTCTTTCTTTCTTCTTTCTTTCTTTCTTTCTCTTTCTTCTTTCTCTTTCTCTTTCTTTCTTTCTTTCTTTCTCTCTCTTTCTTTCTTCTTTCTTTCTCTTCCTTCCTTCCTTCCTTCCTTCCTGCCTGCCTGCCTGCCTTCCTTCCTTCCTTCCTCTTTCTTTCTTTCTTTCTTTCTTTCTTTCTTTCTTTCTTTCTTTCTTTCTTTCTTTCTTTCTTTCTTTCTTTCTTTCTTTCTTTCTTTCTTTCTTTCTTTCTTTCTTTCTTTCTTTTCCTGATCAATTTTCCCAGTACCATTTGTTGAATGAGGCTTTCTTTGCTCCATTTGTTACTTATTCCTCTTTTGTCAAAGACTAACTGTATTCCTGAGAATCTGTTTCTTAACTCTTTATGCTATTACATTGTTCTGAGAGTCAATATTTAATCCAGTGTCACACTGTTTTAATTACTATATATTGTAGAACTGTTTGGAATTGGGAGGAGAGAGACTTTCCATCTTTTTCCCCAGGATCACTTTGTTTATTTGGAGGTATTTATTACTCCGTATACATTTCTTCAACAGCACTTGATCTAAGTCTTTAAAAATGTTATGGGTGGGAGACAGAGTGATAGTGCAGTGAATACAAACAGATTTAGTGTATTCGTGAACTTTCAGTTATGTCTTTGTAATCTTTTCAGTACATCTAAAACTATTCTGAAACAAAAAGCATTTTTTTAATGCATAATTTTATTTTATTTAAACACCTTGATTACATACATGATTGTGTTTGGGTTTCAGTCATAAAAGGAACACCACCCATCACCAGTGCAACATTCCCATCACCCAAGTCCCAAATCTCCCTCCTCCCCACCCAACCCCCGCCTGTACCCTAAACAGGCTCTACATTTCCCTCATACATTCTCAATATTAGGACAGTTCAAAATGTAGTTATTTCTCTAACTAAACTTATCACTCTTTGTGGTGAGCTTCCTGAGGTGAGCTGGAACTTCCAGCTCTTTTCTCTTTTGTGTCTGAAAATTATTATTACAAGGGTGTCTTTCATTTTTCTTAAAACCCATAGATGAGTGAGACCATTCTGCGTTTTTCTCTCTCTCTCTGACTTATTTCACTCAGCATAATAGATTCCATGTACATCCATGTATAGGAAAATTTCATGACTTCATCTCTCCTGACAGCTGCATAATATTCCATTGTGTATATGTACCACAGTTTCTTTAGCCATTCGTCTGTTGAAGGGCATCTTGGTTGTTTCCAGAGTCTTGCTATGGTAAATAGAGCTGCAATGAATATAGGTGTAAGGAAGGGGTTTTTGTATTGTATTTTTGTGTTCCTAGGGTATATTCCTAGGAGTGGTATAGCTGGATCGTATGGGAGCTCGATTTCCAGTTTTTGGAGGAATCTCCATATCGCTTTCCATAAAGGTTGAACTAGACAGCATTCCCACCAGCAGTGGATAAGAGTTCCTTTCTCTCCACATCCCCGCCAACACTGTTTATTCTCATTCTTTGTGATGTGTGCCATTCTCTGGGGTGTGAGGTGGTATCTCATCGTTGTTTTGATTTGCATCTCCCTGATGATTAGTGATGTGGAACATTTTTTCATGTGTCTTTTGGCCATGCGTATTTCTTCTTTGTCAAAGTGTCTGTTCATTTCTTCTCCCCATTTTTTGATGGGGTTAGATGTTTTTTTCTTGTAAAGTTCTGTCAGTGCCTTGTATATTTTGGAGATTAGCCCCTTATCTGATGGGTATTGGGTGAATAGTTTCTCCCACTCAGTGGGTGGCTCTTGTATCCTGGGCACTATTTCCTTTGAGGTGCAGAAGCTTCTCAGCTTAATATATTCCCATCTGTTAATCTCTGCTTTCACTTGCTTGGAGAGTGCAGTTTCCTCCTTGAAGATGCCTGTAATGTCCTGTAGTGTTTTGCCTATGTGCTGTTCTATATATCTTATGGTTTTGGGGCTGATATCGAGGTCTTTAATCCATTTGGATTTTACTTTTGTACATGATGTTAGCTGGGGGTCTAAGTTTAATTTTTTGCAAGTGGCTATCCAATTGTGCCAACACCACTTGTTGAAGAGGCTTTCCCTGCTCCATTTAGGATTTCCTGCTCCTTTATCAAAAATTAGATGGTTGTATGTCTGGGGAACATTTTCTGAGTATTCAAGCCTATTCCACTGATCTGAGGACCTATCCTTATTCCAATACCATGCTGTTTTGATAACTGTTGCTTTGTAGTACAGTTTAAAGTTGGGAAAAGTAATTCCTCCCATATTCTTTTTCCCAATGATTGCTTTAGCTATTCGAGGGTGTTTATTGTTCCAAATGAATTTCAAGAGTGTCTGATCCACTTCTTTGAAGAATGTCATGGGTATCTTTAGAGGGATGGCATTAAATCTGTATAATGCCTTGGGGAGTATTGACATTTTGATGATGTTAATCCTGCCAATCCATGAGCAGGGTATGTGTTTCCATTTCCGCGTGTCCTCTCTTATTTCTTGGAGCAGAGTTTTATAGTTTTCTTTGTATAGGTCCTTCACATATTTAGTCAAGTTGATTCCAAGATATTTGAGTTTGTGTGGTACTATTGTGAATGGGGTTGTTTTCTTAATGTCCATTTCATCCTTATTACTATTGGTATATAGAAAGGCCATTGATTTTTGTGTGTTAATTTTGTAGCCTGCCACCTTGCTATATGAGTCTATTGTTTCTAGAAGCTTTTTGATAGAGTCTTTAGGGTTTTCTAAGTAGAGTATCATGTCATCTGCAAACAGTGAGAGCTTGACTTCTTCCTTTCCTATCTGGATTCCCTTGATATCCTTTTCTTGCCTAATCGCTATAGCAAGTACTTCCAGTGCTATGTTGAATAGGAGTGGTGAGAGAGGACAGCCTTGTCTTGTGCCAGAATTTAGAGGGAAGGCTTTCAGTTTTTCTCCATTGAGGATAATATTTGCCACTGGCTTGTGGTAGATGGCCTTCACTATATTGAGAAAGGTTCCCTCCATTCCCATCTTGCTGAGAGTTTTGATCAAGAATGGGTGTTGGACCTTATCAAATGCTTTCTCTGCATCTATTGATATGATCATGTGGTTTTTATTTTTCTTGTTATTGATGTTGTGTATTATGTTGATAGATTTACGGATGTTAAACCAGCCTTGCATTCCTGGGATGAAACCTACTTGATCGTAGTGGATGATCTTCTTAACGAGGCATTGAATCCTATTTGCCAGGATTTTGTTGAGGATCTTTGCATCTGCATTCATCAGTGATATTGGTCTGTAATTTTCTTTTTTGGTAGCGTCTCTGTCTGGTTTAGGTATCAAGGTGATGTTGGCTTCATAAAAGCTATTTGGAAGTGTTTCTGTTTGTTCAATTTCATGAAAGAGTCTTGCCAAGATTGGCAGTAGTTCCTCTTGGAAAGTTTGATAGAATTCATTAGTGAATCCATCTGGACCTGGGCTTTTGTTTTTCGGCAGACATTTGATTACTGTTTTAATTTCATCAATGGTGATGGGGGTGTTTAGATATGCTACATCCTCTTCCTTCAACCGTGGAAGATTATAAGAGTCCAAGAATTTATCCATTTCTTCCAGGTTCTCATTTTTAGTGGCGTAGAGTTTTTCAAAGTAGTTTCTGATTACCCTTTGAATCTCTGTCATATCAGTAGTGATCTCTCCTTTTTCATTCCTGATACGAGTTATCAAGTTTCTCTCTCTCTCTTTCTTTGTTAGGTTTGCCAGTGGTCTATCAATCTTGTTTATTTTTTCAAAGAACCAACTTCTGCTTTCGTTGATCTTTCGGATTGTTTTTTGAGTTTCCACTTCGTTGATTTCTGCTCTCAACTTTGTTATTTCCTTCTGTCTTCCTATTCTTGGGTCCTTTTGTTGAGCATTTTCTAGTTCTATTAGCTGTGTCATTAAGCTACTCAGGTAAGCTCCTTCTTCCTTCCTGATGTGTGCTTGCAAGGCTATAAATTTTCCTCTCAGTACTGCTTTTGCTGTGTCCCATAAGTTCTGAGAGTTTGTGTCTTGATTGTCATTTGTTTCCAGGAACCTTTTTATTTCCTCCTTGATTTCATCTCGGACCCACTGGTTATTGAGCATGAGGCTGTTTAACTTCCAGGTGTTAAAGTGTTTCTTCTGTGTCCCTTTGGAGTTCACAAATAATTTCAGAGCCTTGTGGTCAGCGAAGGTAGTCTGCAAAATTTCTATCCTCTTGATCTTATGGAGGTATGTTTTATGTGCCAGTATGTAGTCTATCCTGGAGAATGTCCCATGTACATTGGAGAAGAATGTGTATCCAGGTTTCTGGGGATGGAGTGTCCTATATATATCCACTAGGCCTCTTTCTTCCATTTCTCTCCTCAGGTCTAGTATATTCTTGTTGGGTTTCAGTCTGGTTGACCTATCCAGTGTTGACAAAGCCGTGTTAAGGTCCCCCACAATTATTGTGTTGTTGTTGATATTATTTTTCAGATTTGTCAACAGTTGTATTAAATATTTTGCTGGCCCCTCATTCGGTGCATATATGTTTAGGAGAGTGAATTCTTCCTGCTCTACGTACCCCTTGATTAATATAAAATGTCCGTCTTTGTCCCTTACAACCTTCCTGAGTATAAAGTTTGCATTATCTGATATTAGTATGGCCACTCCAGCTTTTTTATGGGTGTTGTTTGCTTGGATAACTTTTCTCCAGCCTTTTATTTTGAGTCTATGTTTGTTCTGACTATTCAGGTGCGTTTCTTGTAGGCAGCAGAAGGTTGGATTGAGTTTTTTGATCCATTTAGCCACTCTGTGTCTCTTAACTGGTGCATTTAGTCCATTGACGTTGAGAGAAAGAATTGTCCTGGGATTTAACGCCATCTTTATTTCAAAATTTGGTGTGTCTTTTGGGTAGTCTTGTCTTAGATTAGGTCTTTCAGTTTTTCTCTTAAGACTGGTTTTGTGTCTGTGAAGTTTCTGAGCTGTTTTTTGTCTGTGAAACCATGTATTCTTCCATCAAACCGGAAAGTGAGTTTTGCTGGGTATAGTATTCTGGGTGAAGCATTCATTTCATTCAGTCTTGTCACAATATCCCACCACTGCTTTCTGGCTTTGAGCGTTTCTGGTGACAGGTCTGCTGTAAATCTCAGGGAAGCTTGCTTGAACATGATTTCCCCTTTTGATCTTGCTGTTTTCAGAATTCTGTCTCTATCTGTGGGATTTGTCATTGTGACTAGGATGTGTCTTGGGGTGGTTTTTCTGGGGTCTCTTTTGGTTGGTACTCTTCGGGCATGCAGGATTTGATCACATATATTCTTTAGCTCTGGAAGTTTCTCTTTAATGATGTTCTTGACCATTGATTCTTCCTGGAAATTTTCTTCCTGGGTCTCTGGGACTCCAATGATTCTTAAGTTGTTTCTGTTGATCTTATCATAGACTTCTATTTTCATCTGTTCCCATTCTTTGACTAATTTTTCCATTGTCTGCTCATTTGCTTTAAGTTTTTTGTCCAATCTCTCCTGCTGTATGGAATTGTTATGTATCTCATCTTCCACAGCACCAAGTCTATTCTCAGCTTCTGATACCCTGTCCCAGAGCTTATCCATTTTGTCATTCACTTCGTTTACTGACTTTTTCAGTCCTGTTAGTTGACATGTTATTTCAGTTTGGAGTTTTGTCATTTCTGCCTTCATATTTTCTTGGTTCTTATTAGTGTTCTGTTCAACTCGATCCATGGTTTCTTGGAGTCTGTTGAGCACCTTCCATATTGCTAGTCTAAAGTCCTTATCGGAGAGGTTGATTAGTTGTTCAGTCATTATCTGGTCCTCAGAATTGTCATCTTCATTCTCTATGTCTGATGCTGGCCTGCGTTGTTTCCCCATTGTCACACTTGTATTGTGGGTTTTTCTACGTGTTGTGGTGGTATTCATTGTCTATATGATGTAGGCAGCACACTCCTCTGGCTCCTCCCTTTCTGGATGGGCTGACTTGCCTCTAAGGGAGGGGAGTCCTCCGTGGATGAAGCCTCACACTGGGTCAAATCTTAGGCCCGAGCATGCAACAGAGAAGACAGTCCAGAGAGAAATGTTTGCTTCTGTGATATAGCGCCGTTCTTAGTGTGATTTTTCCTTCTTGTTGCAATGGAGTTCTTTCCTTAGAAAGAGTGCACGGCCGCGTAGCGAAGCGGAGCGGCCGTGCTCCTCTGAGCCTCTTTTTGCCCCACTCGCAAGAGTTTCACGCAAGAGAACAGTAGACAGACATAGACAGGTCACACTCACAGTCTTTCACAGCTGAGCCCCACTGGGCTGGTGTACTTCGCGGATTTTCCCCGCCTGGTGTCACACACAGGGAGCCAGCTTTTGCAAAGGATAGCCGGTTTTTATGCTCTGAAGTCCCTCCCTGAAAATGGCGTCTGGGCGAGCGAGGTTTCTGGAGGCTCTTTTTGCCCCACTCGCAAGAGTTTCACGCAAGAGGACAGTAGACAGACATAGACAGGTCACACTCACAGTCTTTCACAGCTGAGCCCCACTGGGCTGGTGTACTTTCGCGGATTTTCCCCGCCTGGTGTCACACACAGGGAGCCAGCTTTTGCAAAGGATAGCCGGTTTTTATGCTCTGAAGTCCCTCCCTGAAAATGGCGTCTGGGCGAGCGAGGTTTCTGGAGGCTCTTTTTGCCCCACTCGCAAGAGTTTCACGCAAGAGGACAGTAGACAGACATAGACAGGTCACACTCACAGTCTTTCACAGCTGAGCCCCACTGGGCTGGTGTACTTTCGCGGATTTTCCCCGCCTGGTGTCACACACAGGGAGCCAGCTTTTGCAAAGGATAGCCGGTTTTTCGCAAAGACATTTCTACAAGATTCCCTCAAGTCGGAGCAGGACAAAAAGCATTTTTATAATTACCAACTCTACATACTATAGTAGGCTTTAAAAGACTGCCTCTTAGAATTTTTTTTAAAGCTGAACAAAACTTTAATCTATCTATCAACAACTTCAAACTGACTGGTCAGGCTTGTCTCTCACAGGAGACGAACCCTGTCCAAGTTCATAAATTGGATTATATAAGGAGGGAATATAAGTTCATAAATTAGATTATATAAGGAGGTTCTAGCATTTTGATTATCTTTAAAATGATTGGCTCTTATCTAGGATGCCTTTCTATTGCTCCCTTGTGTCCTTTTCAGATAGGCTACCTGGTATGGTAGTCATACCAGATAGCTTGGGGCAGTGTTAATGGAGATAGGCTTGAGAAAGCCTAATATATGATCTTTACAAAATGGTGTTCTTCCTTTACAAATGGTGTCCTTCCCTATATTCTCTCCTCTTTTTATGAACCTGAGTCAAATCCTTGACTCTTTGAGGTTCCTTGTCCCCATCCTGCTTATGGGCACATTCTGGGACCTTAGCACAAGCATTTAAATTGCACCTGTGTGTGCCTAAATAAAGTGGATGAGGAAATTCATTACGCAAGGATGAAGGGGTACAGACTGGTTGTTCCACAGTTCCCAAGGTGGAAATGGAAATCTCATATCCCCTGAGTTGTAGTAGTCTGCAATAAATAATCCACACAGATATGAAGGTTATAAGAGGCAAGAAAGTCACATTACAAGTTGTTTACTCACAAGCCAGTTGCTCCACACTTGGAACCACAAGCTTATAAGAAAAAGCTCATTTTCCCAGCCTTCCTGCCTTCTGTTTATTGGAATCCAAACAAAACCCCTCCCCCCAGGGGGAGGGGGAAAAAGCAAGCAATGAGAACAGATACAAATGGGAACTATTCCAAAGACCTCTATGTACCTCACACAAGGACATATTGAGAGCATCACAAAAAATAATAAACATTTGCCTAGCCAGGGCAGTTATCTAGGGTGATTGAGTGAAACAGTGTTCATATCAGGAGGTGGAATCTGTCCACTCCTGCTGCAAACTGGCCTTCACCTACTGCAGTATGACCTGGATAACCCCTTATTTGTTCCCTTTGAGCCATGCATGGTCCACCTTGTTTTTAAGAACCTTAGGTCCAAACTCCTCCTGTTTTGAAGGTCCACTTCTATTAGGGAGTCTAGAGAGTGCTCTAGATATATGCTGGCAATTTCTGGTGAAGTCTGATCCTGGGTTCTCTTAGACTCCATGCTTGATGATGGGGCTTACACTCGCACTTTAAAGCAGTGTCCTTGGAGATAAAGAGAACAGAAAATAGAGAAAGAAAACAAAAGAAAGAAAGAAAGAAAGAAGAAAGAAAGAAGTAAGAAAGAAAGAAAGAAAGAAAGAAAGAAAGAAGGAAGGAATGAAAGAAAGAAAGAAAGAAAGAAAGAATGAAAGAAAGAAAGAAAGAAAGAAAGAAAGAAAGAAAGAAAGAAAGAAAGAAAGAAAGAAAGAAAGAAAGAAAGAAAGAAAGAAAGAAAAGAAAGAAAGAGAAAAAGAAAGAAAGAGAAAAGAAAGAAAGAAAGAAAGAGAAAAAGAAAGAGAGAGAGAAAGAAAGAAAGAAAGAAAGAAAGAAAGAAAGAAAGAAAGAAAGAAAGAAAGAAAGAAAGAGAGAAAGAAAGAAAGAAAGAAAGAAAGAAAGAAAGAAAGAAAGAAAGAAAGAAAGAAAGAAAGAAAGAAAGAAAGAAAGAAAGAGAAAGGAAGGAAGAGAAAGGAAGGAAGGAAGGAAGGAAGGAAGGAAGGAAGGAAGGAAGGGAGGGAGGAAGGAAGGAAGAAAAATTGATAAAAAGAAATAATAAGAAAGAAAGAAAAAGTTGTTCATAACAGCACCTGAGAGCAATCCTCTACCAGGTGGTGTTCCAGCTCACCACACAATTATTTTGATAATTCAAACCAAATTTCATCAACCCCAAAGGGGTGGCATTCGCCCTAGAATTACTCTTCATGTTCTGGCCAGACAAGATGGAGAAAGCACAGCATGATGAACACAAGGACAGAGAGACACAGTGTGACTGAAACCACAGTGCACTCAAACCCCTGAGGTTCCATGAAGGACTCAAACCCACATATCACCCCTGGTGCTGGGCACAAAGACAGAAACACAGAGTGACTGAAACCCCAGTGGGATTCAAATCCATGAGGTCCCAGGTGGTACTCAAACCCATGTATCATCCCTGGTGATGATGCTAATGCACCCTCGAGTGGGATTCAAACTCATGAGACACTTTGGTGGGATTTGAACCCATGTTGGTGTCGTCCGGTGATGATGGCAGTCAACCCCGCCTTCCCTGAGAGGGTGGGGTGTCCCAGCACAGCCTCCACTCTAGTGAGCAATACCACACCAGTTTCTCCCCCTTGGGCATCCTGGAGCTCTGTTCCCTTAGGCCTTTACCTATTTGAAGGGGGTCCCATGTACGTTCATGGGAAATAGACAGATTTGTTGGTGACTAAGTCATCATCATTCTATCCTAGACAAGCCCCCAAAAGTTAGGATCTGGAGTCCAAGGAAGAGATCATATTATTGGACTGAAGTTGAACAAATAATACATCTACCAACAGCTCCAAACTGACCAGTTAGAGTTGTCTTTCACAGGAGATGAAGCTACTTCTTAGAATTTTTTAGGTAAAACATCAGTCGATACTTACTAGAAGTTGTAAATAATAAATTTATAAATGTTATAAATTTTCATAATTTTAGCTATGCATTTAGATTTTAGATTCCCAGCAAATAGATTGGGTCATTTTAGATCTACTAACAGAACTGTTGCACATAAACTCATATTTTCTAAAACACATATGCTATCTTCCATGTGTTTAATATGCATGACATGCATGAAAAAAATGTACACAGGTTATCAGCTCAGAACACACAAATATGAGTTTTTGAATGATAAGATTCTGAAGACTAAGGTGGGAGTTGAAATTGTAAAAAGTGTTATATATTTATTTGTATATTGTATATCTCTTCAATAGTAGTTGAAAAGATAAGATAGCAATGCATCTCACTGGCCTTGGCTGAACCTTCTCTTTGGAGGGAGAAATATAGCAATAGTGTGCACTGCTTTTGAACCAGAAGAAGAGATACAGACTTTGTTTTATAGTCACTCTCAGGAAATCAGGGCTTGAACAACAGGATCTAACCTTGGCTCCACAAAGAAAGAACCAAAGGTAATGCATTTAATATTATCAAATGACATTTGATATTATCAAAAGATGCATTAGTCTTTTTAAAATATACCATTTTAAATTGAGGTAATATTTGTTTCCAAATTTGCAAATGTGACATGTTTGGGGTTTCAGTACCACTATGCCACACCTATCACCATATTTTAGTATTCCTCCACCTCAGTCTCTGGTGCCCTTTTTGCCTTCTCTCCAATTGTCTTCCCACTCATCATCAAACCCCAATTCTGTGGTCAGTCAGGATTCACCCTACAGGACACTGTTTCCTCCTCTCCCTTCCTCTCTGCACGCTACATACACACAGGTGGTCACCCAGTAGCAATTCACCTTTTGTTGTGAACCTCTGCTTGCCACCACTCAATTCCCTCATAGTTTCCCTGAATGCAATGGGGATCAAGCTCCACCCTTTCTGCAATCTTCAAATTTTAAAGCCAAAATACTGGAAAGATGCAGATCTGGAAGCAAATGTTGATCTAGGAAATAATCCACAAACACAAGGAGGAAGAAATGGATTCAGGAGTTCCAACACATTTGCCCTTTGCTCCTAAGAAGCAGCAAGCTCTGTGGAAGTCCAAAAATGCAAGAGCAATTTACAATACTGTTAATGATAGTTTCATGCATACAATGTTCTAACACCACACACCCTCTTAAAGTCTGTTGTTTTCATTGATGCTAAAGATCTTATGGTAAGTCTCTATGGCCAAAAAATATCAATGTTGCATTTTGGGGGAGCTCTTCTCACAAGTGGTAGGCTGAGGACATAGTGAGAATTACCTCAGCAGCTAGATTCCATTCCAGTCACCAACATTTACTGAGCAGCCTGTGGTGAGGACTATCAGGGTTTAAATCAAGAGTCTAGGCAACACCTGACTGAGAAATAGATGAAGGTGACCACAGACTGAGTTAATATTGTATGCATGAAACTATCATGCAGAATATTTTTGTAGGAGTTGATTCAATACACCATAAATTCCAGTGTTGCTGCTGAGGCCACATTTGGTGGTAATGGGGATTAAACTCATGGCTTCAAGCATTGATCCTTATCACTGGAAAGTTTTTATTATGCTCTATTTTTTGTTAGCACATTATATATGGTATTTATAAATTTATTTCATAATATTTTATATCTCCCATCTCTATTGAGCACCCCTGGAGTAAAGATCTTGTTTTAACTATTTGAATGTCTCCAAAGTCTAATAAATGTTTTTCCCATGTTGTATAACTTCAAGCTCAGTCAGAGAACTTTTTCTCAGAATGGATTCAGCATATTTTCCTGATTGTTCAGAACTGGGCCATAGGGTTATCTCTCTGCAAACTAGTTAGTGGAATCATTATGACTTATTTAGATAAATTGTGCTTTACTCTGAGAAGTGGCTTTACCTTCCCCAAGGAGCTGTGGCTGTTGGGTAGCCTGGCTGCAGAAAATTCAAGAAAAGTATAGTGAGGGCAGGATTAGTGATACTAATCAGTCTACTTTGTTTTCTACTGGGAAGGTTTAATTCATAAATATCTTTGGTTTAGATTTTGGAGAGAAAAATCCATCACTTTATTTGAAAATAAAAGGACTATACAAGCTTTTACAGTGAAATAATTCATCTGAAACAGAAAGTCTTTGCACCCAGCTTTTTACAACTTTTTTTTTTGGGGGGGTCACACCCAGCGTTGCTCAGGGGTGATTCCTGGCTGTCTGCTCAGAAATAGCTCCTGGCAGGCACGGGGGACCATATGGGACACCGGGATTCGAACCAACCACCTTTGGTCCTGGATCGGCTGCTTGCAAGGCAAACACCGCTGTGCTATCTCTCCGGGCCCTTTTTACAACTTCTAAGTCAATGCTAGGAAGCTTAGTAAACTTCACTGCAGAATTCTTTACATCATCTCATGTAATTTTGAATATTCATTAATTTTCTCAATTTCCATTGGCTTTAAAACACATGTTTTATATGAACATTCTTTACAAACCTAAAACTAAATCAAGCATAAGTGTCTTCATTGTAAATATCAGAAAATAGTTTTTTAAGTAGCCTGCATTGTGGATGCAAAAATGTGTTTTTTTCTGTGAATATAGAAACCTAGAAAAAAAAGAAAGCAAGGGGAAAATGTGTAAATGTTGAGAGATGTTTCTAGCCTAACAAATCTGGCCAGTAACATCTCAATGAAAAACTTTGGCTTTCATTTTTTTTTTTAAGGAGAAATTCACATTTAGGATATTTTCCTTGGTTTTCCTTTCAATCCTATCTTCTGTATTCTTTCACACTCAGATTCTCAAGTACTGTCTTGGCCAGTTCAGGATATAATAGAACTGGTAGTAGAGTGTACTATCAGTATCTCTCGGACAAGATGACATAAAAGGGAAGTTTTTAGGCCTAAGCATAAGGCAATCTGGAGAAGAGGAGATTTGGAGGTGGTTTTAATCCCCTCCTTCTGACTCTACTATGATTGTTCCTGAGAGAGCAGAAAGGTGAAGCAGAAAAAATGTGATAATTTTTTCTTACTAAAAATAAAAGACATTTTTGCAATAGTTCACAGAGACAAAAGAGAGGAGGGCTGGAAGCTCACGACATGAAGCTCACCACAGAGAGATGAGTGCAGTAAGAGAAATAACTACATTGAGAACTATCATAACAAAGTGAATGAATGAGGGAAGTAGAAAGCCTTTCTAGAGTACAGGCTGGGGTGGGGTGGGATGGGGAGAAGGGAGATTTGGGACATTGGTGATGGGAATGTTGCACTGGTGAAGGGGATGTTCTTTACATGACTGAAGCCCAACTACAATCATATTTGTAATCAAGGTGTTTAAATAAAGATATTAGTAAAAAAGTTTTTTCTTACTGAGAAATAAGACTTAAAAGTCATTAAATGCTTATTACATTCCAGGATGTTAAATAAATGTGAAAAAGTAAGAATCAACCCACAGTCAGCTGAAGTGTTCTATTACATTCCTCACAAAAATGCCCTTAAGCAATAGAAGTGACCAGATTTCCTATGTTTGCATTAATGTTGGATTATGTTGGATTAATGATGATTCACAGCCCTTCTGTACATTTTGTGCTGGGCTCCCCAACCCCACCTGATGCCCTACAGGCTTTCTTTCACAAGAGGAAGCACTAACTAAACTCAGGGAAGACCAAACATTATCCATTAGAATGCAGAGAAAAGAAAAACTTTACAATATTTATTTTTATTGCATCTTTTTAATAATGTATGGTTTTATTTAAGTTTTATTGCACATAAAATATATTCATAGAGTACTATAAACATAAAATTTAAACATTTATATGTGCTCAAAATAACTTTTATTGACAGCATTATAAACATCTAAAAACTTTTCATGTAGACATAGTGCTAAATTTCTATATGCTAGACATCCCTGCACACAGAATATGTATTTCCTGCTAATTCATCTTTAATGAAATTCTTCTCAGTTACGATAATCATCAGATACCACCCAATGCTCTTTCTCAGAAAACTTCTTTTGATGGGTCGTAGAGCTTGTCTTTTGATAGCAATTAATTGAGCAGATGTTAAATGTCAGTGTCAGGCCCTGAATATAAGTGCTGAACAAGCATCATTGTCTCAATATAGTCCTCTAACAAATGTCATTATAGTTCTGCCCTGGTAGAACTTGTAAGTTCTCAGTGGCTCTCTGAAAGCACTCTCAAATGGGTAAAAGCAACAGAAATGCAAACTTATAATTCCTGCCTCTGGCAGATTTGGTGTCTGGTGAGTGTTGTCTTCCTGGCTTGTAGAGAGACATTTACTGTGCAACCTCATATGGTAGAAAGTCAGAAAGAGGAAAAGACTTTTCTTATAGTTGTTCATGGGAGCCCTCTCTTGCTGATCTCAACCGATCGTAGTTCCCTCCCAAGGCCTCATCCCAAATGCCATCACACTGGAACACAGTTGCCTTTGGGGAGAGGGGGACTCAAGCATTCAATCTGTAATGCACAATCTCATCATATAACCTCCTCTCTTCCTGGGTAAGGTACATATCTTCCTTAGAAATCAGGGTCCTATCCCCATCTCTTTTCCTGATTCTCAGAGAAAAGAAAATCATATAGTTCCCATACAAAACTCAGGTTAATCCTGATGCTTTGAGTAGAACATGGAGAGAAGAAAGGGAAAACCTGAAGAAATTGTTTCTAAGCTGAGAGCAAATAAAAGCTATGCCTTTGTCTGATACGAACTATATGTGATGGGATTAGTCACATCGAGGGCAGGAAAAAATGAAGCCTACAAAAGAAACATGGGATAAAATTAAAAAGCCCCCCTACTGAGTGGGAGAAAATATTTGTATACTGCACAACCTACAGGAGTTATTAGCCATGCTATGTAAATAACTCCCAAAATATGTCAATTGCAGAAATACAGAGAACTTTATCAAAGAAATGGAAGACAGATCTGCTGAACAAACTTCTCCAGAGAAGACATCAGATGGTCAATAAACACCTGAAAACATAGAAATAAGTGTCAGTGGGGCTGGAGAGATAGCACAGCGGTAGGACATTTGCCTTGCATGCAGACAACCCTGTATGGACCCAGAATCAATTCCCAGCATACCATATGTTCCCCTTAGCCTGCCAAGAGTGATTTCTGGTATGACCCAAAATCCAATAAAAGAAAAGAAAAAGGAAAAGAAATAAGTACTGGAGGGGATAGAGAAATAAAGGAATCCTCATTCACTGTTATAATTAATTTAAACTGGTTCAGTCAGACTTATATATAGCTGGATACTTGCCCTATGTGTCAAGATATAAAAATAGCCTAAGCACCCAACAACAGATTAATGAATAAATATACCAATGTTGTGATATATAATAAAATGCTACTTAACTATAAGAAGAAATTAAATTATGCTCTTTGATAGGGGGCCAGAGATAGGTAGATAGGGCATTTGCCTTGCATTCAGCTGATCTGGGATTAATTCCTGGCATCCCATATGATCCCCTGAGCCTGCCAGAAGTAATTTCTGAGTTCAGAGCCAAGAGTAACCCCCTGAACACTGCTAAGTGTGGCAAAAAAATTATGCCTTTTGTTACAACCTAGATGGAACTGGAGGATGTCCTATTAAATAAAACAAATCAGAATGAGAAACGAAGGGACGGAAGAGGTAGCATGGAGGTAGGGCATTTGCCTAGCATGCAGAAGGACAGTGGTTCAAATCCCAGCATCCCATACAATCCCCTTGTCTGCCAGGAGCAATTTCTGAGCAGAGAGCCAGGAGTAACCCCTGAGCGCTGCTGGGTGTAACCAAAAAAAAAAAAAAAAAAAAAAGGAGAAAGGAAAACATCAAAGGACCTAACTTATAGGTGGTATGTAAAGAAACAAAGTAAAAGACCAGGCAATGTCCAATGAAAACAAACCCTTAGACTCTGATTAATAAACTGTGAACAGCGAGGGTTGTGTGGACAGAGGTGGATTAAGGAAAGAAAATGATGCCATAAAGGAGCACTAAGGAATTAAGGAGGGAAGAAAAGTGTCTGTCTTTCTGGCAGTTTTAATTTTGTCCTCAGTCTTTGAAGGATCAAATGGTTCCTGACCCACACTACTACTTTCTTCTCTCTCTTCCATATTTTCCTTATACAATTTTCCTTTGTCTCCCCAAACCCAAAGCTGTGCCATTAATATAAAGAAAAATATATTATTATAATCATTGGGAGCAGAAGAGACAGACAATATTTATTCCTATAGGGCAAGATTGATTAAACAGTAGAACAAGATTACAGTAGAACAAGATTAAAAAGTAGAACAGTAGAACTAGTATCTGGTTACTGTTAATTTTTCCATCCAGTTGTTTGACAAAATCTCAAAGATAAGAGTGTACATAGTCAAGGACTTTTTCTTCTCTATGCAAGGGTCAGTGTATTTCCAGTTGTACATTAGCTGTCAGTTCAAGTCAAAGATACTTTTGTCATGGTCTTTATTTAGGTATTAAGTTTAGTTTATGGGGGCCAACAAATCTGCAAGTTAACTTAGAGGGTCATATTGCTTAGATAGTTGATTAAATATTACTCTGTAAATCATGTTTCTGTGAAGGTTATTTTTAGATTTCTTCACAGGTTTCTGTGAAGATTAACAGTTAAACTGGTGGGTTTCACGTAAAGCCCATTAACCTTGCTGATGTGGGAGGCCTTGATCAATCAGTTGAAGATTTATAAAACAAAGCAAGAAGTCACTCTACCAGAAGACTTTGGACTTACACTTCTCTGGTCCTCAGGTTCTCTAGTCTGGGAATCTAGCTGGTCTACACCATCAGGTTTGGAGGCTTGTTCAGATCTACAATTATGTGAATTTATTTCTTAAAATATTTTCTTTCTCTCTCACTCACTCTTTCCATTCCTCTCCCCCACATGTGCTGCTTACTATAATTAAAGATTTTGAGGTGCTTCTTTTGCCCAGTTACTTTGGGGTGATATTCTGAAAAGTCACATAATTTTATTTTTTACTTTGGAGTCCCACCATGTGCTAAGGACTTTCTCTTGGCTCTGACTTCAAGAATAATTCTTGGGAGGGCTCTTGCTCTCTCTCTCACTCTCGCTCTCTCTCTCTTTCTCGCATGCTCTCTCCCTCTCTCTCTCTCTCTCTCTCTCTCTCTATATATATATATATATATATTGGTGCATTGAGGTATTTTTCCTTATACTATAACACCACCTGCATCCCATACTATTGGTATATAATATGTGACATTTATACTATAAATGCTTAGCAATCTTGTAGCATTGATGACTGATAGTTCCTAGAGCTGTAGAAAGAAGAAATCTAGGCATATGTAGTATCTAAGACCCATCAAGATCTGATTCCTATGCATAATTTATTGCATTTCTATTGTTATCTTCAATTCTGCCAGCATTCTCTTATCAATGCTTTTCTCTTTCTTTAGAATAATTGATGCTTAATCGCACTCCAGCCTCTGCACGGATATGCACATGCACACACACATCACACACACACACACACACACACACACACACACACTTCATTTCCACTCTTCTTGGATACTGCAATCCAACAATTACAGTGAATGTTCCATTCGTACCTTTAATTAGATCTCGCTCAATTTCAGGATTATGTGCCTTTTCTGTTCAAATGTAACCTGCTTCTAAAAGTGTTGCCTCATCAAAAAATTGGATATGACAGTGGTTCAGGAGTTCTAGGGAAGACATGAGCATCTCTGTATTTGTTGAGCTACACTGACACTTGATATTTTCTAGTAAGGAAACACTGCTCTGTAGCTGCATCTCCCTGCATCTCTGCTCCACAATTCTTGCTATAAAGTGAGTATTCTCTACAATGAAGGAACGGTCATTCCAGCAGCCTTTAGAATGGCAAAAAAACTAACCATGTGACTTAATTCTAGAGGAAGTTATAGATTGTATGAGTGTGACCTTAGCAACCCAAAGAGTTTAAATTAACACAATTAGTATAGTTTGTTGACTATATATGTATCAACTTGGCTAGGTCATGCTACCCATATTTTGGAGTAAGTACCAGTATATTTACTACTGTGAAGGCAATTTTTGCATGAAATTAACATATAACTTATAAGACTTTGAATCAAGATTATACTCCAAATGTGAATGTATTTCATCTAATCAGTGCAAGGACTTAAGAGAAGACAGATGAAAGTTCCTCAAGAGAGGAATTCTAATCTCAATAAATTAAAAAAAAGTTTGAAGAGAGGGAATTCTACTTAGACTTGTGATGCAATATCTGCTCTTCCTTATATCTGCAGCCCCAGCAACTCTTAGAATGAGTCTAAAAGTCTGGATTCAAATGTTGTTAATATTTACTTAACTACTATGGAGCAGTGTTAACAACTTCCAAGAGCTGTACATAAACTCTAAAGAAGCACTTTTTTTCTAACTTGCTTTATTTAGTGTTTACATGAGCAAAAACAAAAACTGTGACAGCAGTGAAATCATATCCACAAATGTAGTCTCCATGTCTGTACCTGGCCAGCTCTATAGACTCACTCTGTTGTCAAAAAAGATGTAAATCAAGCCATGAAAAAGTATGGGTACACCAGCCACACAGTTGAAAGCTGGAAATCTTGGAAGGAGAGGGTGGGCCAAATCTCTGTCCTGCTGCACCCCTCACCCATAATCACCACATTGCCAATGGCCCTGCTTCTCCACTCTTTTAAGTATGGCTCTCTGCAGAGACACCAATCTGACCAACACTCCAGGTATGCAGGTATCTGAGCTGATATCACCAGGATCTTTTTATAATGAGTGTGGTTATCCTCTCTCACCTTTTTGTACTTCAGAAAACCCTACCTAGCAGACAAAAACCATGACCCACAAAAGCTGCAGTAACAGCAATAGTGTTTGGAATTTCTAGACTGTGTGGCTGCATTTGTGACCATGCGACAACTTCATTTTTGTTTAATACAGTCATCTTAGTAAAACACACAATTTAAATGCCAATGTGTATCTAAAGCCACCAAATGTTCAGAAACAAATGAAGTAACATAATGGTCAACTAGCAACAAGAGCTTACTAAACCTCTGACAATGACTTAATGAATTGGATATAAAATAATTTTCACAAATTTGCTTGTTGCTATACTTTTTTCTCTTTCTTTCTCTTCTTTCTTTCTTTAATAATTTTGCTCCCACTTGGAAACAAAGGTATCATGACTAACTATGTCAATTATGTTATACGTGCTCTTTAAAGTAAATTTAAAATAACAATGGCAAAACCAATCTCATACCATTCCAGCTAAAATGAATGGCATGGATGAAAGAAGGAAGATGCCTTTCTTGTTTCATCAATAAGCTTCCATTAGTCTTTCTGTGAGTAATTTTACTTAAATGAGACAGATGTGTTTTACTTACAGTTTAGCATTCACAAATGATTCACAGTATGACAATCTGTGAATAAAAGTGAGACATTAACTTTTGTGGTGCTGAGGATGGAACTCGGGGCCTTAGAACACAAGTTTCTTGATCCTCAGAAACCACTTGCTTTTAACTAGACATTTATCCTGGGTGCTTTTCTAAACTGTATGCAGCACTATTATGAGTTCATGTTTTCATTTATTCTTTGTATGCCTCTTCCTACCCAGCTGTGTCTCAGTTTCCCTGGACAGTCAAATGCAACTACTAAGTATGGAGAAATAGCAGTCAATCAGATCTTTCCCGTAGATTATCAGATGAACCATAATTTTCCAAACAAGAATCAAATGTATGAACTTGAACTGAAAGATAAAATGTTTCCCATAAATATTTTGATCCAGTAGGAGTATATTGTTTTTCTTCTCTTTTTTCCCCACCCTTTCTTTGATTCCTCCAGAGCTTTTTTGAATGCAGGGATCATTCCATTCACTCTTCCCAAAAATAGTGCTGGGGTATAGGGGGCAAGGAGACAGGGAAAATTTCTATCTCCAATATTCAGAAAACTTTCCCAGTCTTCTCAGTCTTGCCTGGGGCAAGATGATTTAGGAGCAGGAAGGAACCAGGGCTCTCTATGGCCTTCAGTCTCACACATCTTTCCCTAGAGCATCCATGGCAGACAATAGCCTTGCTCTTCTGCACCAGTGATGAAGTCGTCATAAATTTCAAATCTGACTCCTCAAGAGACCTTGTTTGTCAAAGGTTCAAAGAAAATAAATACTGTACATTTTTTTATAACTACTTGAAAAGGTATATAAATTTTCTTTTAACCTTCCTGGATACTTCCTGGAGTTAGCGTTGGATACAATAAGTTAGTGTTGGAGTCAATGAGCTAACGTTCTGATGATCTGGGCAGAAGCTCATTTTGACCTACAAGTCAATGACATACTTTCCAGCATCTTCATGGTCACATCTTTTACTAAGAGAACCTATAAATGCAACTATTTTTGTGCAATGGTTGGAACTTAATCCAAGATGACCATCACATAGCATTAGAAAGTCTGCCATACCCCATTCCTGTATCAGATGGGGCTTTGGGAGTTGAGCGGTGGTCCTATGATGTCAGCTGCATATATTATTTGGAAATCTGAAGCAAAGTACTCTGAGGAGAGGATTGGATTGGAGGTTTGAAAAGTTAGAGTTTTAGGGGAAAATTGTACCTAATTAAATTAAAGAAAATCAGGGGAGGTTAGCAAGAGAGTACAGATATTCAAGAGGATGGGTTTTATTCACATGGTGCCTCAGCATTGCTGGGTGTGGTCCTGGAGGTCCCTGCACTGCCAGGATGGTCAGAAGAGCATTGCATACTTGAATCCTTACACTGAACTGACTAGTAGTGAGAATCACTGGTGGGCCTCTGGATCATCTGAGTATTGCTTGAAAGGCCCTTCCACCTGCATTCCCCCAAAAAGAATTGGGGTGACTTGCTCTCCCTTCTTTCTGAGGTTTGGGATAAGGTGAGTTTAACACAGGGAGATGCCTCTTTTCAACCAAATTCAAGAAAGAATGTGCCTCTCTTCATGTTTTAATTCGTCTTATGCCCTTAAACTGAGGAATTTCAAATGTCATGGAACACATTTTTACACACTTTATTTGTATATTTACTTACAGTGATCTGCTTTTGAAATTTCTTACTTTACAGTATCTTGGTGACTTAATCAAACATTTTAATTTTATAATGTTTTATTTGTATATAATAGATAAAATTACAAGTAAGTAAATAAAAATCCACAAATATAGGAGAATTGATATCTTATTACATTTTTGAAGTTGACATGAAGTTGACAAAATCCAATAAACACATATAAAACATAGAAATAAACCTCACAAAATATGTACCATGTCTTTATAGGAAAAAATTAGTTTTATTGAATTTGATAGAACAAAAGGTGAATTTGAGCAGATGTTAATGTTTCTGGATGAGAAAACTTAATGTTAAGATGCCAATTATCCTCCAAATTAGTCTATAAATTCAATGCAATCAAAATTGAAACCAGTGGGAATATATAAAGAATTTGATTAGGCTATTCAAAAATTGACATTGAAAAAAAAGAGACATTAATAGTTTAAATAATTTTAAGAGAATCCAACTGTGTGAGTAAGAGTGGGGGGTTGTCTATTGGCCCCCTGATGAGGCATATTTATTAAAAGTTCTATATGAAATATTATCATTAGAGTATAGGACAATTATTTTAGTGTGGAGAAACAAAATCCTGCTACTGCAAAGATGTCTCTGGCAAAAGATCAGTTTTACAGGAGGGACCCTAAAGGCAGGTGTTGGGTCCCCTTTACTCCTTTATTGCTTATTTGTGTATGCTCAAAGAGCTCCCGGAATGAGAAATTGATTACCATCCTCTTATTCCCTTGTGAAGGGAGATCTTGGTAATATTTATCTGCAGCAAATAATCCACACAGACAGGAGGGTAAAGGGGTAAAAAGATTGGGTGCAGAGAGTCCTTTGTCAGCCTACTACCAGTCCCAAAAAATACCTGGAGCCAGCCAGTAAACTCTTCCAAAGACACTGAACACCTTGCTCCTCAACTATTTACTCGGCTCTCACAGCGCCCCCACCTGGAAGGTCAAGGTGGGACAACAGGCAAAGAATTACCTTATGGAAATGTTTTCATATACAACAGGCAGGAAGTAGGATGCCTTTCGTGCGAAAGTCACATGCAAACAAGTCTCTAAAAGTCTCTGCATATGATACCAGGTAAGACCTAATTCATCATCTTTCAGATGGAGAAAGAAGAATTTCTCTGAAAATACATTTATAGCCTTTTTCTTACCTAACTGGCCCTCTCTTTCCTCCCTAACTGGCCCTCTCTTTCTTCCTGTCTCAAACTCTCTGCTCCAACTTAGCATATTTTCTCTTTATTTATTTGGTTTTGGGTCCACATCTAGAGGTGATCAGGAAATCATATGTGATGTCAGAGATTGAACCTGGGCCAGCCAAGTAGAAGGTAAGTGCTTTACCCACTGTACTATCATTCCAGCCCCCAGCTTAGCATATTTAAAGCCAAGATAGAGGTATCAGCTTTGTTCTCCTGTGTTTCTAGGAAATATGTTATTAATAGACTACCTTTTCCTCTTCAATCTGTGTGATAGTTTCAAAATTATTTGTCGAGAAAAATCCAGGAGGCTATAGGGTAATTACTTTGTTTGCATCCCGACAACAATGTAGTATAATCACAGAAGAAAACAAATGCATGCCACAAATGCATACCACTGTGCTATTGCTCTGCCCCAAATTGGCTCCTCTTTCGAAGTTAAGTCGGAGAGACAGCAGTAGGGCATTTGCCTTGCACGCAGCAGGTCCAGGATGGATGATGGTTTGAATCCCAGCATCCCATATGGTCCCCTGCGCCTGCCAGGAGCAATTTCTGAGCACAGAGCCAGGAGTAACCCCTGAGCGCCGCTGAGTGAGACCCAAAAACAATAAATAAATCTTTTGGAACTAAATTAAACCTTATATAGAGAAGAAAAACAAAATTTAAATTAGAGGAAATAAAACTTTCAAACTCTTAGAAGAAAATATAGAAGTAATAGTTGTGATTTCGAAAATGGGTAAATTTTTTTCTATTTTTTTTTGAATTTTCTAAACCAGATATGAAAGCCACAAGTCATAAAGGAACAGATCAATAAATATTATTATATTGAACTTTAAAACCTCGGTGTAGCAATGAGATAAAATAAGGATTGGTCACAGTTCCTCACCTCAACCAAGAAACTAATCTGTAAATTCTTTAAAGTTAGTACAACAATGTTCCTAATAACTGACACCCTAAAGTCAAACTCACCTGGATTAGAGTTTTCAAGAAAAACTTAACATGTGGTTGCTGAGGTTGAGTAGTCTCAGCAACAGACACATTTGTTGCTGGATTGGATGGGACTTTCAGATCTGACTGGACAGTTTATCTATCTATCTATCTATCTATCTATCTATCTATCTATCTATCTATCTATCTATCTGTCTATCTATCTATCTATCTATCTTGCTTTTGGGCCACACCTGGCGGCACTCAGAAATTATTCTTGGCTCTGTGCTCAGAAATTGCTCCTGGCAGGCTTGGGTGACCATATAGAATGCAGGGGATTGAGAAGGGTGCAGAAGCCATCTTGGGTCATGCTGTTTTCAGCTGCCTGAGACTGGATTTCATCAGCATTCCTACTGGTGATCCTGCCTGCTTCAGAGCTGCCTGAGACTGGATTTCATCTGTGTTCCTGCCGGTGATCCTGCCTGCTTCAGAGGTGGGTCGGGATGTACACACACTGATTCCTGCTGGTTTCTGCCAGGAGTCAAAAAGGTGCAGAAGCCATCTTGGGTCATGCTGTTTTCAGCTGCCTGAGACTGGATTTCATCAGTGTTCCTGCCAGTGATCCTGTCTGCTTCAGAGGTGGGTCTGATTCCTGCTGGTTTCTGATGGGTGTCAGAAGGGCGCAGAAGCCAGCTTGGGCCATAGTGCTTCCAGCAGCCTGAGACTGGGTTCTTGGCTGGCTCCGCCCTCCTGTTTGTGCCTTGGATGACCCTGAGGACTTGAAGGGAACTCTTTGCTTTGCTTGTCTGTCTTCTCTGAATACTTGAAACTCTACTCAGAGGCCTAGGAAGCACACACCCCCCAAAAAAAACTGTCATCTAGAGGCCACAAAAGAGCACAGCCACTCCGCTTCGCGGCCACGCACTCTTTCTAACCAATGAACCCCACCACAACACGCAGGAAAAACCACACTACAAGCGTGACAATGGGGAAACCTCGCAGGCAAACACCATGCACAGAGAGAATGAAGACAAAAGCTCGGACGACCTAATAAATTCCAACCACCTGATTAACCTCTCAGATAAGGAACTTAAAATAGCAATATGGAAGATGTTTGAAGAACTCAAAGAAAGCATAGATCGATCTGAACAGAACACAAAGACAGAAATCAGAAAACTCCAAACTAAAATAACAGATCTGAAAAGCATGGTAGCTCAACTGAAAACCACAATGGATGGCTTCACCAGCAGGGTAACAGCAGCTGAGGAGAGAATCGGAGTACTGGAAGATGTGATGCAGAAAAGCTCAAAACAGCAGAAGAAATTGAGAGACCAGCAAATTATTTAATATAGTTATTGACAAATCTGAAAGAAGAAATCAATAACACAATAATTGTGGGAGACCTCAACATGGCCCTATCAACACTTGATAGGTCAACCAGACTGAAACCCAACAAAAACATACTAGCCCTGAAAAGAGTTATGGAAGAAAGAGGACTAGTAGATATATATAGGACACTCCATTCCAAAAAACCTGGATATACATTCTTCTCCAATGTACATGGGTCATTCTCCTGGATAGACTGACTACATGCTGACACATAAAACATACCTCCATAAAATCAAGAGGATAGGAATCTTGCAGGCTACCTTTGCTGACCATAAGGCTCTGAAATTAGATGTGAACTACAAAGGCACACAGAAGAAAAACTTTAACAATTGGAAATTAAACACCCTGCTACTGAAAAACCAGTGGGTCCGAGATGAAATCAAAAAGGAAATCGAAACTTTCCTAGAAACGAATGATAATGAAGACACAAACTGCCAGAATCTATGGGACACAACAAAAGTGGTCCTGAGAGAAAAATTTATAGCTCTACAAGCACACATTAGGAAGGAAGAAGGAGCATACCTGAATAACTTAATGATGCAGCTCAAAAAATTAGAAAATGACCAACAAAAGGAACCAAAAATAGGGAGACAGGAGGAAAAAAACAAAGCTGAAAGCAGAAATCAATGAAGTGGAAAACCAAAAACAATCCGAAAAATCAATGAAAGCAGAAGTTGGTTCTTTGAAAAAATAAACAAGATTGATAGATCATTGGCAAAACTCACAAAGAAAGAGAGAGAGAAATCTGATAACCCATATTAGAAATGAAAAGGGGAGATCACGACAGATACTGAATAGATCCAAAGGGTAATCAGAGACTACTTTGAAAAACTTTATGCTACTAAACATGAGAACCTAGAAGAAATGGAAAAATTCTTGGACACTTATAGCCTTCCACATTTAAGTAAGGAGGATGTAGCATATCTAAACATCCCCATTACTACTGAGGAAATTGAAACGGTAATCAAACATCTGCCCAAAAAGAAAAGCCCAGACCCAGATGGATTTCCTAATAAATTTTTTCAAATCTTTCAAGAGGAGCTACTACCAATCCTAGCCAGGCTCTTCCATAAAATTGAAAAAACAGGAACACTCCCAAACAGCTTTTATGAAGCCAACATCATCTTGATACCAAAACCAGACAGAGATGCTGCCAAAAAAGAAAATTACAGACCAATATCCCTGATGAATGCTGATGTAAAGATCTTCAACAAAATCCTGGCAAATAGGATCCAATGCATCATCAAGAAGATCATACACTACGACCAAGTAAGTTTTATCCCAGGAATGCAAGGATGGTATAACATCCGTAAATCTATCAACATCATACACAACATCAACAAGAAGAAAAAAAAATCACATGATCATATCAATAGACGCAGAGAAAGCATTCTTTTTTTTTGATGTAGATATTGAAGTTGATTTCTTCAATTTTATTTTATTTTTTTTAATTTATTTAAACACCTTAATTACATACATGATTGTGTTTGGGTTTCAGTCATGTAAAGAACACCACCCATCACCAGTGCAACATTCCCACCACCAATGTCCCAAGTCTCCCTTCGCCCCACCCGACCCCCGCCTGTACTCTAGACAGGCTCTCCATTTTCCTCATACATTCTCATTATTAGGACAGTTCAAAATGTAGTTATTTCCCTAACTAAATTCATCACTCTTTGTGGTGAGCTTCCTGAGGTGAACTGGAACTTACAGCTCTTTTCTCTTTTGTGTCTGAAAATTATTATTACAAGGGTGTCTTTCATTTTTCTTAAAACCCATAAATGAGTGAGACCATTCTGCGTTTTTCTCTCTCTCTCTGACTTATTTCACTCAGCATAATAGATTCCGTGTACATCCATGTATAGGAAAATTTCATGACTTCATCTCTCCTGACAGCTGCATAATATTCCATTGTGTATATGTACCACAGTTTCTTTAGCCATTCGTCTGTTGAAGGGCATCTTGGTTGTTTCCAGAGTCTTGCTATGGTAAATAGTGCTGCAATGAATATAGGTGTAAGGAAGGGGTTTTTGTATTGTATTTTTGTGTTCCTAGGGTATATTCCTAGGAGTGGTATAGCTGGATCGTATGGGAGCTCGATTTCCAGTTTTTGGAGGAATCTATAAAGGTTGATGGAGGAACCATAAAGGTTGAACTAGACGGCATTCCCACCAGCAGTGGATAAGAGTTCCTTTCTCTCCACATCCCCGCCAACACTGTTTATTCTCATTCTTTGTGATGTGTGCCATTCTCTGGGGTGTGAGGTGGTATCTCATCGTTGTTTTGATTTGCATCTCCCTGATGATTAGTGATGTGGAACATTTTTTCATGTGTCTTTTGGCCATGTGTATTTCTTCTTTGTCAAAGTGTCTGTTCATTTCTTCTCCCCGTTTTTTGATGGGGTTAGATGTTTTTTTCTTGTAAAGTTCTGTCAGTGCCTTGTATATTTTGGAGATTAACCCCTTATCTGATGGGTATTGGGTGAATAGTTTCTCCCACTCAGTGGGGGGCTCTTGTATCCTGGGCACTATTTCCTTTGAGGTGCAGAAGCTTCTCAGCTTAATATATTCCCATCTGTTAATCTCTGCTTTCACTTGCTTGGAGAGTGCAGTTTCCTCCTTGAAGATGCCTGTAATGTCCTGGAGTGTTTTGCCTATGTGCTGTTCTATATATCTTATGGTTTTGGGGCTGATATCGAGGTCTTTAATCCATTTGGATTTTACCTTTGTACATGATGTTAGCTGGGGGTCTAAGTTCAATTTTTTGCAAGTGGCTATCCAATTGTGCCAACACCACTTGTTGAAGAGGCTTTCCCTGCTCCATTTAGGATTTCCTGCTCCTTTATCAAAAATTAGGTGGTTGTATGTCTGGGGAACATTTTCTGAGTATTCAAGCCTATTCCACTGATCTGAGGGCCTATCCTTATTCCAATACCATGCTGTTTTGATAACTGTTGCTTTGTGGTACAGTTTAAAGTTGGAGAAAGTAATTCCTCCCATATTCTTTTTCCCAATGATTGCTTTAGCTATTCGAGGGTGTTTATTGTTCCAAATGAATTTCAAAAGTGTCTGATCCACTTCTTTGAAGAATGTCATGGGTATCTTTAGAGGGATGGCATTAAATCTGTATAATGCCTTGGGGAGTATTGCCATTTTGATTATGTTAATCCTGCCAATCCATGAGCAGGGTATGCGTTTCCATTTCCGCCAACACCCATTCATGATCAAAACTCTCAGCAAGATGGGAATGGAAGGAACCTTTCTCAATCTATTTGAAGCCATCTACCACAAGCCAATGGCAAATACTATCCTCAATGGAGAAAAACTAAAAGCCTTTTCTTTAAATTCTGGTACAAGACAAGGCTGTCCGCTCTTACCATTCCTCTTCAACATAGTACTGGAAGTTCTTGCTATAGCGATCAGGCAAGAAAAAGAAATCAAGGGAATCCAGATAGGAAAGGAAGAAGTCAAGCTCTCACTGTTTGCAGATGACATGATACTCTACTTAGAAAACCCTAAAGACTCTATCAAAAAGTTTCTAGAAACAATAGACTCATATAGCAAGGTGGCAGGCTACAAAATTAACACACAAAAATCAATGGCCTTTCTATACACCAATAGTAATAAGGATGAAATGGACATTAAGAAAACAACCCCATTCACAATAGTGCCACACAAACTCAAATATCTTGGAATCAACTTGACTAAATATGTGAAGGACCTATACAAGGAAAACTATAAAACTCTGCTCCAAGAAATAAGAGAGGACACACGGAAATGGAAACACATACCCTGCTCATGGATTGGCAGGATTAACATAATTAAAATGGCAATAATCCCCAAAGCATTATACAGATTTAATGCAATCCCCTTAAAAATACCCATGACATTCTTCAAAGAAGTGGATCAAACACTTATGAAGTTCATCTGGAACAATAAACACCCTCGAATAGCTAAAGCACTCCTAGGGAAAAGGAAGATGGGAGGCATTACTTCCCCCAACTTTAAACTGTACTACAAAGCAATAGTTATCAAAACAGCATGGTATTGGAATAAAGACAGACCCTCAGATCAGTGGAATAGGCTTGAGTTTTCAGACAATGTTCCCCAGACATACAATTACCCTCAGATCAGTGGAATAGGCTTGAGTTTTCAGACAATGTTCCCCAGACATACAATTACCTAATTTTTGACAAAGGAGCAAAAAATCCTAAGTGGAGCAGGGAAAACCTCTTCAACAAGTGGTGCTGGCAGAACTGGTTAGCCACTTGCAAAAAAGTGAACATAGACCCCCAGTTAACATCATGTACGAAGGTAAGATCCAAATGGATTAAAGACCTTGATGTCAGAACTGATACCATAAGGTATATAGAACAACACGTCGGTAAAAACACTCCATGACATTGAGACTAAAGGCATCTTCAAGGAGGAAACTGCTCTTTCCAAACAAGTGGAAGCAGAGATTAACAGATGGGAATATATTAAGCTGAGAAGCTTCTGCACCTCAAAAGAAACAGTGCCCAGGATACAAGAGCCACCCACCGAATGGAAGAAAGTATTCACCCAACACCCATCAGATCAGGGGCTAATATCCAAAATATACAGGGCACTGACAGAAGTTTACAAGAAAAAAACATCGAATCCCATCAAAAAATGGGGAGAAGAAATGAACAGATGCTTTGATAAAAAAGAAATACAAATGGCCAAAAGGCACATGAAAAAATGCTCCTCATCACTAATCATCAGGGAGATGTAAATCAAAACAACAATGAGATACCATCTCACACCACAGAGATTGGCATACATCACAAAGAATGAGAACAATCAGTGCTGGTGGGGATGTGGAGAGAAAGAAACTCTTATCCACTGCTGGTGGGAATGCTGTCTAGTCCAACCTAATGGAAAGTAATATGGAGATTCCTTCAAAATCTGGAAATTGAGCTCCCATTCGACCCAGCTATTCCACTCCTAGGGATATACCCTAAGAACACAAGAATACAATACAAAAACCCCTTCTTCACACCTATATTTATTGCAGCACTATTCACAATAGCCAGGCTCTGGAAACAACCAAGATGCCCTTCAACAGACGAATGGCTAAAGAAACTGTGGTACATATACACAATGGAATATTATGCAGCTGTCAGGAGAGATGAAGTCATGAAATTTTCCTATACATGGATGTACATGGAATATATCATGCTGAGTGAAATAAGTCAGAGGGAGAGAGAGAGAGACACAGAATAGTCTCACTCATCTATGGGTTTTAAAAAAAGTAAAAGTCATGTTTGCAACAATCCTCAGACACAATGAGAGATGGGCTGGAACTTCCAGCTCACTTTATGAAGCTCACCACAAAGAGTGGTGAGTGCAGTTATAGAAATAACTACACAGAGAACTACCATAATCATGTGAATGATGAGGGAACTGGAAAGCCTGTCTAGAGTACAGGTCGGGGTGGGGTGGGATGGAGGGAGATTTGGGACATTGGTGGTGGGAATGTTGCACTGGTGAAGGGGGTGTTCTTTACATGACTAAAACCTAATCACAATCAAGATGTAATCAAGATGTTTAAATAAAGGGGAAAAATCCAGCACCAATAAAAATAATAATAAAAAAAAAAAGAATGCAGCGGATCACCTGGGTCCGTCCCAGGTTGGCCATGCGCAAGGCAAACATCCTCCCGATGTGCTATCGCTCAGGCCCTCTACTGGACAGTTTAAAATGCTTTTCAGGTAGGACACTAGTCACAACAGTCTTTGTGACTGTAACACCTATGCTACTTTGCTAGTGTTCAGGTCTATGTCCCCATCCAGGTCCTCTTACAAGCCCCCTTCTTGTAATAAACAAACTTGGAAATAGAGCTCTGGCCTCTTATAAATTTCTATTTTTAAGCACCAACAGGATATTTAAGAGCAAGAGATACTGTGAATAGGTTTAAATTAAAAGAGGCAAGAGGGGCCAGCAGTGGGGCTTAGTGGTCAAGTGTCTGGCTTGCATGGTCTGATTTACAGGCACCACAAAAAAAGAGAAAGAGAAAAAAGATAACTGGCAGACTACAAGAGCACATTTGCAACAGATAAAAATAAATAAAGAATTAGTGTCTAAATATATAAACCAATAAAGAAAAAGACTACAAAAATGTGGTCAACAGTAAACAAATTTTAAAATTCTCAAACTCCTAGACACCAAAATGGAAAATAAAATTAACACATATATGTAACATCTTCACTAATTAGAATAACCAAAAATTAAAAACCAACTATTACAAATGATGGTAAAATATAGTAGTTATGTTATGTGGCTACAAATTAGTACACTTTTTGTAAAACAATTTGACATCAATTAAATTTTTAATGTTCCTGAATTTAATCCTCAGCATGAAACAATCGTTCTATGAATTTCCATTTTCTTCTTCTTCTTCTTCTTCTTCTTCTTCTTCTTCTTCTTCTTCTTCTTCTTCTTCTTCTTCTTCTTCTTCTCCTTCTCCTTTCTTCTTATTCTTTTTGTTTTTGGTTTGGGGGCATACCTTCTCAGTGGTGCTCAGGAACTAGTTCAGTATCTGAGCTCAAGTGATTCCTGGTGGTATTCAGGGGACAAAATGAGGCATAGGGGTTTCAGCTGGGATCTGTGGCATGCAAGGCAAGTGCTTTAACCCCTGTACTGTCTGTTGGGTATTCCATTTTCTTCTTTTTCCAAACCAGGACACCTTTGAAGTCCTGCTGGCTGTATTCTCATTATTTCACATGTCTTCATCTGTCCCCCCTTGGCCTAGAGATTGATTATACAGCATAGGCCTGTCATCAACCTTCTCCTACTCTACTTGCAACAATGTCCACAACTCCACAAACTGATAACCCAAAAAAGTTTCTTGTCTTAGTTATATAGAACTATGGACTGGCAGGCTGGAGAGATAGCATGTAGGTGGGGCGTTTGCCTTGCATGCAGAAGGACAGTGGTTCGAATCCTGACATCCCATATGGTTCCCCGAGCCTACCAGGGGCGATTTCTGAGTGTAGAGCCAGGAGTAACTCCTGAGCGCTGCTGGGTGTGACCCAAAAACCAAAAAAAAAAAAAAAAAAAAAAAAGAACTATGGACTGAGTTCTCAATTCCCAGATCCACTCAGGAGAATTTGATCAGATTGCAAGCTACCACTTCTTTAATTTTGGTGCAGACAAGGCATTTGAATTATACTCTGAAACTCTATTCTTAATTCTTCTCTCACAACCATTTATCAAAATTTTTTAGTCTAACTTGCACCTTTTCCTGATTTTCCTGTCTCACTGTCAGCTAGTTGCATGGCCATTAAACCTTGGGCTGCCTTTGCAGTTTTGCTGCTGTGGTTGTAAGTTGTCAGCCCCTCTTATTGTTTCAAAGGTTAATGGAATCATTTCTCAGAACCAGTACCAGCAGGTTGCTGCCACATGTTTCTTTTGAAAGTCTGAGGGTCACAGGAGAGCATGCGCAGATCTTCAACAAGTGACTATGAACACAATACAGTCTTTGCCTGGCAAGAGCTTATTCACTATTTCCTGAACATGGTTGGGCCTTATGCAGAACTAAGAAGCAAGATATCTAACCACCTAGTTATTTCTCACACATACAAAACCCCTATATTCTTTAAATTCTCCCCTATACTCTGTAAATTCTCCCCTATGAGCAATTCAGAGGAGGTAGCTTTTCAAATACTAGTTCTCCTGTTTCTGTTGCTCCCTGAGTAATAAACTTTTCTTTAAAATATTTAATTAAAGTGGAGCTGGAGAGATAGCACAGCGGCTTTTGCCTTGCAAGCAGCCGACCCAGAACCTAAGGTGATTGGTTCGAATCCCGGTCTCCCCCATATGGTCCCCCGTGCCTGCCAGGAGCTATTTCTGAGCAGATAGCCAGGAGTGACCCCTGAGCACTGCCAGGTGAGGCCCAAAAATCAAAAACAAAAACAAAAAATTTAATTAAAGAATGGTGGAATCTATAGTTGAGTTTTAAGCATATAATGGTTCAACATCAATCCCACCACAAGCATCAACCTCTTTATAGCAGTGCTCCCATACACCATCCTCCACCCTCATCCCCCCAATTCTAGCCCCACCCCCAACCTTCTACTTCCTCACTAGATGTGATAGTTTTAAAATATGTTCACAATTGCACAAACTTCTCTTCAATTCCTAACCTTTAATTATAAACGGGGTATCATAACTTACTTCTACAAAACGAGTAGAGTGGGGGTGGCTTGAGAAAACTGATGATCAGAAGTGCTATATTTTCCAGCTCTCTCTTCATTGGATCACTGACGCTTGGCAAACAGCTGCCATATTGTAATATGACACAAGCAGCCAATCACAAGGAAGCTCACTGAGAAGACTACCACTGGCACAAACCATTTGTCAGCAAGACTGCACCCCATTTCAGCCCCAGGTAACTGGATGCAAACAACACAAGAGACTGAACCAGAGCTACCTTACCCACAAAAAAATGTGAATTAATAAACAATGGTAGGTTTAAGTCCCTATGTTTGGAAATACTTTTTTTTACAGCAATATATCTCATAACTGAGGGAATTGGCAGCTTGTTTCAGGGCTCCAATGGGGGAATTATCAAGGGGAAGAAGAGAACATCCAGATACAATATTTTTATAATGTGCTGCATCATGTTCTCCCATCCCCCAATTCACTCTAACTCCAATACTTTAAATAAATGAGTATTTGGAGATAGGGTCTTTGAAGACATGACTAAGAGTAAATGATGTTTTGCCATCTCTCATAAAGAACTTCTAGGTGGTCTTGTTTATTTTCAAGGTATTGATGGTCAATCAATTCTGTTTATAAATCCCAGATTTCACCTCCATCTGAAATTAGATATTCAATCACTTGGTTAGTCTTCTGATGGTTATGTCTTATAGATACAATGCATTGAATATAATAAGGCTCTAAAATCTCTCAAAATTCTAGGTCTTTTTCATCACTGTGGGTGTACCTCAGACCTCTCATTGAAATAGATCCTGTATCACTGTGCAAGGAGTGAGCCTCCTCCAAAGCCCTGAAGGGTTTTTCATCATCTTATATCCTCTCAAGTCTAAGACAAACCATAGCCATGTCCCATCCCTTCTTCCTTCACATGTAACTCCAAACAGTTCTCTCCATGTCTATAATATTCAACCAAGAAAAATAATCAGGCTGACATTTATAGTCAAGTAGAGGTCCTTTGAAAGCTATAAAACCAATAAATGCTCAGAGACTCAAAAAACCTTAAAAGGGCCAAAGAGATATAACAAGGGTTATAGTGCTTGCCTTGCATGCAGCCCAATCCTGATTTGAAACCTGTTATCATATATGGTCCAGCACTGCTAGGTGCTGCCCCTGAGCACCAAGTCAAGAGTAGTCCATGAGTAACAGTGTTGTGTTCCAACATTCTCCAGTCTTAATATCAAGACAGTTTAGATAGAAAATATATATTCTGAAAAGGAGATATTCTGCTGCTGTCTCAGGATAAAGGGCAGACACTCTAAAGACAAGTCACAGGTAAGAGTGATGGACTGGATAAGACAGAATGAAGTGACCTGCAAATTCAAA